>NW_028277165.1:10077500-10390000 GCF_051122295.1 Plectrocnemia conspersa
AGCGTCCGGCCTATACTCGACCGTCGCAGGCGAGCGGAACGGCCGTCGTTTCTAACGAGGCGCGGCAGTTTTTAAGCCGCGACGAGTAGGATGGTCGCGGCGGTGAGCGCGGAAGGGTCTGGGCGCGAGCCCGCCTGGAGCCGCCGTCGGTGCAGATCTTGGTGATAGTAGCAAATACTCAAGCGAGGTCCTTGAGGGCTGATGTGGAGAAGGGTTTCGCGTTAACAGCCGTTGCACGCGAGTTAGTCGATCCTAAGCCCTAGGAGAAATCCGATGTCGATGACGGTGTAAAGTAAAATTATATTACAATATGTAAGACTACTGACAACACCCGTCGGGCGAAAGGGAATCCGGTTGCAGTTCCGGAACCCGGCAGCGGAACCGAATTAAAAATCGTTCCCTCTCACGAGTGCGTTCGTCGGGGTGACCCAAAGTGGCCTGAAGACGCCGACGGGAGGTCCGGAGAGAGTTATCTTTTCTGCCTGAGCGTTCGAGCGCCCTGGAATCCTATAGCGGGGAGATAGGGCTCGGAGCGCGAAGAGCATCGCCGATGCGGCGGTGTCCGGATCGGCCCCTCGGACCTTGAAAATTCAGGTGAGGGCAACGCGGAGATGTCGCGCCGGCTCGTACCCATATCCGCAGCAGGTCTCCAAGGTGAAGAGCCTCTAGCCGATAGAATAATGTAGGTAAGGGAACGACGGGTTCCCGGGTGCTCCCACCCGCATCCTCAGGTTGTGTATAAGCCCTTACCTATCGGCTCTTTAGCAACCCTAGCACTGAGCACAACCGCTTTCCATCGAACAAGCCGATGGTCCGCTTCCACGTCTCGGCCGGAGTCGTCCCGATGGACGGCTGCGACCGGTGTCCCGGACCGGAGCTACTGATGGTCTCCCGGCATCACTATTTTTTGTTGGAGACGGAGGAAGGAAAGTTATGGGTGTGGGAAAAGGCAGCGGGGTGGTCGTGCTCCGCTGGCTTTGTCTCTCTTGGTAGAGATGTGTATTTGAGACGACGCGAAGTCGCGTCCTTGTGTGTGGTATTTTTGCTGCTGAGGGCAGACTTTGCAAATTTTTGTGTCGGGGAGGGCGCGTTCTTTTCAGCGCGAGCCCCCCCCTGTCGTCGTTCTGTGTGGCGAGGTGCAACCGTCATGATCTGATGAGTCGTCGTGATTAGTCAACTAGTGACGCGTGTTTTTGTGTGGAGTATAAGACTCTGGCTGAAAAAAGGGCGACAAGGGTTAATTAGTGGATCGTCAGCTCGTCCGGTTGTTCCTGAAACATACTTCAGGTGATGGTATGATTAGTGTAGAATTAATAATGTAAAAATAATAAGAGTAAATGAAGATTGGAAATTGAAAATGAAAATTATAAATTATAAATTGAACATTGAGATTTGAAAATTGAAAATTAGGTGTTTTTTATGTGATTGGTGATAATAATAACGTGGCGAGCGTCGCGCGTCGGTTGTTTCGTCGCGCGAGCTGAGCTAGATGTACCTGTAAATTACGGGATAAATTTCTATAGAGATGGCGAACGTCCGTCCTACGGAGGGCGGACGTCCTCGCGGTCGGCGTATGCCTTGCAAAATTTGCTGAACGCTCTGAAGTTTCTCTTCGTGGCGACCATGTCTTCGTGGTTCGGAGGTCTTTCTTCGAGCTCGAGGGCCGCGAATAAAGCGGCTCTTTCTGCCTCGAGCTTCGGGCACTCCCATAAGACGTGCTCGGAGTCCTGCACTTCTGCGCCGCACGGGCATCCTTTTTCCACGCTAAATCCAAAGCGGTTTTGGTATGCGCGGAACGCTCCGTGTCCGGTCATGAATTGCGTGGTGTAGAAGTCCGGAGTCAGCCAGTGCTTCTTTAGCCGTTCGGCTATTTCTGGCAGAAATCTATATGTTAGCCTGCCGGTGTCGGCAAGCCTCCATCTTTCCTGCCATGCGTCGAGCACCACCGCCCTCCCGAGTCTCTTGATCAGGGCCAACCTTGCTGCGGGGGTGGGCTCTCCGCCTGGAGGAGTCAACTTACTCCCGTCGATCGCGGCATCTCTGCCTTGCTTAAGATGGAACACGGCGGCCCTGTACTGCGCCGTAAGGTCGATGGGCTCGACCCCGGCGAGCGCAAGGAGCGCCGCGTTCGGAGCTGTCTTAAATGCTTTTGTGGTAAAACGCAACGGGGCGGTCTGAGTCCTCAGCAGCAATCTCTGAGGGAGACCTTTTGCCGCTTTTGCGGCCCATACGCTCGCGGCGTACGTGACGATGGGGACGTAGATGGCCTTGTACATGACCACCCGCGCCCTGAAGTTGAGGCCCCAGCTGAGGCCTCCCAACCTCGCGATCTTGCCTAAGGCGTCGCGGCTTTTCTGTGCGACGTGCCGAATGTGCACGTCGGGATTAAAATTTTGGCGGATTTGCACGCCCAAGTAGCGTGCAGATTGAACGATTTTAATTTTGTGGCCGCCCATGTGGACACGAGGTGTGCTCGTCAGGTTCCCCTTGAGGAAAACTGCTTCAGTTTTGTGCGGGGCGAAGGAGAGTTTGTTCTCCGCGCCCCACGTGTGGACGGCGGCGAGAGCGAAATTCGCTTTCTCCGCCATTTCTCTCCCGGAGTCGGCTCGGATGAGGAGCAGCAAATCGTCGGCGTATGCGATCAGTTCGCACCGCGACGGAAGTGCGACGTTGAGGACGTCGTCGAACAGTATATTCCATAGGAATGGCCCCAGGACGGAGCCCTGAGGGCATCCTCTTTCCAGATTCTTCCACACGAGCGACGCGCCGGCGTCTATTACAACGCGGCGGTCGGACAGGTATGACCTTATGACCTTGAGGAGGTCAGAGGGTATCCTCTTGTTGCGAAGCTTGTCCACTATGCCTGGCCACCAAGCGTCTTCGAAGGCCCCCGAAATATCGAGGAGCACTCCGACGACGTAACGCTCCGAGGACTGCTCTGTGGCACTTTTGGCGTAGTTAATCGCGTCCTCGGTGCCCCTGCCGGGGCGGAACCCGTATTGTCTGGAGGACAGGGCGAAAGCACCTTTTTTAAGATGCTCTTCGAGTCTATTGCAAATGACCTTCTCGAAGAGCTTGCCTATGGTCGGGAGGAGCGTGATCGGCCTGTACGCCTTCGGATCGGATCGGTGATACAGCCACATGGGTTGTTAGCCCATGCAGCTTCTAAGTTTCCTCCATCGATTGCTCTGCTCCCCAGTTGGGTGGTAGGTAGGCTACTGGGTTGTCGCCAACCCTTTGGAGCGGCACAGCTAGTCACCAAGTGGATATAAACTAAGATGTAAACTAACGACACCCTTTGACAGGCCCGTGCTGCTTAACTTCGGTGATCGGACGGAAACTGGTGTTTTAAGCATGGCTATGGCCGTTAACTCAATCCCTCCTCTTTTATCCGGGCTTGGGACCGGCAAGAGTGCAGAGGCGTCCACACTCCAGGCAGAGTTAAAAGAGTCATAGTTACTCCCGCCGTTTACCCGCGCTTGCTTGAATTTCTTCACGTTGACATTCAGAGCACTGGGCAGAAATCACATTGCGTCAACACCCGCGAGGGCCATCGCAATGCTTTGTTTTAATTAGACAGTCGGATTCTTCTTGTCCGTGCCAGTTCTGAGCTGACCGTCGTCCGGCTGCCGTACAGGCTTTAATGAGCGACGGCGCGGCCCCTTGGCGCCGCGAAGCGTCCCGGGCGCGCCGCTGCCCGCCACACAGCTTGGAAGATCCGAGGGTACGGCCAAAACTAAGCGCGAAACCTTGAGCGGACGAGCGCCGTTGTTACGCGGCGCTGACAGCCCGCGGAAACCACCCCATTACGATCGATTCCCTCTTCCCGACCAGGCCCGACGCGCCACGGCCCTTAGAGCAAATCCTTATCTCCAAGTTACGGATCCAACTTGCCGACTTACGGACGCTCCGCGTGTTTCGACTCCTGAGGCGGCATTCCTGCCCCGATCGTGCCGAATCTTTGACGAGGACCTTCCGGAGCTGGAGACGAAGAGACGGAGACATTAAGCAAGCGATTCTACGAAAGCTAAGTGGAGATATCGCGGTTTACATTTTTTAACGGCCCCCGCGTGGCCGCGCGAACGCCATTTTGACAGCTCGGAGGACGCGTTTTGGAAGCGCCCTAGCGCCCCCGATACTCAACCCCGGCCAACCGGAGGCACACCATAGGACGCGCAAGGACTTAATCCACCCGTAGATATAATAAAATAGCCGAACCGCGAAATAATAAGCTCGTAAACATAGTTTTAAAAAACGTAAACAAAGGCCTAAGCGGACGCCATTCCGCCGCGGCGTGGTTTTAGACCCGCCGCCGCCGCCTGACAGCTCAGGGGACGCGCCCCAAACCGGCTCAGGGAGCCCTAGCCCCGGCCCCGGCCGACCGGAGGCACACCATAGGACGCGCAAGGACTTAAACTACCCGTAGATACAATAAAATAGCCGAACCGCGAAATAATAAGCCCGTAAATATACTTTCAAAAAACATAAACAAAGGCCTAAGCGGACGCCATTCCGCCGCGGCGTGGTTCTAGACCCGCCGCAGCCGCCTGACAGCTCAGGGGACGCGCCCTAAACCGGCCCAGGGAGCCCTAGCCCTCGGCCCCGGCCGACCGGAGGCACCCCAACCGACGCGCGGAAATCTTAGGTACAATCAGAAGCAATAAAAGCCGCGTAAATAACAACAATTAGCCCGCAAAAGTCACCCGACAAAAGTAAACAAAGGCACCGGAGCGGCCCGAGCCGCCGCCGCCAGTCTGACAGCTGAGAGGACGCGTTTGGAGGCGCCCTTACGGCCCCGATCCTCAGCCCCGGCCTACCGGAAGCGCATCATAGGACGCGCAAATATATTAAGCATACGCGGAAACAACAAAATAGTCCAACCACCTAACAAATAAGCCTAAAAACTCAAATTAAAAACATAAACAAAGGCGAAGCGGGCGCCATTCGCCGCGGCGTGGATCTAGACCCGCCGCCGCCGCCGCCTGACAGCCTGACAGCTCAGCCAGACAGCTCAGGAGACGCGCCCAAAACCGGCTCAGGGAGCCCTAGCCCTTGGCCCCGGCCGACCGGAGGCATCCTACCCGACGCGAGGAAAGCCGAGGTACAATTAGCTGCAATAAAAGCCGCGAATTAACGACAAACAGCCCGCAAAAGCATCCGCCAAAAGGTAAACAAAGGCACCGGAGTGGCCCGAGCCGCCGCCACCAGCGTGACAGCTGTCACTCTGACAGCTCCAAAATCAAAACAAAACCCGCCCTAGCGGCACCAATAACCGCCCCGGCCGACCGGAGAAAAACCAAAACACTTAATTAAAAACGTAAAGAAAACTAATCAAAGCCAAACACTAAAATTAATTAAAATTAAAATATTAAAATATTTAAAGCAAAAATAATTAAATAAATTAAAAACTAAAACAATAATAGCAGAAAAAGGTAGCGCGACGACATACTCACGGCCCTCAGCCATAGGTGTCGACACAAAATTAAAATTAAAATTAAAATAAAATTAAATAAATAAATAATAATAAATAATTAAGCAAAAATATTAAATTTAGCAGAAAAAGGTAATTCAGACATATTAATTTGGGCCTTAAGCCACAGGTGGCGCCAAACATTAAAAAAAAAAAAAAAAAATTATTAATTAAATTAAAATATTAAATAATTTAATAAAATAAATAATAACCTAGCAGAAAAAGGTGGCGTGACCAATTAGTTTGGGCCTTAAGCCACAGGTGGCGCCACAACCAAAAATAATTTAAATAATAATAAAAAATTAAATACAAAAACTAAAGAAAACAATAGGACCCGAAACAACAGAGCGGAAAGACCGCAAGTAATAGTAATAATCAAACTAAATTTGGTTAAGGCCGCAATATGAGCGCCACCCCGGCCCCCAAAAAGGGGGCCACATCTAAAAAAAAGAAGCGGGTGTCCGACGTGACCCCGCCTACCCCGGCAAACCCGGAGGAGATTGCCAGAACAACGAAAAAACCGCGAAACAAATCGCCGCCCACCCACCCCCGCTCGCCCCCAGCGACGCGCAGCCCCTCATCGAGCTCCTCAAGCTCTTCTTTCTCATTTGAGGCTGAAAAAATGAGAAGACAAGCCGCTACAGCGGAACGGGACGGCCCTGAGGCCCGAAACAAAAGAAACAGGGAAAGGCAAACAGAGAAGAAGAAGACCGCCAAGGAGGACTTTCCCGCCCTCCCGCCACCAAAAAGCGCAACGGATGGGAAGAACCCTCCTCCCGCCCCGCCCACGACCGCCCCCGAGCCCTCCAGGGATTCGGAGGCCTCCGATAAGGAGCGTTTTTCGAAGGTCCTCGCGGATTTCGCAGCGGCGATAGAGGCGCAGGACCGGCTTCCCAGAGCAGGAAAAAAGGAGCTTCACTCCTTCCTAGTAAAGTTAGAGGAAATATTCGAATGCCAAACAAAGAAACCCGGGCCAGCGGCCCCGCAATTTAACACGGACCTCGACCGGCGACTTAGAGCGATCGAGAGCCGCCTCCCTCCTCCACCGACGATGGCGAGCATTGTTCACGAGCTCAGAGGAGAAGCTCCTCGGGCCCCTCGGCCCGCTCAGTCAGCCGTCTCCACGGCAGTAATTCTAACCCCGACTAACGACGAAATAAAGTGCCCCAAGAGCACAATCGAAGCCTTCAAGAAGGCCGTAAACCCGGCAGCGGTAAAGCTGCACGTAAGGGGAATTTTCCCTGCCGCAGGAAACACGGCGTGCGTCCTCATCAAGGACAGATGCGAAGCTGAAAAGCTAATCTCCCTAAACCCGACTCTTGAAAAAGCGGGCCTAAAGGCGTCACTCCGCGGACTTAAGAATCCGCGAGTGATAATTCACGACACGTTCAGAAATGAAACAAACGAAGAAATAATGAGTTCGCTTTACGAACAGAACATAGAATCGGGAATCAGCAAAGAGGAGTTCCTTCAGAACTCCTCCGTAGTCACTAGACTAAACACGCGTGCTAAGGATCGCACGCACGCCGTCGTCTCCCTGCCACCCAGCATCCACAAAGAGCTCGTGTCCAGAGACACGGTGTATCTAGGATACTCCGCTCACCGAATCCGGGACCACATCAGAGTGGTTCGCTGCTACCGGTGCCAACTATACGGGCACACGATGACCAGGTGCAGGGCTGAAAAAGCCTCCTGTAACTGGTGCGGTGGAACCGCCCACGAGGCCGGCGAATGCCCCAATAGGGACAAGCCGACCAACTGCGCCACCTGCTGCCGACTGAGACGACAGCACGAATCTCCAGCCCACAAGGTCGGAGACCGGACTTGCCCGGCCTATAAGGCCGCGCTCGCGAGGGAACTCTCAAACACAAATGGATAGCCTACAACCAAATCTAAAGGACGTCAGGATCGCCCAACAAAATCTCCACCATTGTAAGGACGCGATGGCGGAATTTGAAACAAATATAACGAAACACAAAACCGATGTAGCCCTCATACAAGAACCATACATCTGGATGGGGAAAACGACTGGAGTCGGCGCGCGGGCCAGGATCTTCGAGATTCAACCCGCGGGAGCCTCGATAGCCGTCTTAAACCCGGCGCTGCGAGTCACTCTTTTGACGCAACTGTCGAACGAGTGTCGCGCGGTCGTCCATCTTTCAGCGGAGGGAGTCGACATGTATGCAATATCGGCATACTTTCGATTCGGGGACTGCATCGGCACACACATAGACGGCCTCACGACGACACTAAACGCCCTCAGGGGAAGACACGTCATAATCGGAGGAGACTTCAACGCACACTCGACAATCTGGGGCGATCCAGACGAAAAGAAGTACAATAAAAACTCAGTAGTGAACCGGCAGATGGAGGACTTCGTAATCGCCAGCGGCCTCACGGTCGCGACGAGCGAAGGCCCCTCCGAATGTAGTTACTACGGCCCGACCGGAGAATCAACACTAGCAGACTGGAAGATTCACACGGAAGCGTGCCTCTCGGACCACAGACTCATCACCATGAGAACCTGCCGCGAGCGAAGCGAGAAGACAGAAACCTCGCGAACAAAAGGACGCGCAGCCCTCCCCGGACGATTCCGAATCGCGAAAGCGAACTGGGAAAACCTAGCGAGAGACCTGCAGACGGAGCTCGACAGAGCCGCGAGGACGCTCCGGCCGGGCCCCGAAGCCTGCGCCGAGGCGCTCCAAACGGCTATAATCGCAGCCGCCGAAACAAACCTGCCCAGAAGCAAGCCCCAGCCCCCACGCAAATCACTACCGAGCTGGTGGACCCCGGCCCTCACGGAGGCCCGTAAAAAGGCCAACCGAGCTCACCGCCCCTACGCAGCGGCGGTGAAGGCCCGAGGGTCGAGGACGATCACGGCTGAAACCCCGAAAGACGACCCCTTCAGGGCAATAAAGCGAGAAATGAGGGAAAAAATAAATAAATATAAATCCCTAATAAGAACGGCTAAAAGAACCCACTGGAGGAATTTCGTTGAACGAGAGAGCGCCGAGAACACGTGGGGTGGCCCATACCGCTGCGTTAAGATGAGCAGCAGAGCGGCGATCTCGCTAGCAGACGTGAAGGACAGAAATGGAATTTGCGCAATCGACTCGCGGCAGGCAGCGGTGAACGTCCTAGAGGCACTGCTGCCCGAGGACCGAACGGAAGAAGACACGGTCGCACAAAGCGCGATCAGACGGCGACTACGAGAGGAGGTCGACACCCGACAATCGGACCCGATCACGCGGCTCGAGATCGAGGAGGCCCTTAAGCGCACGCGAGAGGGCACGGCCCCGGGCCTCGACTGCGTGACCACCACGATAATTAAAAAATGTTGGGAGACAGTAGGACCGGTCATCAAAATCGTTTTCGTGGAGTGCCGTTCCGCGGGAGTCTTTCCGAGCTGTTGGAAGCTCGGGAAGATGGTGATTCTCACTAAACCCGGGAACAGGGACAGGACAAACCCGAAGGCGTACCGACCGATCACGCTTCTCTCAACCATAGGCAAGCTCTTCGAGAAAGTCATTTGCCAGAGACTCGAAGAGCATCTTAAACAAGGTGCATTCGCCCTGTCTTCCAGACAATACGGGTTCCGCCCCGGTAGGGGCACCGAGGACGCGATTAACTACGCTAAAAGTGCTACAGAGCAGTCCTCGGAACGTTACGTCGTCGGAGTGCTCCTCGACATCTCGGGGGCCTTCGACAACGCTTGGTGGCCAGGAACAGTAGAAAAGCTTCGAAACAAGAGGATACCCTCTGACCTCCTCAAGGTCATAAGGTCATACCTGTCCAACCGTCGCGTCGTAATAGACGCCGGCGCGTCGCTCGTGTGGAAAAATCTGGAAAGAGGATGTCCTCAGGGCTCTGTCCTGGGGCCATTCCTATGGAACGTACTATTCGACGACGTCCTCAACGTCGCACTTCCGTCGCGATGCGAACTGATCGCATACGCCGACGATTTGCTGCTCTTCATCCGAGCCGACTCCGGGAGAGAAATGGCGGAGAAAGCGAATTTCGCTCTCGCCGCCGTCCACACGTGGGGCGCGGAGAACAAACTCTCCTTCGCCCCTCACAAAACTGAAGCAGTTTTCCTCAAGGGGAACCTGACGAGCACACCTCGTGTCCACATGGACGGCCATAAAATAAAAATTGTCCAATCTGCACGCTACTTGGGCGTGCAAATCCGCCAAAACTTTAATCCCGACGTGCACATTCGGCACGTCGCACAAAAAAGCCGCGACGCCTTAGGCAAGATCGCGAGGTTGGGAGGCCTCAGCTGGGGCCTCAACTTCAGGGCGCGGGTGGTCATGTACAAGGCCATCTACGTCCCCATCGTCACGTACGCCGCGAGCGCATGGGCCGCAAAAGCGGCAAAGGGTCTCCCTCAGAGATTGCTGCTGAGGACTCAGACCGCCCCGTTACGCTTCACGACCACAGCATATAAAACTGCTCCGAACGCGGCGCTCCTCACGCTCGCCGGGGTCGAGCCCATCGACCTTACGGCGCAGTACAAGGCCGCCGTGTTCCATCTTAAACAAGGCAGAGATGCCGAGATCGACGGGAGAAAATTGACTCCTCCAGGCGGAGAGCCCACCCCCGCAGCCAGGTTGGCCCTGATCAAGAGACTCGGGAGGGCGGTGGTGCTCGAAGCGTGGCAGGAAAGATGGAGGCTTGCCGACACCGGCAGGCTGACATACAGGTTCCTTCCGGAAATTGCCGAGCGGCTGAAGAGACACTGGCTGACACCGGACTTCGAAACCACCCAATTCTTGACAGGACACGGAGCATTCCGGGCTTACCAAAACCGCTTTGGATTTAGCGCCGAAAAAGGATGCCCGTGCGGAGACGACGTCCAGGATTCCGAGCACGTCCTGTGGGAGTGCCCGAAGCTCGAAGGTGAAAGAGCCGCGCTATTCGCGGCCCTAGAGCTCAAAGAAGAGGGCCCTCCGACTCACAGAGACATGGTGGCCACAAAGAAGAACTTCGAATCGTTCCGCAAGTTTTGCAAGGCATACGCCTGCCGAGAAGACGTCCGTCCTCCGTAGGGCGGGCGCCCATCGCCAACAATTAGAGAATCTTTCTTCCCTAAAAATTCTAGGTACAATTACTAAAAACCTCAGCTCGCGCGCCGGATTTCGACAACGACCTGACGCGCGACGCTCGCCAACTAACAACGCCCTTTAATAATACTAGCTTAATTATTAACATAGCAAAATAATAATATGTTAACCAAACCAAAACCCAATTAGTTTCAGAACAGGTGCAGCCGTACGTGAGACGACACCTCATAAATAACCAATGACATTTCTCCACAGCCTCAGAGTCTTAAACTCTACACAAATACACGCGTCACTAGCTGACTAAACAAGACGACACATCAGAACACGACGGACGCACCTCGCCACAAAAACGACGACAGGGGCGGGGCTCGCAATGCAAAGAGCGAGCCTCCCCCGTTACACGAAATTCGGATACAGTCTGCCTTCTGCAGCGTACAATCGAACACGCGAGCGCGACAGCGCGCTACCAATACACACATCTCTTCCTAGAGACACAAAGACAGCGGAGCACGACCCCCCCGTTGCCTTTACCTAACCGGTTCTTATCCTTCCTCCGTCTCCAACAAAAGATAGTGATGCCGGGAGACCATCAGTAGCTCCGGACCGGGACACCGGTCGCAGTCGTCCATCGGGACGACTCCGGCCGAGACGTGGAAGCGGACCATCGGCTTGCCGATGGGAAGCGGTTGTGCTCAGTGCTAGGGTTGCAAAAGAGCCGATAGGTAAGGGCTTATACACAACCTGAGGATGCGGGTGGGAGCACCCGGGAACCCGTCGTTCCCTTACCTTTTAAATAAATTAATAAACCCAACTTCGAAAAATAAATAAACTTCAACAACAGTAAATTAACAAAAAAAAAAAAAAATTTATTTAAACAAAAGTAATAAAAGACGTAATTCACCAAACGAAAGCGGCAAAGGCCGCAACATGAGCGCTACCCCGGCCCCCAAAAAGGGGGCCACTGCAAAAAAGAAGCAACGGGTGTCCGACGTGACCCCGCCCACCCCGGCAAACCCGGAGGAGGTCGCCAGCATGAGCATGATTAAAAAACCGCGAAACAAATCGCCGCCTACTAACCCCCGCTCGCCCCCAGCGGCGCGCAGCCCCTCATCGAGCTCCTCAAGTTCCTCCTTCTCATTTGAGGCCGAAAAAATGAGAAAACAAGGCGCTGCAGCGGAACGGGACGGCCCTGAGGCCCGAAACAAGAGAATTAGGGAAAGGCAGACTGAGAAGAAGAGGACCGCCAAGGAGGACTTTCCGGCCCTCCCGCCACCAAAAAACATAACGGATGGGAAGAACCCTCCTCCCGCCCCGCCCACGACCGCCCCCGAGCCCTCCAGGGATTCGGAGGCCTCCGCTAAGGAGCGTTTTTCGAAGGTCCTCGTGGATTTCGCAGCAGCGATAGAGGCACAGGACCGGCTTCCCAGAGCAGGCAAAAAGGAGCTTCACTCCTTCCTAGGCAAGTTAGAGGAGATCTTTGACTGCCAAACAATGAAACCGGGGCCAGCGGCCCCGCAATTTAACACGGACCTCGACCGGCGACTTAGAGCGATCGAGAGCCGCCTCCCTCCTCCACCGACGATGGCGAGCATTGTGCACGAGCTCAGAGGAGAAGCTCCTCGGGCCCCTCGGCCCGCTCAGTCAGCCGTCTCCACAGCAGTAATACTGACCCCAACAAACGACGAGATAAAGTGCCCCAAGAGCACAATCGAAGCCTTCAAGAAGGCCGTAAACCCGGCAGCGGTAAAGCTGCATGTAAGGGGAATTTTCCCTGCCGCAGGAAACACGGCGTGCGTCCTCATCAAGGACAGGTGCGAAGCTGAAAAGCTAATTTCCCTAAACCCGACTCTCGAAAAAGCGGGCCTAAAGGCGTCACTCCGCGGACTTAAGAATACGCGAGTGATAATTCACGACACGTTCAGAAATGACACAAACGAAGAAATAATGAGTTCGCTTTACGAACAGAACCTAGAATCGGGAATCAGCAAAGAGGAGTTCCTTAAGAACTCCTCCGTAGTCACTAGACTAAACACGCGTGCTAAGGATCGCACGCACGCCGTCGTCTCCCTACCACCCAGCATCCACAAAGAGCTCGTGTCCAGAGACACGGTGTATCTTGGATACTCCGCTCACCGAATCCGGGACCACATCAGAGTGGTCCGCTGCTACCGGTGCCAACTATACGGGCACACGATGACCAGGTGCAGGGCTGAAAAAGCCTCCTGTAACTGGTGCGGTGGAACCGCCCACGAGGCCGGCGAATGCCCCAATAGGGACAAGCCGACCAACTGCGCCACCTGCTGCCGTCTGAGACGACAGCACGAATCTCCGGCCCACAAGGTCGGAGACCGGACTTGCCCGGCCTATAAGGCCGCGCTCGCGAGGGAACTCTCAAACACAAATGGATAGCCTACAACCAAACCTAAAGGACGTCAGGATCGCCCAACAAAATCTCCACCATTGTAAGGACGCGATGGCGGAATTTGAAACAAATATAACGAAACACAAAACCGATGTAGCCCTCATACAAGAACCATACATCTGGATGGGGAAAACGACTGGAGTCGGCGCGCGGGCCAGGATCTTCGAGATTCAACCCGCGGGAGCCTCGATAGCCGTCTTAAACCCGGCGCTGCGAGTCACTCTTTTGACGCAACTGTCGAACGAGTGTCGCGCGGTCGTCCATCTTTCAGCGGAGGGAGTCGACATGTATGCAATATCGGCATACTTTCGATTCGGGGACTGCATCGGCACACACATAGACGGCCTCACGACGACACTAAACGCCCTCAGGGGAAGACACGTCATAATCGGAGGAGACTTCAACGCACACTCGACAATCTGGGGCGATCCAGACGAAAAAAAGTACAATAAAAACTCAGTAGTGAACCGGCAGATGGAGGACTTCGTCATCGCCAGCGGCCTCACGGTCGCGACGAGCGAAGGCCCCTCCGAATGTAGTTACTACGGCCCGACCGGAGAATCAACACCAGACGCGACCTTCTACAGCCTCGGACCGCACCTTAAACTAGCAGACTGGAAGATCCACACGGAAGCGTGCCTCTCGGACCACAGACTCATCACCATGAGAATCTGCCGCGAGCGAAGCGAGAAGACAGAAACCTCGCGAACAAAAGGACGCGCAGCCCTCCCCGGACGATTCCGAATCGCGAAAGCGAACTGGGAAAACCTAGCGAGAGACCTGCAGACGGAGCTCGACAGAGCCGCGAGGACGCTCCGGCCAGGCCCCGAAGCCTGCGCCGAGGCGCTCCAGACGGCGATAATCGCAGCCGCCGAAAGAAACCTGCCCAGAAGCAAGCCCCAGCCCCCACGCAAATCTCTACCGAGCTGGTGGACCCCGGCCCTCACGGAGGCCCGTAAAAAGGCCAACCGAGCTCACCGCCCCTACGCAGCGGCGGTGAAGGCCCGAGGGTCGAGGACGATCACGGCTGAAACCCCGAAAGACGACCCCTTCAGGGCAATAAAGCGAGAAATGCGGGACAAAATGAATAAATATAAATCCCTAATAAGAACGGCTAAAAGAACCCACTGGAGGAATTTCGTTGAACGAGAGAGCGCCGAGAACACGTGGGGTGGCCCATACCGCTGCGTAAAGATGAGGAGCAGAGCGGCGATCTCGCTAGCAGACGTGAAGGACAGGAATGGAATTTGCGCAATCGACTCGCGGCAGGCAGCGGTGAACGTCCTTGAGGCACTGCTACCCGAGGACCGAACCGAAGAAGACACGGTCGCACAAAGCGCGATCAGACGGCGACTACGAGAGGAGGTCGACAACCGACAATCGGACCCGATCACGCGGCTCGAGATCGAGGAGGCCCTTAAGCGCACGCGAGAGGGCACGGCCCCGGGCCTCGACTGCGTGACCACCACGATAGTTAAAAAATGTTGGGAGACAGTAGGACCGGTCATCAAAATCGTTTTCGAGGAGTGCCGTTCCGCGGGAGTCTTTCCGAGCTGTTGGAAGCTCGGGAAAATGGTGATTCTCACTAAACCCGGGAACAGGGACAGGACAAACCCGAAGGCGTACCGACCGATCACGCTTCTCTCAACCATAGGCAAGCTCTTCGAGAAAGTCATTTGCCAGAGACTCGAAGAGCATCTTAAACAAGGTGCATTCGCCCTGTCTTCCAGACAATATGGGTTCCGCCCCGGTAGGGGCACCGAGGACGCGATCAATTACGCCAAAAGTGCTACAGAGCAGTCCTCGGAGCGTTACGTCGTCGGAGTGCTCCTCGACATCTCGGGGGCCTTCGACAACGCTTGGTGGCCAGGAATAGTAGAAAAGCTTCGTAATAAGAGGATACCCTCTGACCTCCTCAAGGTCATAAGGTCATACCTGTCCGACCGCCGCGTCGTAATAGACGCCGGCGCGTCGCTCGTGTGGAAAAATCTGGAAAGAGGATGTCCTCAGGGCTCTGTCCTGGGGCCATTCCTATGGAATGTACTCTTCGACGACGTCCTCAACGTCGCACTTCCGTCGCGATGCGAACTAATCGCATACGCCGACGATTTGCTGCTCCTCATCCGAGCCGACTCCGGGAGAGAAATGGCGGAGAAAGCGAATTTCGCTCTCGCCACCGTCCACACGTGGGGCGCGGAGAACAAACTCTCCTTCGCCCCTCACAAAACTAAAGCAGTTTTCCTCAAGGGGAACCTGACGAGCACACCTCGTGTCCACATGGACGGCCATAAAATTAAAATTGTCCAATCTGCACGCTACTTGGGCGTGCAAATCCGCCAAAACTTCAATCCCGACGTGCACATTCGGCACGTCGCACAAAAAAGCCGCGACGCCTTAGGCAAGATCGCGAGGTTGGGAGGCCTCAGCTGGGGCCTCAACTTCAGGGCGCGGGTGGTCATGTACAAGGCCATCTACGTCCCCATCGTCACGTACGCCGCGAGCGCATGGGCCGCAAAAGCGGCAAAGGGTCTCCCTCAGAGATTGCTGCTGAGGACTCAGACCGCCCCGTTACGCTTCACGACCACAGCATATAAAACTGCTCCGAACGCGGCGCTCTTCACGCTCGCCGGGGTCGAGCCCATCGACCTTACGGCGCAGTACAAGGCCGCCGTGTTCCATCTTAAACAAGGCAGAGATGCCGAGATCGACGGGAGAAAATTGACTCCTCCAGGCGGAGAGCCCACCCCCGCAGCCAGGTTGGCCCTGATCAAGAGACTCGGGAGGGCGGTGGTGCTCGAAGCGTGGCAGGAAAGATGGAGGCTTGCCGACACCGGCAGGCTGACATACAGGTTCCTTCCGGAAATTGCCGAGCGGCTGAAGAGACACTGGCTGACACCGGACTTCGAAACCACCCAATTCTTGACAGGACACGGAGCATTCCGGGCTTACCAAAACCGCTTTGGGTTTAGCGCCGAAAAAGGATGCCCGTGCGGAGACGACGTCCAGGATTCCGAGCACGTCCTGTGGGAGTGCCCGAAGCTCGAAGGTGAAAGAGCCGCGCTATTCGCGGCCCTAGAGCTCAAAGAAGAGGGCCCTCCGACTCACAGAGACATGGTGGCCACAAAGAAGAACTTCGAGTCGTTCCGCAAGTTTTGCAAGGCATACGCCTGCCGAGAAGACGTCCGTCCTCCGTAGGGCGGGCGCCCATCGCCAACAATTAGAGAATCTTCCTTCCCTAAAAAGTCTAGGTACAATACTAAAAACCTCAGCTCGCGCGCCGGATTTCGACAACGACCTGACGCGCGACGCTCGCCAACTAAAAACGCCTTTACTAATACTAGCTTAATAATTACCATAGCAAAATAATATGTTAAATAAATCAAAACCCAATTTAGTTTCAGAACAGGTGCAGCCGTACGTGAGACGACACCTCATAAATAACCAATGCCATTTCTCCACACCCTCAGAGTCTTAAACACTACACAAATACACGCGTCACTAGCTGACTAAACAAGACGACACATCAGAACACGACGGACGCACCTCGCCACAAAAACGACGACAGGGGCGGGGTTAGCAATGCAAAGAGCGAGCCTCCCCCGTTATACGAAATTCGGATACAGTCTGCCTTCTGCAGCGTACAATCGAACACGCGAGCGCGACAGCGCGCTACCAACACACACATCTCTTCCTAGAGACACAAAGACAGCGGAGCACGACCCCCCCGTTGCCTTTACCCAACCGGTTCTTATCCTTCCTCCGTCTCCAACAAAAGATAGTGATGCCGGGAGACCATCAGTAGCTCCGGACCAGGACACCGGTCGCAGTCGTCCATCGGGACGACTCCGGCCGAGACGTGGAAGCGGACCATCGGCTTGCCGATGGGAAGCGGTTGTGCTCAGTGCTAGGGTTGCAAAAGAGCCGATAGGTAAGGGCTTATACACAACCTGAGGATGCGGGTGGGAGCACCCGGGAACCCGTCGTTCCCTTACCTAGAGGTCGTGCTCTGACAGTCGAGCCGTGCGGACGTGTTCTACGGACGCTCCGTGTTTTTTGATTGCTGAGGCGGCACTTCTGCTCCGATCTCCTTGAGACTTCACAGAGACCTTCACAGGCAGTAGGCGGTTCTTCCGACACCAGCTGGAGAAGAATCGCGTAAAGCTAAGTGGAGTTTCGATAAAATAAATACTTCGCGCCCGCGCGCGGCGCGGCCATTTTGACAGCTGCGAGAACGTAAATATATCAGGTCACTACGGGCCCGGTTTTCTGCCCCGGCTGACCGTAGAGGTACTAATCGACGCGCATTAATTCAGGGATCATTTAGAGACCATAAAACCCGCGAAAGGATTAAAAATAAGCCCGCTACACTTCTCGCAAAAAGGTAAACAAAGGCATTTTCGCCCGAAACCCACGCCCGATTTCGGTTTTTTGCCGGGTCGTGGTCGCGTCAATTTTGCGCCCCGGCTTACCCGAGGCATTTTAATCGAAGCAGGGGATCCTTCTGATTCCCTAGACGTAACGCAACATGAGCGCTACCCCGGCCCCCAAAAAGGGGGCCCTAACGACCAAGAAAAAAAAGCGGATGTCAGACGCAACCCCGCCTACCCCAGCAGGATCAGAGGAAACTATCACCGCAAAGGTGAAGAAACCAAGGAATAGATCGCCACCTACCGAAACCCGCTCACCCCCAGCGACGCGCAGCCCCTAATCGAGCTCCTCAAGCTCATCCTTTTCGCTCGAGGCGGAAAGAATGAGGAAGCAAAGCCTCGAGGAAAAAAGCAAACTTTAAGAGCGGAGCCTAAAAAACAAAAAGAGACCAGTAAGGGAGGATTTCCCCGCTCTGCCCACGACAACTACCAAAAACCCGGAGGAGAAGAAATCTCCCCCCGCCCCACCAGCAGCCGCCCAAGAGCCCCGCAAGAAAGCGGAGGCCTCCACCAAGGAGCGCCTCGCGAAGGTCCTCGAGGACCTTGCAGGGGCAATAGAGGCCCAAGACCGGCTCCCGAGAGCCGGAAAGAAGGAGCTTCAATCGTTCCTCGTCAAAATCGAGGAATTATTCAAAGAAACTGAATCATCGAAACCCGGGCCAGCCGCCCCGCTTATAACAAACGACCTCGATCGTCGCCTCAGGGCTATAGAGAGCCGCCTTCCCCCCCCCGCCTACGATGGCAAGCATCGTTAACGAACTGAGAGGAGAGGCCCCTCAGGCCCCCCGCCCCGCCCAATCGGCAATCTCCACAGCCGTGGTCTTAACACCAATAGGAGACATCAACAAAAGCCCGAAGGACACAATAGAGTCCTTCAAAAAAGCAGTGAATCCGGCAGCGGTGAAACTACACGTGAGGGGAGTATTCCCGGGAGCCGGGAGCCGGCAACACGGCGACAGTCCTAATCAAGGACAGAGAGGAGGCCGAGAAGCTGGTCGCCCTCAATGAGAAGCTCGCAAAGGTGGGCATCAAGGCATCATTACGCGGACTGAGAAATCCGCGCGCCATCGTCCACGATATCCCCTCGGGGGTCAACAATGAGGACCTCCTGGAGGCACTCTTCCACCAGAACGTGGAGGAGGCGATCCCGGATATGAAAAAGGAGGACTTCCTCCAAGAGACCCAAATAGTCACCCGCCTCAACACGAGGGCTAAGGACCGGACCCACGCAGTCCTGTCTCTCCCCCCGAGCGTCCACAGGGCGCTTGCCGCGAGAGGGACGTTATACGTGGGCTACTCCGCCCACCGCATCAGGGACCACATCAGAGTGGTCCGCTGCTACAAGTGCCACTTGTACGGGCACACAAGTACCAGGTGCAGAGCAGAGAAGCTCTCCTGCACCTGGTGCGGAGGAGCCGCGCATGAAAACGGCGATTGCCTTAACAGGGACAAGCCGGCGAACTGCGCCACGTGCTGCCGCCTAAGAAGGCAGCACGAATCTCCGGCCCACAGGGCTGGAGACAGAACCTGCCCGGCCTACAAGACCGCATTGGCAAGGGAACTAGCTAACACAAATGGCTAGTCCTCCCAACAAACCAATTAGAGACATCAGGATCGCCCAGCAGAACCTTCACCACTGCAGAGACGCAATGGCAGAATTCAAACTCAACCTGTTGGAGAACAGCATCGACGTGGCCCTCATCCAAGAACCATACACTTATATGGGAAAAACGGCAGGAATAGGCGCGCGAGCGAAAATCTTCGAGATTCAGCCCGCGGGAGCCGCGATCGCCGTTCTTAATCCGACGCTGCGCGCCACTCTTTTGACGCAAATGTCAAACGAGTGCCGAGCGGTCGTCCATTTATCAGCGGAAGAGGTCGATATCTACGTGGTATCGGCCTACTTCAAATTCGGAGACTACATAGGCACCCACATCGACGGCCTTACGACGACTCTAAACGCCCTCAGGGGAAAGAACGTCATCATAGGAGGCGATTTCAACGTCCACTCGACCATCTGGGGCGATCCAGATGAGAAAAAATATAATAGAAACTCGGTAGTCAATAGACAAATGGAGGACTTCGTCATCGCCAGCGGCTTATCGGTCGCGACGAGCGAGGGCCCCTCCGAATCAAGTTACTACGGCCCAACGGGCGAATCGACGCCGGACGCCACCTTCTATAACCTCGAACCGCGACTAGGATTGGCGGACTGGAGGATCCACACCGAAGCGTGCCTCTCGAACCACAGACTTATAACGATGCGGATTCACCGCAGGCGCGAAGAAGAGAAAAACGCAAGCACCGCACGCCAAACGACGCGCACGATCCTCCCCGGAAGATTCAAAATCGCGAAAGCGAATTGGACCGAACTGGGGAGAGATCTAGGAATAGAACTCGACGAAGCCGCGAGAACGCTCAGACCCAGCCCCGAAGCCAAAGCATAGGCGCTTCAAATGGCTTTAATAGCCGCAGCCGAGAGAAATCTGCCACGAAGTAAGCCACCGCCCCTGCGCAAAGCTAAACCCAAATGGTGGTCCCCGGCCCTCACGGAGGCCCGTAAAACGGCCAACCGAGCTCAACGCCTTTTCGCGAAGGCGGTGAAAGCCAGAGGGTCGAAAATGGTGACCAGCGAAACCCCGAGCGATGACCCCTTCAGGGCGATAAGACGAGAATGGAGAGGACACATCAACAAATACAAGTCCCTCATTCGCACCGCCAAACGAAATCACTGGAGAGAATTTGTCAAGAGAGAGTCGGACGAGAACGTGTGGGGCGGCCCATACAGATGCGTAAAGATGAGCAGCCGAGCGGCGACCTCGCTAGCGGACGTCAAAAACCGGCACGGTGTTTGCGCAATCGACTCGATACAAGCGGCGGAGAACGTCCTTGAGGCACTGCTTCCGAGAGACCCGACCGAGATGGACTCAGTCACGCAGAGTGCGATCAGAGCACGAATGAACGAGGAGGTCGACACCGCGCAGTCGGAACCGGTGAGGCGGTCCGAGATCGGGGAGGCCCTCTCTCGCATGCGAGAGGGGACCGCCCCGGGATTGGACTGCATCACCGTCACCATTTTAAAAAAATGTTGGGAGATAGCGGGACCGATCCTGGAGATAGTCTTTGAGGAGTGCCGTTCCGAGGGAGTCTTTCCGGGCTGTTGGAAGCCCGGAAAGATGGTGATCCTCACTAAACCCGGGAACAGGGACCGATCCGATCCGAAGGCGTACAGGCCGATCACGCTCCTCCCGACCATAGGCAAGCTCTTCCGTCCCCATCGTCACGTACGCCGCGAGCGTATGGGCCGCAAAAGCGGCAAAAGGTCTCCCTCAGAGATTGCTGCTGAGGACTCAGACCGCCCCGTTGCGTTTTACCACCAAAGCATTTAAGACAGCTCCGAATGCGGCGCTCCTTGCGCTCGCCGGGGTCGAGCCCATCGACCTTACGGCGCAGTACAGGGCCGCCGTTTTTCACCTTGAGCAAGGCAGAGATGCAGAGATCGACGGGAGAAAATTGACTCCTCCGGGCGGAGAGCCCACCGCCGCAGCTAAGCTAGCCCTGATCAAAAGACTCGGGAGGGCGGTGGTGCTCGGCGCGTGGCATGAAAGATGGAGGCTTGCCGACACTGGCAAGCTGACATACAGGTTACTTTCGGAAATTGCCGAACGACTAAAGAAACATTGGCTGAGACCGGATTTCGATACCACACAAGAGCAACGCTATTAGCGGCCCTAGAGCTCAAAGAAGAGGGCCCTCCGACTCACAGAGACATGGTGGCCACAAAGAAAAACTTCGAGTCGTTCCGAAAATTTTGCAAGGCATACGCCTGCCGAGAAGACGTCCGTCCTCCGTAGGGCGGGCGCCCATCGCCAATAGAAAATCTTCTTCCAATAAAAATCTAGGTACACCTGACACAGCCCGCGCGCCGGATTACGACTACGATCAGACGCGCGACGCTCGCCACCACAAAATGCCCTGAACAAACACTTCTTAAAATAACTAACAAAGCCAACTTACTTTATGCTAACTCAAAAATTCTACTCAGTTTCAGACAGGTTCTACCGAGCGTGAGACAACTCCCATAAACTAATTACTGCCTTTTCTCCACAGCCTTAGAGTCTTAAACTCTACACAAATACACGCGTCACCAGCTGACTAAACAAGACGACACATCAGAACACGACGGACGCACCTCGCCACAAAACGACGACAGGGTCGGGGCTCGCAAAGAGTGAGCCTCCCCCGTTACACGAAACTTGGATACAGTCTGCCTTCTGCAGCGAACAACTAAACACGCGAGCGCGACAGCGCGCTACCAACAAACACATCTCTTCCTAGAGACACAAAGACAGCAGGGCACAACCCCCCCGTTGCCTTTACCCAACCGGTACATATCCTTCCTCCGTCTCCAACAAAAGATAGTGATGCCGGGAGACCATCAGTAGCTCCGGACCGGGATACCGGTCGCAGCCGTCCATCGGGACGACTCCAGCCTAGACGTGGAAGCGGACCATCGGCTTGCTGATGGGAAGCGGTTGTGGTCAGTGCTAGGGTTGCAAAAGAGTTGATAGGTAAGGGCTTATACACAACCTGAGGATGCGGGTATGAGCACCCGGGAGGCCGTCGTTCCCTTACCTACATTATTCTATCGGCTAGAGGCTCTTCACCTTGGAGACCTGCTGCGGATATGGGTACGAGCCGGCGCGACATCTCCGCGTTGCCCTCACATGAATTTTCAAGGTCCGAGGGGCCGATCTGGACACCGCCGCATCGGCGATGCTCTTTGCGCTCCGAGCCCTATCTCCCCGCTATAGGATTCCTTCTTCCGGCATCCGGAGGAGGAATTCTCACTCCACCAACCGTGGCCGGACGATCCCTTCGAAGGTGAAAGATCGCAGCCCTACGCTGCGCCACTGGCTCCACGCCCGCGAGCACCAAAAGTAGGTCCGAAGGCGCCGTGGAGTATGCTGCAGTAAGGGTCTTTAAAGGGACACTCTGCGGATTATTTAACGCGTACCACAGCACACCACGCGACGCCTTCTTCGCAAATGCGCTAGACGCGTACGTGACTATGGGAATGTACACAGCCTTATACATTACAAGCTTCGTCCGGAAGTGCAACCCCCACTGGTTGCCACTTAGCCGGACGAGCTTGCCGTACGCGTCGCGACTTTTTTGGGCCGCTTGTCGAATGTGGGCGGCGGGATTGAATCCGCGGGAGACAAGTAGGCCCAGGTAGCGGGCGACAGGCACAAACTTGACTCTGTGGCCATTAAATAATACTTTAGAGAGTCGCTCGTAATCCAGCGAGCCCCTAAGCATAACCGCGCAGGTTTTGTTATGGGCAAAGGTAAGTTTATTAGTTTGGCACTAGGAATCTAAGGATAGAAGGGCTGTCTTGGCCCGAGATTCGATTTCCTTTCTGCTATTGGCGTGAATCAACAGCAAGAGGTCGTCGGCATAAGCCATCAGGTCACAATGCAACGGTAAGGGCTCCATGAGGACATCGTCAAACATGACGTTCCATAACAGGGGACCCAGGACCGAGCCTTGAGGACAGCCTCTTGCCAGGGTCCTCCACACCAAGGACTCACCTGCGTCCATCATTACGCTTCGACATTCGAAGTACGAGCTGATTAAACTTATCAAGTCTCGTGGGACCAACCTCGACTTCAGGGAGTCAATGATGCGAGGCCACCAGGCGCTATCGAAGGCCCCTGAGATATCGAGGAACACTCCGACGCAATACCTGTCTGGTAACGCGTCAACTCTGATCGATAGATCGTACATCGCATCATCCGTGCAGAGACTGGGCCTAAAACCAAATTGTCGCTCCGATAAGGGAGCGCAATTCCGACAATGGTCTTCGATTCGGGTCACAAAAACCTTCTCCAACAGTTTTCCTAGTGCAAGAAGGAGACTAATAGGACGGTTTGCCTTGGGACTCGCTGGGTTCAAGGCCCCCGGCTTTTTATTGATAATCATCTTCCCGGATTTCCAAATATCCAGGAAGGAGCCTGTCGCTCTACAGCTTTCAAAAACTGCCACGATTCTAGGAGCCGCGACCTTCCACGATCTATGAATGAGATCGCCGGTCACGCAGTCAATGCCCGGAGAGGCTCTCACACGCAAGCGCTTGAGAGCACTCTCCACCTCTGACTCGGTTATGGGCGCTGATGGAGGAGTCCTCGCCTCTGATAGTGGCCTGATGTGGGGAGTCAGCTGAAGCTGGATCACCCGGCATCAAGGCCACCAAAATGTTGGTCGCAGCCTGACATGAGTCAATGGCGCACACACAGTGTTTGTCATTGATACCCGACATCGCCTGGATGTTTGGGCAAGGGTCTATGTTGTTAAATAAGGAATCTAATTGATTAGTTAAAAGTTGATCAAATTTCTCCCAGTTCGCCCGCCGAAACGAAACCGCTTGGGAAGCAGGCTCCGCTAAGAAGACGACGGGGAGAAAGGGATGTTATCGCTACAGGGAGAGACCGCGGTCAAGTCAAAAGTGATGAGTCGATGATCGGAGAGGCACTCCTCGGTGTGCACTCTCCAATATATAAAATTTAAAGGCCTAGCTAGGGAATAGAGCGTCGCATCCGAGGTGGACTTGCCAGTAGCCGAGACGTAAGTCAGCACCGGTTTCCCCACGCCAAACGCGACACTTAATCTACTGCTCAGCACAAAATTGACCACTGCAGAGTTGCTCACAGGATCCCTATTACGGTGAGCCTGCGAGGTGTCACCCCACAGTTGATCGTGGGCGTTAAGGTCAAAGTGAATGAAAGACCCTCAATATGAGCCTCACGTGGGTCGCCATACTGAAAGTAAGCCGACACCACATGAAGACTCATATAAGGGGATGACAAGTGAACAACTGCGCGCCACTGATCTAAAAGGTGTCTCAGAAAAGTGACACACAGATCACTGTTATACACCACAATAGAGGCGCCCGCTGGCTGGATCTCGTAGATCTTAGCGTCGCAGCCGGCGCCTGTAGTTCTACCGGAGAGGGTGTAGGGCTCCTGAAGGAGCGCCACATCCACTCCAAGAGATAGGGCCCTATAACAGAACTCCGCAGTGGCCACTCTAGACCTGCGGAGATTCTGCTGGGCGAATTTGAGAGACCTTGTAGGGGGGTTAGCCATTGATGGAGGCCACCTCCCTGGCTATGGCTGCTCTATATACTGGGCAACATTGGTCCCCAACCCTATGGGCCATGGACAAGTGCTGCTTTTTTAGACGGCAACACGACGCACAAGCCACCTGCTTGTCCTTATTGGGGCAAGAGGAGCTCTCGTGCGTCTGTAATCCGCACCAATTGCACGAGGCTTGAAGAGCCCGGCAATTCTGCGCAGAATGCCCATATAGTTGGCACATATAGCACCGCATGACCCTCACGTGGTCACATATGCGGTGTGCCTGCATACCTATATATACTAAACTATTTTTAATTAACAATGCATGATGGGCTGGAGAAAGAGACACTACAATATAGCGGGAGTTGGGATTTTTTGACATTAAACTAACGACCACTTTGGAATTTTGAAGAAACTCTGATTTGACTATGTTGGAGGAGTCCTCAATATTTTGCTCATATATCGAGGTTAGAAGATCCTGGTCATCCTGAGCGTCATTAGGGACGTTTAGGATGATCACCCTAGGGTTTTTTCCACCCTGTAAAGACATTTATTCCCACTTTTTAAAGTACCGGGTTGAGGCCCACTATGCGTTGGGCCTCGACCCTATTCGCAGCTATTAGGTTAGTGTAATTTTTGCCAGTTGTCGGGATAATTTTCTTAATTTGCAGTTTTTCTGCTGACGGATTAACTGTCATTTTGAATGCAGCAACTGTTTCTTCAGATGTCTTAATTAAATCTTTAGTTGGGATAATGCGAACTAAAGATGAAGTCATTGAGGTTTTAAGAGGAGCTTGGACTGTGCCTCTCATCTCCCCGACAATGCTAGCCATTGTGGGCTTCGGGGGAGCCAGCATGCGCTCAATGCGCGCAACCGTCAACTCCAGCTTACTGATAGCCTAGGTTTGAGGAGTTTCAGAAGCGACTGGAGCCGCCGATTGCACGTAAGAAGAAAGACGGGCCACTAATAGGTGTAGTATCCGTCTTTGGGAACTTGAAATTCTCTCCAAGGAGTCGACATAGTCGTCGAACTCCTTGGAGATGGCAGCTACTGAACGGGAAGAAGAAGAGTTGTCTTCTTTTGATTTAGAGAGAGGAGGGAAGTCCTCTCTCGCGCGCTTAGGAGCCGCCTGAACCGAATGGGGTGACACCGAAATCGCCCTTTTACCTGGAGAATCCACTAGGGATGCTGAAGATGGGCCCTGGGCAGGTGGTTTGGCGGATCCCGCCGTTGCTTTTGGGTCCCTGGACCTAGTGACGGGACCCTTTCTCAGTTCAGGGAGGGAAGTAGGAGCAGAGGGCGGGTCTGTCTCCTCGTCACCTCCTGTTTTGGAGCAGGCCCCCTTTTTGGGGGCCGGCTGCTTAGACATATTTAAATATTTACAAATAAAAGACTTTTTAAAGAAAAAGACTTATAAAAATAAAAATAGTATAAAATAGAGCTCGTGACGCTTTCTAACACTTATAAAAAGCAGAAAAGCGCCACGAGCAAAAACTAAAATAAAACTTAAATAAAATCCACTCGTGACGCTTTCAAATTCATAAGAGTAGTGCGAAAGCGTCACGAGTAGTACAAGTATACAACTAAAAAATAAAACCAACACTCGCAACGCTTCAAACGAAAGCGTCACGAGCGATTTTCAAATATACAAAAAGAAAAAGAAAAAAAAATAACCACCACCAAAACTTAAATCTAAATATTAAAATTAAAAAAAAATAAAGTTTGGCAAACCCTGCGGGCCCAGCGGTTGAGGGTCCCTGCCTTAGACTTCGCCCACAGGCGTGTACGCCCAAATGGGCGTCACTCGTGCGTATTGTTACCAGCACACACTAATTATTGTCACACACTACTATGTGTTGTCACAATGTCAAGTTCAATAAACTGTCGGGCGCGGAAACGCCGGAAATCCT
Organism: Plectrocnemia conspersa; assembly: GCF_051122295.1. Lineage (NCBI taxonomy): Eukaryota > Metazoa > Arthropoda > Insecta > Trichoptera > Polycentropodidae > Plectrocnemia > Plectrocnemia conspersa. Next base: position 10,103,933 of record NW_028277165.1, read on the forward strand.
GGAGCGATCCCCCCAACACTAGTGTCGTTAGAACCGCAACCAGATTCTGCTTACGCTAGACAATTTCCAGCCCTGTAGGAGCTCTAAGGACGCTACAGGAGCCGATTAAGCGGGAGCGCACAACGCACGCGTTCACACTCAATGGCTACCGGAGCGCGACTGAGTAGATAGGGACAGATGAGAATCTCGTTAATCCATTAATGCGCGTCACTAATTAAATGACGAGGCATTTGGCGTTGCAAAGGTCCTAGCGCATACTGGACAAATTGAATCAGTCGCGCCTATATTCGTCTGACGAGGTCGAGGATCCATCCGTTAGTATTGTATCAGCAGGTCCCGCGGGCGGCGGTCCCGCGGGATTCTGCTTCTTTTTAGTTTTATGCTTGCTAACTTTGCTGATACAGCCGCATGGGATGTTAGCCCATGCGCCTTCTAAGCCTCCTCCATCGATTACTCCGCTTCCCACTGGGGAGGTAGGTAGGCTAATGGGTTGTCGCCAACCCTTTGGAGCGGCCCAGCTAGTCACCAAGTGGATCTAAACTGGGATGCAAACTAACGACACTCTTTGACAGGCCTGTGCTGCTTAACTTCGGTGATCGGACGGGAACCGGTGTTTCCAGCATGGCTAAAGCCGTTAACTCACTCCCTCCTCTTTTATCCGGGCTTGGGACCGGCAAGAGTGCAGTGGCGTCCACACTCCAGGCAGAGTTAAGAGAGTCATAGTTACTCCCGCCGTTTACCCGCGCTTGCTTGAATTTCTTCACGTTGACATTAAGAGCACTAGGCAGAAATCACATTGCGTCAACACCCGCGAGGGCCATCGCAACGCTTTGTTTTAATTAGACAGTCGGATTCTCCTTGTCCGTGCCAGTTCTGAGCTGACCGTCGTCCGGCGGCCGTACAGGCTTTAATGAGCGACAACGCGGCCCCGGGGCGCCGCGAAGCGTCCCGGGCGTGCCGCCGCCTGCCACACAGCGCTACTACCGATGGATATAGACGAGTGGTGATCGAGGCAGGCGGAAGCTTAGTCTGGAAGACCCTAGAGAGAGGATGCCCGCAGGGCTCGGTCCTCGGACCGATTCTGTGGAATGTCCAGTTCGACGACGTCCTGGAGACCCCTCTGCCCCACCACTGCGACCTCATTGCGTACGCCGACGATCTGTTGCTCTTAGTGAGCGCCGATAGCCGAACCGGCCTAGAAATTAAAACCGAGACAGCACTGTCTACCCTGCTCGCCTGGGGCAAGGAGAATAAACTCTCTTTTGCCCCCCACAAGACACAAGCTGTGCTGCTGAGAGGATCCTTGGACCCAAAGAGACCCCCCCAAATATGCATGAACGGACACAAAATTAAATTCGAACTAAAAGCCCGCTATCTGGGGATGATAATATCCAGGAACTTTGACCCATGCGTTCACCTGAGAATGGCAGGAATGAAAAGTAGAAATGCAATGTGCAGGCTGCATCGCCTAGGCGGAAAGCACTGGGGCCTTAACTTCAGGGCGAAGGTGATAATGTACAAAGCCATTTTCGTCTCGATAATCACGTACGCGGCAAGTGCGTGGGCCGAAAGATCTTCCCGCGGACTACCGAACACCATCCTGCTGAGAACGTGCGTGATGGCCGGCGTCGAACCCATCGATTTAACTGCCCAGATGAGAGCCGCGGTCCACCACCTCGGAAGAGGCCGCACGGCCTTAATAGCGGGCAAAAGGCTCTTCCCTCCAGTGGGAGAGCCTAGCCCAAGTGCCGCTCTGATGACTATCCGGCGCGTCACTCGCGCTGCGGTGCTAGAAGAGTGGCAAAAACGCTGGAACGAGTCCGCAACGGGACTACTGACCAAAAAGTTCCTCCCCCTGATCTCAGGGAGACTCAGGTGGTTCCGTTGTGGATTCCACACCTCACAGTTCATGACCGGCCACGGAGCTTTCCGGGCCTATCATGAACGTTTTTGTTTAAGAGACCGCTCCGACTGCCCCTGCGGCCACGAACTACAGACGTCCGAACACATACTATGGGACTGCCCAATGATGGACGAGGAGAGAGCAGTCCTACACTCCAACCTCGAAATCGAGGGCGATGGCCCTCCACAACACAGACATCTCGTGGCCACGAAGGGAAATCTTCTGGCGTTCGAGAGATACTGCGCCGCATATGGCGCCCGCACAGACGTCCGTCCTCAATAGGACCACTTATTAGCCCCTTAAGGGCCACCCGCGAGCTCTCTTCTCTCATCGGAGTGAGCTAGGCAGCAGAAAAAAAATAAGAAAAAGGAAATAAATAAAACAAGCACAAAGGATGAGTTGATGAAATAAATATTTTTCTTTCCAGGATGCGTAGAATCATTTCTCTCCCGTAGAGACCCCAGGTACGCGGAGCGCGACTGCCCGCATACCTTCCCTCCCCCCACATCCCCTATCCAACCTCCGTCTCCAAAAAAGATAGTGATGCCGGAGACCATCAGTAGATAAATCGCGACGGTCTACCCGTCCAGGTCGTTCACGTGACGACCTAGGAAGGAGGCCTGGTCTAGCGCCTGTATGCAGGCGCGAAAGCCAGGCTAGGTACATCCGGTCGCTCATGGGCCGAAACTCCTGAGCCTGATGCGACCGTGGAAGGAGGGCGTGGGCCCATGGACCTTCCACTACCGATGGATGATTTGGTGAGGTCTTCGGACTGGCGCACGGACGCCGCTTCGGCGGCGTCCGACGCATCTTCCTCGAGTCTTTTACAAATGACCTTCTCGAAGAGCTTGCCTTGGGAAGGGAGGGGCGTTATCAGTCTGTACGCCTTCGGGTCCGTTCTGTCCCTGTTCCCGGGTTTGGTGAGAATTACCATTCTTCCGAGCTTCTAACAGCCCGGGAAGACTTCCGCGGAACGGCACTCCTCGAAGACGATCCTGACAACCGGTCCCACTGTCTCCCAGCATTTTTTAATTAACGTGACGGTGACGCAGTCCAAGCCCGGGGCCGTGCCCTTTTCCGTGCGCTTAAGGGCCTCCTCGAACTTAAACCGCGTCACCGGTTCCGACTGCTCGGTGTCAACCTCCTCGTTTATTCGTGCTCTGATCGCACTCTGCGTGACTGAGTTCATCTCGGTTGGGTCTCTTGGCAGCAGTGCCTCAAGGACGTTTTCCGCCGCTTGTCTCGAGTCTATTGCGCAAACACCGTGCCGGTTTTTGACGTCCGCTAGCGAGGTCGCCGCTCGGCTGCTCATCTTCACGCATCTGTATGGGCCGCCCCACACGTTCTCGTCCGACTCTCTCGTGACGAATTCTCTCTAGTGGTTTCGTTTGGCGGTGCGAATGAGGGACTTGTATTTATTGATGTTTTCCCTCCATTCTCGTCTTATCGCCCTGAAGGGGTCGTCGCTCGGGGTTTCGCTGGTCACTATTTTCGACCCTCTGGCTTTCACCGCCTTCGCGAAAAGGCGTTGAGCTCGGTTGGCCGTTTTACGGGCCTCCGTGAGGGCCGGGGACCACCATTTGGGTTTAGCTTTGCGCAGGGGCGGTGGCTTACTTCGTGGCAGATTTCTCTCAGCTGCGGCTATTAAGGCCATTTGAAGCGCCTCTGCTTTGCTTCGGGGCCGGGTCTGAGCGTTCTCGCGGCTTCGTCGAGTTCTATTTCTAGGTCTCTTCCCAGTTCAGTCCAATTCGCTTTCGCGATTTTGAATCTTCCGGGGAGGATCGTGCGCGTCGTTTGGCGTGCGGTGCTTGCGTTTTTCTCTTCTTCGCGCCTGCGGTGAATCCGCATCGTTATAAGTCTGTGGTCCGAGAGGCACGCTTCGGTGTGGATCCTCCAGTCCGCCAATCCTAGCCGCGATTCGAGGTTATAGAAGGTGGCGTCCAGCGTCGATTCGCCCGTTGGGCCGTAGTAACTGGATTCGGAGGGGCCCTCGCTCGTCGCGACCGATAAGCCGCTGGCGATGACGAAGTCCTCTATTTGTCTATTGACTACCGAGTTTCTATTATATTTTTTCTCATCTGGATCGCCCCAGATGGTCGAGTGGGCGTTGAAATCGCCTCCTATGATGACGTTCTTTCCCCTGAGGGCGTTTAGAGTCGTAATAAGGCCGTCGATGTGGGTGCCTATGTAATCTCCGAATTTGAAGTAGGCCGATACCACGTAGATATCGACCTCTTCCGCTGATAAATGGACGACCGCTCGGCACTCGTTTGACATTTGCGTCAAAAGAGTGGCGCGCAGCGTCGGATTAAGAACGGCGATCGCGGCTTCCGCGGGCTGAATCTCGAAGATTTTCGCTCGCGCGCCTATTCCTGCCGTTTTTCCCATATAAGTGTATGGCTCTTGGATGAGGGCCACGTCGATGCTGTTCTCCAACAGGTTAAGTTCGAATTCCACCATTGCATCCCTGCAGTGGTGGAGGTTCTGCTGGGCGATCCTGATGTCTCTAATAATGTTGGTGGGGGACCTAGCCATTTGTGTTGGCCAGCTCCCTCGCTAATGCCGCCTTGTAGGCTGGGCATGATCTGTCCCCGGCCCTGTGAGCTGGGGACTCGTGCTGCCTTCTCAGGCGGCAGCACGTGGCGCAGTTCGCCGGCTTGTCCCTGTTGGGGCAATCGCCGTTTTCGTGCGCGGCGCCTCCGCACCAGGTGCAGGAGAGCTTCTCTGCTCTGCATCTGGTACTTGTGTGCCCGTACAAGTGGCACTTGTAGCAGCGGACCACTCTGATGTGGTCCCTGATGCGGTGGGCTGAGTAGCCCACGTATACTGTCCCTCTCGCGACAAGCGCCCTGTGGACGCTCGGAGGGAGCGACAAGACCGCGTGGGTCCTGTCCTTCGCCCTTGTGTTGAGGCGGGTTACAATCGAGTAGTGTTGGAGGAAATCTTCCTTTTTCATCTCCGGGAGCGCCTCCTCCACGTTCTGGTGGAAGAGTGCCTCCAGGAGGTCCTCGTTATTGATCCCCCAGGGGATATCATGAGCGATGGCGCGCGGGTTTCGGAGTCCGCGTAGGGATGCTTTTAGTCCCACCTTTGCTAGTTTTTCGTTGAGGGCGACCAGCTTTTCGGCCTCCTCTCTGTCCTTGATGAGGACTGTTGCCGTGTTGCCGGCTCCCGGGAATACTCACTGCCTTATTAAAGGACTCTATCGTGTCCTTTGGGCTTTTATTGGCGTCTCCAATCGGTGTGAGGACCACGGCCGTGGAGATTGCTGATTGGGCAGGGCGGGGGGGCCTGAGGGGCCTCTCCCCTTAGCTCGTTTACGATGCTTGCCATCGTAGGCGGGGGGGGGGGGAAGGCGGCTCTCTATAGCCCTGAGGCGTCGATCAAGGTCGTTTGGCCCGGGGCGGCTGGCCCGGGTTTCGTTGATTCTGCTTCTTCGAATAGTTCCTCGATTTTGACGAGGAACGATTGAAGCTCTTTCTTTCCGGCTCTCGGGAGCCGGTTTTGAGCCTCTATTGCCCCTGCGAGGTCCTCGAGGACCTTCGCGAGGCGCTCCTTGGTGGAGGCCTCCGCTTTCCTGCGGGGCTCTTGGGCGGCTGCTGGTGGGGCGGGGGGAGATTTCTTCTCCTCCGGGTTTTTGTTGGTCGTAGGCAGAGCGGGGAAATCCTCCCTTACTGCTCTCTTTTTGTTTTTGAGGCTCCGCTACTCAGCCCCGGCCAACCGGAGGCACACCATAGGACGCGCAAGGACTTAAACCACCCGTAGATATAATAAAATAGCCGAACCGCGAAATAATAAGCCCGTAAATATACTTTTAAAAAACGTAAACAAAGGCCCAAGGCGCTTCCAAAACGCGTCCTTCGAGCTGTCAAAATGGCGTTCGCGCGGCCACGCGGGGGCCGTTAAATAATGTAAACCGCAATATCTCCACTTTGCTTTGGTAGAATCGCTTGCTTAATGTCTCCGTCTCTTCGTCTCCAGCTCCGGAAGGTCCTCGTCAAAGATTCGGCACGATCGGGGCTGGAATGCCGCCTCAGGAGTCGAAACACGCGGAGCGTCCGTAAAGCACGTCCGCACGGCTCGACGTTCAGAGCACGACCTCACGGTAAGGGAAATTGGCAAGTTGGATCCGTAACTTCGAGATAAGGATTGGCTCTGAGGGCCGTGGCGCGTCGGACTTGGTCGGGAATGGGAAATCGATCGAAACGGGGTGGTTTCCGCGAGCTGTAAGCGCCGCGTAACGAGAGTCGGGTTTAATGAGATTAACTTCTCAGCCTCGCTCCTGTCCTTGATGAGGACAGGAGCGTTGACGGAGGTGACTCCTGTCGAATATTCAAGCGAAACGAAAAAGAGCGTCGCTCGTGACGCTTTCGCGTTCGGCTCGAAAGTTTCGCTTTCTTAAATAAGCGCGCGAAAGCGTCACGAGTGATTTTCGAGCGTAAAAAAAACAAAAACAAACACCCGCGCGCGGCGGCGGGTGTCTGTTTTTGCGTTCGCCCGCCCGAGAGACGACGAGTGCGCTGCGCGTGCGCGACCCTTCCTCTTCTCGGACGAATCTCTTGGCGTAGGGCTGAGTCTCAACGGATCGCAGCATGACGCTGCTCTGCCGGGCACAACCCCCTGCTAGGTACGAAGGTCGTCTGCGGACGATTCCGAGTTCCGACGTCGAACGTAAGCTTGGTCGGAGCCTTTTTCTGTTGGGGTGCCGTTGCGCCGGGACGTTTAACCGCTGTGCGCAGTGTGCGTATCACCCCGGCTCGTCGGTCTTCGACGGCGGACCGCCGTGAACGGCGACCGCCTGATAGGACTGTGCGCAGTCACATTGTTTAGAGCCTTTCGACTCGCGAAACTCACATTACGTATCACCGCCCGATTTGCCTAGGCGGGATACGGCCTTAGAGGCGTTCAGGCCTAATCCTGTGGACGGTAGCGTTGCACCACCGGCCGGTCGACCGAGTGCGTGAACCAAATGTCCAAAACTACCGTTACTCTCGTACTGAGCAGTATTACTATCGCAATGATCGGTCATCAGTAGGGTAAAACTAACCTGTCTCACGACGGTCTAAACCCAGCTCACGTTCCCTTTTGATGGGTGAACAATCTAACGCTTGGCGAATTATGGCTGGATAGGAAGAGCTGACATCGAAGGATCAAAAAGCGGCGTCGCTATGAACGCTTGGCCGCCACAAGCCAGTTATCCCTGTGGTAAATTTTCTGGCACCTCTCGCTGAAAACTCTTCACACGAAAGGATCGATAGGCCGTGCTTTCGCAGTCTCTATGCGTACTGAACATCGTGATCAAACCAGCTTTTGCCCTTTTGCTCGACGCGAGATTTCCGGCCTCGCTGAGTTGGTCTTAGGACACCTGCGTTATTCTTTGACAGATGTACCGCCCCAGTCAAACTCCCCGCCTGGCAGTGTCCTCAGAACGGATCGCGCGGGAACGCGGCGACGTTCGGCGGGCGCCCGCGACGCCTCGCGGCGCCGCGGGCTGACCGCCGTGACGCACGACGCCGACCGGCTCGCCGCCCCGTGCACGTTTGGCGCTAAAAAACCGTAAAGCTCGACCGCGAAGTCCGGCGCACGCTCTCCGCCCAACAGAGTAAGTAACGAAACGATGAAAGTAGTGGTATTTCACTGTCGGTGCGCTTGCGCACCCTTCCCACTTATACTGCACCCCTCATGTCACCTTACAGTACCAGACTAGAGTCAAGCTCAACAGGGTCTTCTTTCCCCGCTGATTCTCCCAAGCCCGTTCCCTTGGCAGTGGTTTCGCTAGATAGTAGATAGGGACATTTAACACTCTATTACATATTCCTTTGCGTGCGCCACTGACAATTGTTGGTACTAGAGCCCTACGAGGCCGACCTCAACGGGCGAGCCCCGCGGTGAAGCCGCGGGAGCGGTTGCTCACCCCCCGTAGTGCTGGTGTAGCGTTTGACCAGTAGCCGCCGAGAGATCCACACCTCTCTGTCGCACTGTAGGTTGGAACGAAGGCGTGCGGTGCACCAACGTTCGGGGAGGTTGGAGGGTGGTCTAGGAAAAGGGTGGAGGTTTGGGGATAGCGGGCGTTGGGAGAGTCGCGCTCCGCTATGAAAAAGGAGAGTCTCAGAAGGAGACCCTATATATTGTAGGACAATAAATTTAAAAAAGACAAGTTGAGTCAGCTCCAGTCTGGTACAAACATTTAGAAAAGTACAAAAGACAAAAATAAAAACGAAAATTAAAGTTAATAAGACATATACATCCATACAAGCTATACAAACCACCAGACTAAAAACCAAAAACAAAAAACAAAAGACTAAGGACTAAAGTTTAAGACTAAAGACCAAAGACTAAGGACTAGTGAGCGGCACAGAGCGGTACGCAGTCCCACAGGATGTGCTCCGAAGTCTGATCCGCATGGCCACAGGGGCAGTTTGCAATTTCCCTGCGTTGGATTCCATGCAGATAAGACCCGAAAGCGCCATGCCTAGTGAAGAGCTGCGTCGTTGCAAAATTACAATAGAACCAGCGCTTCTTGAGACGTTCCTTGACGCACGGGAAAAATGATAGGTTAGGCGACCCTTGTTCGACGAGCACCAACGGGACTGCCACTCGACCTCCGCAGACTCTCTCACCGAGTTTAGGATCGCCTGGTCTCTTAAGGAGGGTCTTAGCCCGGTATCCGGAAGAGGGATTCTCACCCCACCAACCGTGGCCGGGCGATCCCTTCGAAGGTGATAGATCGCAGCCCTACGCTGCGCCATCAGGTCCACTGGCTCCACGCCCGCGAGCACCAAAAGGGCGTCCGAAGGCGCCGTGGAGTATGCTGCAGTAAGGGTCTTTAAAGGGACCCTCTGCGACTTGTTTAACGCTAACTGCAGCATGCCACGAGACGCCCTCTCCGCAAACACGCTTGACGCGTACGTGACTATAGGAATGTATATAGTCTTATACATTACAAGCTTCGCCCGGAAGTGCAACCCCCACTGGTTGCTACTTAACCGGACGAGCTTGCCGTACGCGTCGCGACTCTTTTGGGCCGCATATCGGATGTGGGCGGCGGGATTGAATCCGCGGGAGACCAGCAAACCCAGGTAGCGGGCGACAGGCTCAAATTTGACCCTATGGCCGTTAAATAAAACTTTGGGGAGCCGCTCGGAATCCAGCAAGCCCCTCAGCATAACCGCGCAGGTTTTGTTATGTGCAAAGGATAACTTGTTATCTTTGCACCAAGAATCTAAGGATATAAGGGCCGTCGTGGCCCGAGATTCGAGTTCCTTTCTGCTGTTGGCGTGAACCAACAGCAGGAGGTCGTCGGCATAGGCAATCAGGTCACAATGCGGCGGAAGGGGCTCCCTGAGGACATCGTCAAACATGACGTTCCATAACAGGGGGCCCAGGACCGAGCCTTGAGGACAGCCCCTTGCCAGGGTCCTCCACACCAACGACTCACCTGCGTCCATCACCACGCTTCGACCTTCGAAGTACGACCTGATTAAACTTATCAGGTCTCGTGGGACCAATCTCGACTTCAGGGAGTCGATGATGCGAGGCCACCAGGCGCTATCGAAGGCCCCCGAAATATCGAGGAACACTCCGACGCAATACCTGTCTGGTAACGCGTCAACTCTAATCATAAGGTCTCGCATCGCGTCCTCCGTGCCGAGACCCGGCCTAAAACCGAATTGGCGCTCCGATAAGGGATGCGCAATTCCGACAGTGGTTCTCGATTCGAGCCACTAGTACCTTTTCCAATAGTTTTCCCAGTGCGGGAAGGAGAGTTATGGGACGGTATGCCTTGGGACTCGCTGGATCCGAGGCCCCCGGCTTTCTAAGAATGATCATCTTACCGGACTTCCAAATGTCCGGGAAGGAGCCTGCCGCTCTACAGTTTTCAAAAATTGTCGCGATTTTTGGAGCCGCGACCTTCCACGATCTCCGAATGAGATCGCCGGTCACGCAGTCAATGCCCGGAGAGGCCCTCACACGCAAGCGTCCGAGAGCACTCTCCACCTCAGACTAGGTAATGGGCGCTGATGGAGGAGTCCTCGCATCCTCGCGATACCGGGCTCTCATTAAGGCCTGAGACGGGGAGTCAGCAGAGGCTGGATCACCCGGCATCAGGACCTCCAGAATGTTGGTCGCAGCCTGACAGGAGTCAATGGCACACACACCGTGACTGTCAACGATACCCGACAGCGACGCCATCGCGCGATCGGGCATCATGACGCCCCGGTAGTGGCGGCCCCAGACGTTTTTGACGCTCTCTCTCTCAACAAAGTCCCTCCAGTGACGCCTTTTTGTAGTCCTGATGAGGGATTTATACTTGTTGCGAGAAGACCTAAACACTCCTCTGATTCCAACTAAGGGATCTTCAGAAGGAGCGGAGCCATCAAGAGTTAACCTACTAAGCCGTTTTACTTCGGCATAATAGGCCCTCTGAGCCCGGTTGGCCGCGCATCGAGCTTCCGTCAAGGCCATCGTCCACCATTCCGGTCTATTACGAGATGGCGGTTTCGTTTCATAACGCGGTATCGACCCATCAGCCGCCGACAAGATCGCGGTCTGGAGGGCTTCCGCCTGGACATTTGGGTTTGGGTCTATATTGTTAAAAAGAGTATTTAGTTGATTAATGAGAAGGTGTTCAAATTTCTCCCAGTTCGCCTTACCTAAGCGAAACCGCTTTGGGAGCAGACTCCGCTCAGGAGACGGCTGGGAGAAGGGGATGTTATCTCTACTGGGAGAGACCGCGGTCAAGTCGAAGGTGATGAGTCGATGATCGGAGAGGCACTCCTGAGTGTGCACTCTCCAATTTGTGAAAATTAGTGGCCGAGCTAGGGAATAGAGCGTCGCATCCGGGGTGGACTCGCCAGTAGCCGAGACGTAAGTCGGCACCGGCTCCTTCATGCCGCACGCGACGCTCAATCCGCTGCTCAGCACAAAGCTGACCACTGCGGAGTTCCTCACAGGATCCCTGTTACGGCGAGCCTGCGAGGTGTCAACTCACAGTGGGTCATGGGCGTTAAGATCGGCGCCGACCACAACGCTGCGTCCAGCGAGAGCATCTAAAGCGGATGAGAGGCCCTCGATGTGAGCCTCACGTGAGTCGCCATACTGAAAGTATGCCGATATCACATGAAGACTCACACCAGGGCGTGACAAATGAACCACTGCACGCCACTGATCAGAGAGGTGTCTCAGAAAAGTGACGCACAGTTCGCTATTGTACACCACAATAGAGGCGCCCGCCGGCTGGATCTCGTAGATCCTAGCGTCGCAGCCGGCGCCTGTAGTCTTACCGGAGCGGGTGTAGGGCTCCTGCAGGAGCGCCACATCCACTCCTTGAGATTGGGCCCTAGAGCAGAACTCCGCAGTGGCCGCTCTAGACCTGCGGAGATTCTGCTGTGCGAATTTAAGAGACCTTGTGTAGGGGCTAGCCATTTATAGTGGCGACCTCCCTAGCTATGGCTGCTCTGTATACTGGGCAGCACTGGTCCCCAGCTCTGAGCCGGGGATAAGTGCTGCTTTTTAAGTCGGCAGCATGACGCACAAGCCACCTGCTTGTCCTTATTGGGGCAAGAGGAGCTCTCGTGCGTCTGTGATCCGCACCAGTTGCACGAGGCTTGAAGAGCCCGGCAATTCTGCGCGGAATGGCCATATAGTTGGCACTTATAGCATCGCATGACCCTTACGTGGTCACGGATGCGGTGTGCCTGCATGCCTATGTAAATCAGATTTTCCTTTGTTAGAAAGGAGTGACAGATAGGGGGGAGGGAAACAACAACATGTCGATGATTTGAAACTCTCGACTGAAGGCGCACAATTATCTTTGATTTTAGTACGAAATCTTCTTTAGAAATATCTAAAGATCCCTCAATGTTCTGTTCGTAAATCGAGGTTAAGAACTCCAAATCGTTGAGGGTTTCGTTGGGAACGCTTAAGATTATCGCCCTCGGATCTTTTGTGCCTTGGATGGTGGCCTTTAGCCCAGCTTTCTCCAAGGTCGGATTCAGGGCAACGATCCTTTGGGCCTCGGCTCTATTAGCCGCTAAGAGTCCAGTTGAGTTCTTACCCATAGTGGGCAGAACCTTTTTAATTTGGAGCCTTTGTGTTGTTGGATTTATAGCTTTGGTGAATGCCGCAACAACTTCCGCCAAAGTCTTAATTTTATCATCCAAGGGAGTTAAGCGCACCATGGATGAGAGTGTTTAATTCGTTAACTATGCTTGCCATTGTTGGCTTAGGGGGAGACACTATGCGCTCAATTCGCGCGACCGTAAGCTCCAGTCTCCTGATTGCCTCAGACTGAGGGGTCTCAGAGATAACCGGAGCCGCCGGCGGCACGCTATTAGAGAGACGAGTTATCCATTGGTGAAGCTCACGCCTCTGTGCGCTCGAAAGTCTGTCCAGGGAGTCAATGTATTCATTGAACTTCCCGGAAATGATGTCAAAAGATTCTATCTCATCTTGAGATTTCTCGGGTAGGGAAGGGAAGTCCTCCTTAGCCCGCTTTGGAGCCGCTTGGGGTGATGTTGAAAGAGCCCTTTTTCCTGGAGCCTCTGCTGTTAATACAGCAGAGGACCCCGCAGAGGAGGAAGAGGCCAATTCAATAGGCCGAGTGTCCCCTGACCTAGTTAAAGGTCCTTTCTTTTGCGTCTCAATGGAGATAGGAGCCTTCGAAACAACTTAATCAGCTCCCAAAGCTCCTGTTTTAGTTCGGGCCCCCTTTTTGGGGGCCGGCTGTTTAGACATGCTTAAGAATTAAAATTTAATAACTACAAAAAGACTTATAAAAATGAAGCAAAAAATATAAATAAATAAAATAAAAATGAGCTCGTGACTCTTTCTGATCAGCAAAACGCCACGAGTAAAGACTTAAATAAAATAAATAAAAAATTCGCTCGTGACGCTTTCGCACTACTCTAGATTTTATAAGTGCACGAAAGCATCACGAGTGGTGCTAATATACAACTAAAAAAAACTAAAAAAAAATAAAATCACTCGTAACGCCTCAAGTGAAAGCGTCACGAGCGATTTTGGATAAATAAAAAAGAGAACCGCCCGCGGCGCTTCAAATGTAAGCACCACAAACGATTCTCGAATATACAGATTACCACCACCAAAAAAATTAAATATAAAATAAAAGTATTATTAAAAATTAAAAGAGTTGGCAAACCCTGGCCACAGTGGTTGAGGTCCCCTGCCTCTGACTCCGCCTCTAGGCGTGAACGCCCAAATGGGCGTCACCCGTGCGTATTGTTACCACTGACACTGCACTTTTATTGTTGCACACTTAGATGTTATTGTCACAATTATTGAACGAGAAACTGTCTGGCACGAAAACTCCGAAATTGCTGGAGCGATTCCTTCCACACTAATGCCGTTGGAACCGCCGCCAGTCGGAGCACCCACGAGACACTTTCCCAAACTCTGCGAGCAGCAGGGACGCTTCTGGAGCCGATCGTGTGGGAGCGCACTACGCACACGTCCGCACACGATGGCTACCGGAGCGCGACTCTGAGTAGATAGGGACAGATGAGAATCTCGTTAATCCATTCATGCGCGTCACTAATTAGATGACGAGGCATTTGGCTTTTTTTTTTTTTTTTTTCTCTCTAATTTCTTTTACAACCGTACCCCCACACGCTTGACGGTTGCTTCTCGCGTGTGGGGAGGCTGCTCCAGCCCAGAAGATGGGGCTTACCGCGCCTACGGATGGGTCCTGGTCCTCGCTCGGGTGGTAGGTCCTTTTCTTGCAGTAGGTGTCCTCGCTGTTGTCTGGTTCCAAATTGTCCAATTCATGTGACTGCCTATCAGCACTCTTCGCGTGACGGAATGCAAAGTCGGAGTCCTCACACCTAATTTTCGCAAACTTCGGTGCGATTCTCCCGACCAAACACCCCGCCACGAAAGAGTAACCGACGAGAATTGCACAGGTGAGTCTACCGGCAAGCCCATGTACACAGCAACGCACGACTTAATATTTGGGATGTCCCTGTAGTAGGACAATTTCCTCTCGTGCGCGCTGTTTAGCGGTGTTGTACCGGAAACCACCTGAGCATCTAAGACAGTCACATGACCATCTATGACGGCTACAATATCGGGTTCCCTCAGCCCGATAGACGTGGAGGGATGTGGCTCTTCAACAACGCGGTAGCCTTTCTCCCTCAGGCTCGTAGCAATCATTGTTGCTACCGCGTTGTGCCGTTTAATTCTCCCCCCGTGCGTACGGTGGCATATTTGAATTACGTGAGCGGCAGTTTCGGTACTTTGACACCCAGCTCTGCAATAGGTGTTTTCCTGCCAATCATGGATCAATCAATTTATCTCTCGATACACTTATGAAATTCATACCTACATACGGTGGAAATCAAAAGGTTCTCTATCCTTTTATTAACGACTGTGACACAGCGATAAACCTCTGTTCCTTAGAACTACAACCAATTTTACTAAAATACATAATTCATAATGTCACAGGCAAAGCTAAATATTCCATAGCGAATTTTCAATATGATTCTTACGAAGAATTTAAAGAGTTCTTAATCTCCTCGTTCAGAGAAAATAAACATTCATCACAACTAGAATACGAACTTAGAAATTGTAAACAAGAACCAGGAGAACCAGTCATAAATTTCATCCAAAAAGTAGAAATCTGTACAAACAATTTAATAGGATCGATAAGGCTATCAGTTACAGATAAAAAGGAAATATTTGGACGTATTAAACAAATAGAAAATAATGCCTTAAATACTTTCATATTCGGATTAAATCCGGAACTCTCAACTCATGTTAGACTTACGAAACCTAAAACTCTTTCAGAAGCTTCTAATACAGCATTAGAAGAAGAAAAGTTTCTAACCGCATTCAGAGAAATGCATATCAGTTCACCCTTAATATGTAACATTTGCAAACGACGCGGACATTATGCTTCTACATGTCGAAATAATAATAACCGATTTCCAAGATACCAAAATAACTACAATAACATAAATATCAAAGAAGAACAAAAAATAAACCAATTTAGCGCGAGTAAAAATCCATCAAAATTCTGTCGTTATTGTAAAAAGAATAACCACGCGATTGACGAATGTAGAATTAGAATATATAACAATGAAAAATACTGTAAAAACGAATCTAATCAAAGACGCGATCATTTAAACTCCAGAAATTCCGAGACAGCTGCCGTGTCCCGGAATATAAAAACATTGAAGGCAGAATATTAACATTGAAAAATACAACCGCTTTTGTAACTTTAGATTGTTATCAAGCAGATAGACCTCTTAAATTTCTTATCGATACCGGAGCAGATATATCAATCGTAAATCGACCTCTGTGTTCGACGGACGTGTGTTGATCGAAGTGAACTGTACAACAATAATTCTTTTAACATAGTGAATAAATAATTGAATAAGTAATTCAAAGTGAATAACTAAATTAAAACAAATAAATACCATGTGATTAGTTCTTTACAAAAAATGGCAGAAGATATAATATCAGTGTTAAAAAAAAATAATAAAAGAATGTTTAATTACAAATGTAATTACGAAGGACCAAAAAATAACTATTATGGACTGTTTTGATGAAATCGCAAATCTATATAAGGAATCTGTAAATAAAACATCTCTATTCGATTCCACTTTTAAAACTATAAAGGATGATATAACGGAAATTAAAAAAAAAAAAAAATAATGGAAGAAAGGAAGAAAACACTTATGCAGCAATCACTAATAATAAAGCTGATCTTAATTAATTAATCAAAATGAAAAAATAAATAACAAAATTGAGGCTATTATACCAAAAAAAAAATTACCTAAAGTAATTTTTAAATTTGTACCACGGACAATAAGCAATGAAGATTTTGTAGAAACAATAAAAGAATCAATGCCAAACATAACGGGAGAAAAATGGCTATTTAGCCATTATGCAGGGTCAAGAACTGGTCCCTGTCACAGAATATTCACAATCAATCCGACAGATAGACATATTCTTATTAAAAATGAAAGAATATTTATAGAATGGACTTCATGCCGTGTAGAAGATTTTATTAGTGTAACAATATGCTCAAAATGCGGCGAATATGGACATACAGCAAAATACTGTAAAGAAGAACGCTCAACTTGTCATCATTGCGCTAAACAAGGACACAGTGCACGGGACTGCCCTCAAATAAACTCTCCACAAGTATGTTCAAACTGTTTCAAGAAAAATATGGTTAGTGATCATAAATCAAAACATGTCGAATGTCCGATATATAATATATATTTGAAAAAGTTTCTAAATTCTATAGATTATGGCTGCTAAATGTCTTAAAACGGATTTTAATTATAATATGGATATATATAGTACTGAATGTAAGTTAAATGATATAACTGAATTCACTATCAATGATACATTTCTTCGCATAGCTTATCTCAATGCTCGTAGTATTAAAAACAAAATTGAAGATATTTTATACATAATTAAGAAATTAAACATTCATATTATGGCGATTACGGAGACATGGATCAATGATGGTGAAGAATATTTTTATAATATAGAAGGTTATCGATCTGTATTTGTAACAAGATTGAAAAGGGGCGGTGGAGTTTGTTTTTATATAAAAAATAATATTAATTATAAAATTATTAATGAAGACAATAATAACGTATTCTCTACCCTTGGAATCAAGATCTCAGGAATAGACAGATCGCCATTGAATATCTATGTTGTTTATAGGGCTCCAAATTGTATACATAATGATTTTTTAGAATTATTAAAAAATAAGTTAAAATTTATAAAGGGGAAAAGTATAATTTTAGGAGATTTCAACATAGACATAACTAAAAATACATACAACGTTAATGAATACATAACAATGATACAATCATTTAATTTTAACATTGTAAACCAATACTATACTAGAATTACCTCGAATACTAATTCATTAATAGATCACATATTATCAAACTCTAATTTAATAGAAAAAATTTATAATATAAATAATTCTATAAGTGATCATAATCTACTACTTATAGAATGCATAAATAACATGAAAAATATATCAAATAATAGAGTACCAATTAAAGAGAATTATATAATTAAATATAGACAACTTTATAACATTATAAAGTCTTCTAAATTTAAATTATTAGAAAACGTAAATGAAGATTTCAATAATTTTATAGATAAAATTAAAATTGCTACAAACAAAAGTAAATACAAAATCGCTAACAAAAGTTCAGATAACAAAGAATTAGCAAACGTTCCATGGTTTAATGAACATTTAAATAACCTAATCAAAAATAGAAATATTTGTCATCACAAATGGAAGTTACAACCAAGTATTATCTTAGCCCAAAAAAAAATCTAGCTAGAAATGCTGTAACTGCTTATAGAAGAAAATTAAAAGTAGAATATTATAATAAAATATTTAGTAATGATAATAATAATCAATTTAAAATATGGAAAAATATTAAAACAATTATAAAAAATACTTCAGAAACAAAGAATGAAAAAAATGTTACCTTAAAAATTGATGGAGAATTAACTATAGATAAAAAAAGAATAGCCAATGAATTTAATAAACTTTTCATCTTAATTGGAACATTTTTATCAGATCTAATTAAAATTAACATTGATGACACAAACACTATCACAAGTATGGCTCAAGTTGACAGATCTATTTATTTTCACAAAATTAAATTAGAAGAAGTCATAATGTATACAAACAAATTAAAAAATAACTCAGCACCTGGTATTGAGGGTATTACAGTCAAAACAATTAAATCAATTAACAGTCTTATTGCTCCGATATTAACAACATTATTCAATAAATGTTTAAAAGAGGAAAGATTCCCTGAGTCCCTAAAAATTGCAAAAATAATTCCAATATATAAAGATGATGATAAAAATAACACTAATAATTATCGCCCTATATCTATTCTACCAATCATATCAAAAATATTTGAATCAATTATAGCTAACAGAATTAATGAATTTTTAAAAAGTATACATTTTTTATCTCATTTACAATATGGATTTAGAAGCAAATCCAATACAAAATACGCTGCTTTTGATTTAATTAATGAAATACAACAACACCTTAATGATAAAAATAAAACTTCAGCAATATTTATAGATTTAAAAAAAGCTTTTGATACAGTAGATCATAACATATTATTAAAGAAATTAAACCATATTGGAATAGTTGGACCAACACTAAATTTATTAAGAAGCTATTTAAATAATAGACAACAAGTAGTAGTAATAAATGGTATCCAAAGTGAATATGAGGTGGTCAAATGTGGAATTCCACAGGGTTCTATTTTAGGTCCATTACTATTTAATTTGTACATTAATGATTTAACTCTATGTAAACTTACAGGAAGGATTCAACTGTATGCTGATGATACAGTGTTAATATATAACTCTAAAACATATAAAGACATGCAAATCAACATGCAGAATGATTTGATCCATATTAATGAATGGATGAGACTAAACAAATTAACAATTAATGAAAAAAAAACAAATTATATGATATTTAATGATGATGTTAACATTTCTCTTAATGTAAATAACTCTCTAATTACAAAAAGTGATAATATAAGATTCTTAGGTCTGCTGTTAGATAAAAATTTAAATTTTTATAATCATATTGATTATATAATAAAAAAAATTTTACCAATGTCAAAAATTTTATACAGGTTTCAAAATATTTTATCATATAAAACTAGATTAAGCATTTATTTTTCACACATTCATAGTCATCTAACATATATGTCTTGCGTCTGGGGGTTTACAAGTAAGTTTAAAATAAAATCACTTCAGGTGATTCAAAATAGTGCCATAAAAAATTTATTGAATTTACCGTTTGACACTCACACTAAAGACATATATATAAAAACAAAAATTTTACCTATAACTATCCTTCCAAAATATGAATTAATAATTATAACAAAAAAAATGTTAGAGGGAAAATCAATTATAAATACTAAATTTAATATTAGAAAAGAATTACACAAATATGAAATTAGATCTGCATATGATCTACACATCCCTCAACCATTTTCTGTAAAGTTTGGAACAAATTCTCTAAAATATATAGCTTTCAAAACATATAATGATTTACCAACATCAATCAAAAATAACTTTAAAGAAATTAAAAATTATTTTTTAAAAAAATTCATAGAACTATAAAAAAAAAAAAAAAAAAAAAGAAAAAATGTATATATATGTTTATTGTTTGTATATTTATACGTATATATGCATATGTATGGATGTATGTATATGTGTATGTAGACATGAAACTGTAAAATAAATGTAACCGTAGAATGAGTAATCTTATACTCATGCGGAATTATTAGAAAGTGTAGACATAGTCGACGAATCAATAAAAGTAACCCTTCATGGTATAGATAATTCTGAAAACCCAACAAAAACATTAGGAGTTATCAAACTGACTTTCCCTTTCGATGAATATATAATTCGTCATAAAGCTCATATTATCGCACCTAATCAAACAAACATTCCCTTGGACGGAATATTAGGAAACGATTTCTTAAAATCAAACAAGGCAATAATAGATTACGAAATTAATTACCTGATCGTTAGAGATAAGAGACTAAATATTCTACACCATTATTCTGATAAACAAGTTACGGTAAACCCTAGAACTGAAACAATAGTTTTATTAAATGTCTTAAATCCGGAAATAAAAACAGGAATCTTGCCTGAAACAGAATTTGTCGCGAGCCATTACTTCTATAAATGAAAAATCCCAAGCTTATGCTACAATACTTAATTGTAGTGATAAAGAAGTAAAGCTGACAAATACTAACATAATTCTAGAACCATTCGACGAAACTAAAACTTTCCTTTATTTTCAAAAAAGTGACAAAATAGATATAACACGTAACGATAGAGTAGTGCAACAACTTCGAGTCGCACATCTTAATAAAGAGGATTCACATTCTATTATATCACTATGTTCTGAATTTAATCGTGTATTTCATTTAAAAGATGATCCATTATCCAAAACAAACACGATTTCCCACGAGATACCGATAACATCGCAAATCCCTATCTACACTAAGTCATACCGATACCCCGAGGTACATAAAAAAGAAGTTGACAAACAAATTACAGAGATGTTAGACCAAAATATTATAAAACCCTCATCTTCTCCATGGTCAGCTCCATTATGGGTAGTCCCCAAGAAAATGGATGCTTCTGGAACTAAAAAATGGCGGATCGTGATAAGACCACCGCAAATTAAATGACGTAACTGTAGGTGACGCATTTCCCTTACCCAACATAAGTGAAATACTGGATCAACTAGGACATTCAAAATACTTCACAGCCCTAGATCTCGCTTCAGGATTTCACCAAATTCCAATGAATGACAAAGATTCAGATAAAACGGCATTTTCAACCCCAACGGGTCATTATCAATTTTCACGTATGCCTTTTGGATTAAAAAACGCACCAGCGACTTTTCAACGATTAATGAACAGTGTACTAACTGGATTGCAAGGCATTAAATGTTTTGTGTATCTGGATGATATCGTGATTTTCGCAAATTCTATAACTGACCATACGAACAAACTTCGCGAAATCTTTAAACGACTAGATAAACATAATTTAAAACTACAAGCAGATAAATGCGAGTTTATGCGCCATGATGTAGCATATTTAGGACACTTCATTACTCAAAACGGCGTCAAGCCTGATCCTTCTAAAATATCTTGTATAAAGAATTATCCTAAACCGCAAAACGTTAAAGATATCAAATCATTCCTAAGATTAGTATGATACTATCGAAAATTTATTCTTAACTTTTCTTAAGTCTCACAAAAACTAACTATCTTATTAAAAAAGGAAGTATTATTTAAATGGACAAACGAACAAGAAGACGCTTTTGAGACACTAAAAACGCATTAATTAACGAACCTATATTGCAATATCCCGACTTTACAATTCCTTTCACCCTGACAACTGACGCTTCAAATTCTGCTATAGGGGCAATCCTATCCCAAGGAACCCTAACCAAAGATCTTCCGATAGCTTATGCTTCTCGCACACTCAACAAAGCAGAAATAAATTAGTATTTCTTAATATAACAAAAGATAACCAGATACCCAACAGAGATAAAGAAATCAGTATTCCCAATGACGAAATATTTGAATCATACGATAACTTTCTCGAATTTCAAAATACATCGACCGATTCATATCCTAACTTAAGAGAAATAGGCCAAAATCTCTTCAACCAGAAAGACAATCTGGGTCACTGTATATCAGCTGACTTAGAAATGTCAAAAGGAATAGCAGCCGAAATTAGAGAACAAATAGAAAACTACGACGAACTTTCTAATGTTTCCAGAACAGTAGGAGATATTTTAATCTCAGACAAAGGAAATTTTAAAGTATTCCATTTAATTACCAAACGAAACTTTTGGGAAAAACCTTCTTATAAGGATATCTTTAGAACATTACAAAACTTACGAAACTTATTAAACGTCTCGATGTAACGATCTGGTTCGATGTTACGAGCGCCCGATGTAACGAGCGGCTGCGGCCGCACGCGCGGGGAGCGGCGCGGCGTGGCTTTAGACAGCCAATATGTCAGAAAACAATTTTTTTAAATTCACTGTTGCGGCCTTAAATTATGGCGGATCGCGACGATTTATATATCTGGATATTCACAAGTCCCTTGCTTTGGTTAATGTGCCCGGAGTACGCCGGGGCTCAAAATTGACGCCACTACGACCCGGCGAAAAACCGCAATCGGGCGTAGGTTGCGTCCGAAAAGGCCATTGTTTACCTTTTTCCGATCTAATTTGCGGGCCTATTAATTGTCCGTTCGCGGCTTTTATTATATCGTTGGGTTCCCTAAGTCACTGCGCGTCGATTGGTATAGCTCCGGTCGGCCGGGGCAGTGAATTGAGCCCGCGGTGACTCGATATGTACGCGTCTTCGCAGCTGTCAAAATGGCTGCGCAGCGCGCGGTCGCGAAGTGTTTATTTTATCGAAACTCTACTTAGCTTTGGGCGATTTTCCTCTAGCTGGTATCAGAAGAACCGCCATCTGCCTATGAAGGTCTCTGCCAAATTAAGGCGAAGGAGAGTTTGTTCTCTTTTGTTTGTATTTATTTTTAAAAATATTTTAATTTTGAATTATCGTAAGCGTGTAAAAAGGTGTATTTTTTTCATGATAGTGATCGCAATTTCTTTTTTTTCACTCATTTTTGATTGATAAAATTTAAAATAATATTTAAATATCAGTATGACATTTTTAAAAGAATTTTCAATTCCAAGTAAATCATTTTCTGTATAAAAAAATATTAGACACAATAAGTCTTGTATAAACTAAATATATCACACAATTTCCCATACTTAGTTTATAATGTAAATGTTTACAATTTAAAATAAAGACATTTTTGTTATTCAGACTTCAGTGCGTATTTAAAAATAATACATATCAATATAGTACATAGATAGCCTCTAAAATGTATGTAAAGACTATAATTAACCCATTAAAGTGAAAGTAAATGTGTTGAAAAGTTAACAAAGCTAACAAAATGTTGTTAATTAAACTACTTACGATATTAGCTGCGTAACGGTTAACATAATCCGTAATATCCCTAATTGTTTTCACCTTCCATTCTGTAAAAGATAAAAGAGTTTTAATCATCACTTTATAAGATAGATTGGAAAAGGGTATTGCTGTAATGTGTTACTAAATATACAAGGTAGTGCAAAAAGTATAACCCGTGTTGCTTTGACTTTTTTTAAATATAATATTATAGCTTTACTGTAAATAAATTTATAAAAATGAAATGATAAATTAATATAATGAAAAAACAGTTGTGATAATAAAAAGCGAGGGAGTAGTTTTGAAAAAGGGAAAATAAAATACTTCTTACCCATGCTGCAATTGGATAACTCGTTGATTTTGTTGATAACATATTGAAATGAAAAAGAAGGATCAAGACGTTCTGCGAGTGGGTATATAGTACAAGCTGAAAATAAATAATTAATTTGTATTTAGTTTAATTGTAATATAACAAGCAAATTATCTGTGACTTACCACCTATTAAATCTCTTAGTGGATTAAACCAAAAATTTACCATCGCACTGTCAATTGTCTAAGCAGTCAAATTCCATTTTTATGCGGTCGATTGGAGTAACTGTTTCTGAGTTATAAGTTGTGCTTATTAATTTGAATATTGTCAACAGTGCAGGATAAAAATATTGATTCTTCGGGCTCGATATGCCTTCTGAAAAGTTTTGCTTTATATCATCGCAAGTAGAAAAATAAGTTTTCATTTATTATTGTTAAATTGTAAAAATAAGTTTTTAACTGTAATTTGAAGTAGGTTTTATGACATAAATCTGTAAAATTTATTTAATTTAACAGCTTAACGACCGAGGACTCACCCAGGAGTCCTGAGAGAACCTTCTGTAGCGGCCGAGGACTCGCCCATGCGTCCTGCGTCTTCTTTTATTAAAAATACACTATGATACAATACAGTTTACCCCTATATTATAATGCGAGATGGTAGTATACTATTTCTACATAATATAAAATATAAAATAAATTATATTTTACTTTAATTTTTTGTAAAAAGAGTCGTTTTATCCCACTGCGTCGCAATGCAACGAGTCGTCGCCTATTTGGGGCATTTTAGTTTGTTATATTCTAATATTTTTGGGGTAGTGTGTTGTTTGGTAACGGTTCTCTAAGCCGCCATTGCAGTGACCATATTTTTTCATTGTGGAATATTATATTTTTATTTATTTGAATTGTTAATAATAAGTGATAATTTATAGTAAAAGTTAGTTAATAATAATAAAAACAAATTAAATTTCGATAAAATATATTACTTGGTTTACAAATGATAGGGAATTTGCTAAAAAAAAGATAATTCTTTGCCATTATTCCGCGAAATCTCCCGGCCACAAGGAAAGTTCGGCAAAAAACACCGGGCGTTAAGCTGGTAAAAAATATAGTCCTTTGTGTGTGCTCATTGTATGTGCATGTGTCTGTCGTGCAATTAGCCAAGATTGTGGTAACCAACCCCTTTGGAGGTGAAAACCGGCAGATATTTACACGTATGTAGCATAATTTAATAAATAATATAAATAGATAGATTAATATCTTATATATAATTGTTCTAAGCCGACGCTTCCGGACGCGCATAACTTTCAATGAAACATTCTCCGTTCAATTCTCTACTCTGTAAAACGTATCGCTTTGTACTTATATATAATTGTTCTAAGCCTTCGCTTTCGGACGCGCATAACTTTCAATGAAACATTCTCCGTTCAATTCTCTACTCTGTAAAACGTATCGCTTTGTATTAATGGTGTGTAACAATACACGTAAACAAAGGAAATATATTTAATTATAATAATTAATAATAAATAATAATAAAAATTGAATTTGCTCTGACTGATTTTCGAACCGCCGGTAATGCGTATGTTGTTTCGACCAATCAAAAATAAGCATACGAATTCAAATAGACAGTACCGTGACAACACTTTTATTTAATAATAAAATTTTGCTACGCGACAATAATTTTCATTAATTCGTCATTTGACTGAATAAAAATTAAATAAATACATAATGTGTTAAGGATAAGAAAAATACATTGATTTAACTAGATAAACAATCATAAAATAATCTTCGTAATGAAATTTTCAAATTTTGAATTCCCGGCGACGGGCTCCGAGGCCTAAAAGTGAGTTTTTGCTTTTATAAATAATCGGATTGCAAATTAACTAGGTGTGTTATAACTATGAAAATTAAATATATACATAATGTGTTTAGGACAAGAAGAATACATTGATTAAATTAGATAAATAATCATAAAACAATCTTTGTAATGAAATCTTCAAATTTTGAAATCCTGTCGCCGGGCTCTGAGGCCGAAAAGTGAGTTTTTCTTTTATACTACATAAACATTATCATTGCTTTCAGTCCTGCTTTGGCATTCGGCCGAGTTAGTCGCGCGCGCTATCTGTCACTCTGATAACTAGTGTTTGTGATAAAAAGTGGGAATTCCCGCTGACTCACCAGCCGCCTTCGCAAGCTACGACATGTCGACCGGTAAAACATCGTCCGATTCCATTATTATGGACACCGGGCAGGTGAGTGACCATGTATCGATTAATTACCTTAAAAAGGAAATGGAAGCCTTGCGCCACGAACTCCTTGAGGAACGGCGCCTTAGGATTAGTTTAGAAAAGGAGATGGAAGATCTCCGAAAAAAAATTAAAACTAAAAAACATACTACTAACCAATCGCCAACTAAAGTTAAAATTCCTACTAACCAATCGCCAACTAACGTTAAAACTCCTACTAACCAATCGCCAACTAACGTTAAAACTCGTACTAACCAATCGCCAATTAGCATTAAAAATAACTTATAACTATTAAACAACGGTCTTTTATTTACCTCGGTTCAAAAACCAAACAATGTAAAAATAATTGCACCTACTATAGAGCTCTTTAGAAAAATTACAAAAGTCTTGGACGAACGTAAATTCTCATTCTTCTCCTATACATTGCCCGAAGATAAGCCTCTGCGCGTTATAATTCGAGGATTAAATTCCAACTTCACAATAGATGAAATAAAAGAAGAATTAATTCGTTTAAATTTCGATGTACTCCATGTTCATCAATTAATAAATAAAACTACCAACCAGCCGATGTTATTGTTTGCCATTTCATTAAAAAAAAGTGAGCAAAATAAAAATATATATAATTTAACCCATTTGTTACATCAAAAATTTTCAATCGAAACTCAAAATAAACCAAAAAATACTTAACAGTGCCACCGCTGTCAAATCTTTGGACATGCTGCTGTGAATTGCAGGGCAGCACCAGTTTGTGTTAAGTGTGCAGGCCCTCATGTGGCATTAGAATGTCCACACGGTAATAAAACAGATAACCCACTATGTGGTAATTGCGGTGGTAAACACCCTGCTAGCTATGGCGGATGCATTAAAAACCCTAATAATAAAAAAAGTGAATTCTTTAAAACAAAAAACAGTAAACAAAATGATAATACAAAAAATCAAAAGACATATTCACAGTCCCTAAACTCTGAAATATCGACCACTCAGTCCGTACCTATTGAACCAGTAGAAAATACCCCAGCACCACTACAGGATATTAATATAGTTAAAACTATAATTGAAATGCAGCAGCAAATACAAGCTCTTATAACTAAACACTTAATTAACATAAATCAATGAAGTACGACTTATATAACAATAGCATAATAATAATCCTAAGACCGAGAGTAAACTTGCGAATAAAAATATAGAAATTAACTTAAAAAAAAAGAAGCCCCTATGACTAATCCTAATGACATTAAAAACCCAAATCGTAAAATACTAAGAATAATGGCCTGGAACGCAAATGGCCTACGTGATAAGAAATGTGAACTCCATCAATTTTTGTTAGATCAAAATATAGATATTGCTCTTATCTCCGAGACACACTTAAAGAATTCGATAAAAATTAACTTTGCCAACTTTACAAC
The DNA here is from genome assembly GCF_051122295.1 of Plectrocnemia conspersa. Taxonomy (NCBI): domain Eukaryota; kingdom Metazoa; phylum Arthropoda; class Insecta; order Trichoptera; family Polycentropodidae; genus Plectrocnemia; species Plectrocnemia conspersa. Next base: position 10,130,352 of record NW_028277165.1, read on the forward strand.
TTACCGCACGGATAGATTATTAGGCGCTGGCGGCGGAACAGCAGTATATATTAAAAATAATATAAAACATAATGAAACGAAAATAAACGCGTACGCGCAATTAGAAGTAACGAGTATAGAAATTAAAACCGATGAGCATTCTCCAGTCATAATACATTCCGTTTACACTCCTCCCACACCAAAATATCCCATCGAAGATATTAAATCACTGTTTAATTATTCACAACCCATATTTGCCGCAGGTGATTTTAACTCCAAACATAAAGATTGGAATTGCCGAGCTACCAATCGCAACGGTAGAACTTTGAATAATTTTGTTAATGACATTTCTCATAGTAACATACACTTAGAAATACCGTCCGTGCCAACCCATTTCTCTACTCGCGGAGGATCGGACATATTAGACATTGCCATCTGCAAAGATCTGCCCGCGTGTGAAATAGAAGTCCATAATAGTCTCGCATCAGACCACAACCCGGTAATATTCACGCTCGAAATTAATCTAAGAAATAATAATCCAGCCCCACAATCGCATAAAATACTATGGGACTTCTTCCCCTACTTCGTTGAGAAATCCCTTCCTGGTATCAACATCTTAAGAACTGAAACTGATATCGACGATGAAATAATCGAATTTAACAAAGTGATTAAATCTTCAATTGAACGGTGCACCGTTAAAAACAAAATTACTAAACATGACCCCCTACCCAAAGAAATTAAAGAATTAATTAAAAAAAAGAATCATTTAAGACATCTTTGGCAAAATTATCACGAAAAATCGGTTAAAAGACAACTTAACAAATTACAAAAAGAAATTAGAATCGCTATTGCTGAACATAATAATAATACTTGGGAAACCAAATTAAGAGATCTAAAACCTGAAGATAATTCACTTTGGAACACTTCAAAAATTCTTCGCTGCGAATCCACTGGCATATGTAAAATTAAAACAATAACGGGTAACTTTGTATATACAATTGAAGAAAAGTGTGAAACTATAGCGGACAGTCTTCAAAATCAATGCTCGGTCGATTTAAGTAAACTTAAACGTAAATTTAAAAATAAAACAGAAAAGTGCCTAAAATCCTTTTTTGAAAAAACAGTGGATACTAATATTGATATAAAAATTACACTATCTGAACTAGAAAACATCATCCGTCTACTTCCTAATCGAAAAGCACCCGGCAATGATTCCATACCAAATAAAGCTCTCAAAATCCTCCCCCCAAGTGCCATCAATTATTTTTTAAATATAATTAATTCTTCTCTCGAGTGCCTATACTTCCCGACGGTGTGGAAGCAAGCAAACGTAATAATCCTTCGCAAACCGGGAACAGACCCTTCATTAGCCTCTAGGTACCAACCTATAAGTTTGCTACCCGCTGCAAGCAAAATTTACGAAAAAATTATTCAAGCTAAATTATTAGTTCATGTTAAAGAAAATAAAATCTTGCCCGATGAACAGTTCGGCTTTAGAAACGCACACTCTGCTACTGATCAACTTCATCGAGTGGTGAAACATATCCAAAGGGGCTTTGACAAGAGAATGTCCACTGGAGTAGTGTTCCTGGACATCGCCAAAGCCTTCGATCGTGTCTGGCACACAGGCATCATATTCAAACTAATACATTTCAAATTCCCTGCTAATTTAATTAAACTAATCAACTCTTTTTTAAATGGGAGAAATTTCAACATAAAACTTGAAAATCATTTGTCAAATCCCAGACCTATAACTGCTGGAGTGCCCCAAGGTTCAATACTGGGTCCTTTATTATTCACTATATTTACGAGCGACTTTCCAACCAAGCACCGCGGTAACGACATAACTGCTCTATTCGCTGATGATACAGCTATTTTGTGTACCTATAAAAATCCTCATCGAGCGGTAATTAAACTTCAAAATAAAATAAAAAATGGCTGGTCACTGCAAATCCACTAAAAAGTGTCGCAGTAATGTTCTCTCTTAGAAGAAAAAAAGCCTTTGCTATAGAAAATTTAGCCAAAATTAAAATGTATAATAAACCAATAGAATGGCATAATAAGGCCAAATACTTAGGTCTTACCTTAGACTCTAAACTTTCGTGGAAACCACACATAGACACTCTAATTCATCGAGTTAAATACACAAGAGCTAAGCTTTACCCCCTTCTTTGCCGCAAAAGTAAATTAAGTATAAAAAATAAACTGCTAATTTATAAAGCAATAATCAGACCCGCAATGTCTTATGCATCCCCTGTGTGGGGACATATTATAAATACTCGCAAATACCCTCAAAAATTACAAGCCCAGCAGAATATTTCATTGAGAATCGCAGCAAACGCTCCTTGGTATGTTCGCAATTCGATGTTGCACCAGGATCTAAAAATAGACACTATTAAGAATCATTTTGAAAGGCTTAATAATAGACACCGCGAAAGAATACTAAATCATACAAATGGCTTAATAGCTGATTTGTTTGATTAATTCCAGCTAATATTTCTTAAACTCAAATAAATAAAATAATAATAAAAAGGTGATGCGTGTTAACACACACAGACACCAATCCTCGTCAAGCAGGTGAGAGACTTAAGTCTAGAAACTGCGATAAAATATTAGATATTATTATTATCATTGCTTTCCGATTTAATACACATATACGTTAGATTTTAAGAATTTCAAATTAACCAGTTATGTTTTAAACATGAACGTGTAATATATCCTTAGTATGTGAGGATTGAAAGTTAATGTCAATCAAATCGGCGCTGTCGGACAGCTTATAAATGTGTAGTTTCTTGGATGTTATCTAATAAACGACATTTTACAATGATTATAAATATGTGATTGCATACCTGGAATAATCGATAGCCAAAATATCTAAGAGTGGGTTATTTTTAATTCCGATGTGGCAAAATATGTACAATTTTAGTTCTGTTCCATCATTCCTCTTTCTGAATACCCAAATTTAAGATATTCAGTTACATCAAACTTATATAGTATGTTCTTTATAAAAAGATAATACTTGCTGACAGTGACGAAGATTAACTCTTTGTTTATATATACCAATTCTAGGTTGTAGCCATATAGGTCATCAAATTGTTCCATCATTGCTTCTGAAAAATAATTAAAAAACAGTAAGAGTAAACATTGAACACATTATTACTACTAATATAATCCATAAATTAAATTTAAACGACAACCAAAGAACAAAATTGATGGAAGTACTGTAGAGGATTAAACATGTAGATTGGCATCTCTTCATCTTCTACAAAATTGTCACAATATGTCATATCTTTTTTATTATTACTAGCCTTGTAATATGTTTAATTAACTTCGGTATGTATACCTTTAATTCCCAAATCACCGCTGTTTGTCTTTTAATATAAGATCCTGGAAAGTCAATAGTAATTTTGTTAGAATAACCGTGTTATATTATTCATTTATAACCAAACACTTACTGGCACACCCACAATTTATAGTTTTGTCTATAATTTCAAATGCTGCATCACTTGAATCATCTTCAATTGTCACTTTGTAAGAAAAGTGCCGCGATTATAACATATTTCGCAGCGGGCACAGCGAGCGCTTGCCAGATGTGACAGAAGAACTTCACTCTTATCACTTGTAAGCAATTTTGGTCTCGCGCTTGAGAACGAACTAAATTGATTTTAACGATTTAAATTGTAAAACATTTATTAAAATATATATAAAAATCATCAACTTCTAAAAAAAATGTATTTTAAAATATTTTTTTAGTTTATAGATTTAAAATATAATATAAATAATGTGGATATGTATTAGCTTCTCTATACAGAAAAAATATGTACTTAAATTTTAGCGAACGTTGGCAATTTAAAGTTTTAGTTTTTAGAGAATTTTTAATACTTTGCTTTAAAAAATATTTTCAACAATAAGGGGCAAAGTTTCAAAATAAGTACTATTCATTACCAACCAACTACTAAGCGCACAGTATTGCAAAAATCCCTCTTACTGACGTCTTTGAAAGTATAACACTAATTTAAATATTTTTTAAATTATAAAGTTTCAGAATAAAATTTCAAAATTTATTCAAAATATTTTTTTCAACATTAAAAATATTTTTTATTTTGTTATGGATTTTAAATATTAATAATTTATTATAGATTTTAAATATCTTTAGTTTATTATTAATTTTAAATATAGTAAAAACTTTTTACACTCATTAATTATTAAAATATATAATGCTGCGCAGAAAAAAAATTACTTTAAAAAATATGTAAATCAAAATATTTTTTATTCAAAAATGACGAAGGTTTCAAAATTATTAATATTTTTAAAAGGCACTTTTGGTCTATAGTAACAGATTAGGTGCTTGATATTTTTAGTTTATTGTTTCTTTCTAATTAGTAAATGTAATTAAAAACTGACTTTTATATTTACACATAAAACATAGAAATATTTTTTTTAAATTATAAAGTAACTTATGGTGTCACCAAAAAACTTTTTTATTACGAAAATTTAAATTTATGATAAAATTGTGTTATGCAGCGTTAAAACTGGCACTCAAACACCTAAAATACGCTAAAACACAATCAATGACTTATAATCACTCACATTGCACTAACTATATATGATCGATTGTGTTGTAGCGTTAGTAAGGTGTAACAAAATATTTTTTCATATCAGTAATATTTTTGAGCGGATGTGTAGCCGATGCTCTTTATTATTATTATTTATTAAACTGTAAACCTTCTTTTAAATGATACAAAATGTTACGTTTTAATATTATTTTTTATGTTGAAAACATTTTGATATTTTTTGCTTCATTAATATTTAGTAAAGTTACAAACCTATTTTAAAAAATATTACAATGAAATCTCTTTGTAACGAATACCGAAATAACGAAATTCCCAGTATAACGAATCTTTAATTTGTCACCGAAAAACTTTCATACAAAATGTTTTCATTAATATACCCAATATATAAAAAATATATCCATATCAAGTTTTTTTTCAAATGCAACTTTTATAGCTTATAATCCAAGATGTTTAAAACTTGGAATATTTTATTACCGACTTTACTTTTATTTGTTTTTGTTATTAAATTCTATGGTCATTCCTGGTTATATATTTTATCAAACGTTAAGTAAAACGCAAAAGAAAAAAGTGTACGTTTCTATGGGAAAATATATATATAAAATTTAAATCGATAGTTTGAGAAGCACGGGTATCGCAAAATAAACAACAAATGTCTATGTCCCCAAATATATTACACGCAATTTAAAAAAAAGCACATATATAAACGCATTAATTAAAATTTTTGCGAATTTTGCGAAAACTCTGCAGCACCCAGCGCGTGGTTCAGAAATTGTTAAAATTTATGTTATTAAACTGTTTTTTTTTTTTTTGAGTTTATTTAGAATTAAATTAATTAATTTAAAAGTTTATGAATTTTTTTCTTGTTTAAAATAATGTTGGTATTTTTAGTATTGTTGTGATATTTATTATTTGTTATATTATTTTTAAATACGCGAGCTCGTGAACGTACGGATTAGCGAATGCGGCGTGGACGCGGGGTGCGGGGTACGGGGTAGCGAATACTAATGTTGCAAAGATTCAATTTTTTTAATTATGTTTTCTAGCCCAAATGTCGGCGGATCGGAGAGATTTTTATATCGGGGTACTCAGGAGTCTCCCGCTTCGATTGGGATGCAAAATCGACGCGATAAAGCGGACGGTTTTTATGTAGACTTCCGGGCGAAAGTCCGTTTTGTTGACGTTTTTTCGTAATTTTGAAATTAATCGCGACATTTATGTTCCCATACGTTCAGGTGATCTTTCTATACACATTTGAGCATAAAATTGAATAAAAACGCCGTTCCGTTCAAAAAATGTAAATATCGCGATAACTTCACTTAGCTTCCGGCGATTCGCTTCCAGGTGGTGTCGGACGAATTGCAGTCAGCATGGGAAGATCTCAGCCAAATTTCAGCTCGTTCGGAGCAGAATAGCCGCCTCAGTTTTCGAAACTTTACGGAGCGTTCAATAACACGCGTGCACAATCCAAACGTCGCGAAATAATCGCACTTGCCGGCGGACATGGGCGAAATGGTCTAAATCATGGATCGGCAACCTTTTGTTGTAAGAGGGCCAAATATTTTACGTGGGGATTAGTGCAGGTCGGACTTAGCGGGCCATATGTCATTACAGTAATCCTGCAATATTTGTGTACAAATATTTTCAGAATTGAAAATGTTTGCTCACAAATATATATATATATATATATATATATATATATATATATATATATATATATATATATATATATATATATATATATATATATATATATATATATATATATATATATATATATATATATATATATATATATATATATATATATATATATATATATATATATATAAATGTATAATACTACCAAACATAGTAATTATTTGCTGAGCAAACCTTTTTAAATCGTTGTAGTTTTTAAGTGGGGTATCAGTTTGCAAATCTATCACGTTGATTTGCAAATCGCTTGATACATTATCGATATCCACTGTGAAGGGGTTTTCGAAAATCTCTATTTTAAGTGAGATCTTTTTGAAATCAGTGATTTCAGTTTGAAGTTGTATTAGTGCACTTTTATAAAAGGCTTTAATTAATATTTTTATATAGATTTTGCACAAATAGTTATTTTTTAATTATCGATAAAACACAGGATATTGAGATAAGTTTTTTTTTAAATAAGTTTATTTCAATAACATAAATAATTTTACTTAATATATGGTACATACAACATATATAATATGTTACTGGTTTATAACCATTTTTATGTTTATAAATAGTTATTACATAGTTCAATAAAAAATTAAGAATATAAAACAAAACGCTTTATGATACAATTTAAAGGGGGTAATGATATAAATATCGGGGTAAGAACCGCAATGTCGCCAAGCCCTTTAGAGCGAAGTTACAAATTATGTTTATAAAATTTAAGCTTGGAGTCAAGGCGTAAGCCCAAGTTTTTAATTTTTTGTTTTTCTTTTGACGTTACTGCCCTCATTTAGGAGAGGTTTTAATTTTCCACCTCTTAAAATATTTATTTAAGATTTCAAATGATTTTTGTAATTTATACACGATTGGTTTAAAATATTTTTAATATTATATTGCAAAAAACGAAGTAAACATTTGAATTGTCGAATTTTTAACTACGGAGTTCAATGAAGCAATCAATATTGATTCATTGGTTTTAATTCAAGTTGATTGCTACACATTGAATATCTTGATGTTTTTAATAAAATATTTAAAAAAAAAAATTCCGGAATAATCAGTGTCCGGAAAGTTTCTGTTTGCAAAAATCTGTCCGCGAAATTCACTGAGCCAACGTAACGCCAAAATTAAAAATTTTGATGGAACTAACAAATGTTTGCTGGTTAATGGATTTGAGTTTTCTGAATTGGAAAATTGAATTCTTTAAACTTGGAGTTGCAGGGAAAAGACAAACATGTAGCTAATATGATAGGCTCTGTAAGCTCATTTAAAGCAAAACTGGCATTGTGGATATCACATCTGCAGATGAAGTCTCTTGTGCATTTTCCAAATATGAAATAAATGGCAGGTAACAGTGAAGTCAACGTGTCATTGTTTTCAAAAACAGTTTGAAAAGAGATTTTCTTTACGTAATGTTTTATTGAAGATTAATGGTTGTTTACATGGCTACGAAGCAGACGCGAGACGATGCGTCCGAATGCCCGAAAAATTGCCAGTGGGGAGAATAACCGTCACGCTACTTAAGTGCCGCCAAGTTTTGGCCATAATCAATCTAGACTCCCACACCCTGTTTATCTTTAACGGGTATACGGTTATTTTAATTTCAATATAATATTTAATTTCCCCATATGAAATATAAATATATGTATCTCACACAATTTTTTGGATGCAAAATTCTCCGTCAATTATTTCGCAAAACCCATTTAGGGATTAAGTAGGTAGTGAGAGCGGTGCATCGAAAAGGGACATAACAGTCCGAAAATATTGTTTCACAATATAAGTTTTATGACTTATTTCGTTTCGGCATTTGAAAATATGAATAGAGCAAGTTTTGCATGTACAATTAAGTGATTTATAAATAGAAGAATATAAAATTGTATGATGCTTTCAAGTTTACAATGCGCGAGAGTTGACAATGGTCGGCACTTCATTCGTTTCTGTTAATCCCTTGATTCATAGTAGAAACACGTTTTTGCTGTCAATAATGTATTGGGAGAGTTAAGTTATATTTTTTATTAAAGTTCCGCTTTTTGTTGCCCAAATGAAATTGTATAAGTCGATTCGAAAGTCGCTCGTCGTGTAAAAGCGTCCATCTAAACCCGTGCTTTTATAGGTTGCGGCAACTAGCTAGTTGCCTATGCATCGCCGCTGCGCAGGGACTCGCTAGACTCTCGAGCGACTACGTGCGTAAACACCCATTTAAAACCATATAAAGTACAGTCGCCGGCGACTAGTTGACAGTGAGTATTATGCCTAAGTCCCTTTTCAGATCCGATCGAAGAAGGGCATCTATCGGTGCGTACACTAACTAATTTTTTTACGTAAATTTTATTATTTTCCAGAAAAGTACTAACAATATCGCGATAATGTGTGCCTTTGGTTTGATTCACCATAGAAATAAATTTCGAAACATGTCATAAAACTAAATTCTGTTCAGTATAATATCGATCGAAAACGGAACAACATGATATTGCTGAAATGTTGGTACTCGAATCCAAAGGCAAACAAAAATATTTACAATGTTGCAAATCTTCTATAATGCGATCAAATAATTAATTTGCAATATCTTTAATGCGTTTAATGCCCTCCGCACATGGGGCAACTGTTTTGCAACTCGAGTTGCAAATTCGTTGCATATACACAACCAGTTTGCAATCAAAATAAAAAATTCACACCACACACGAGTGCAACTGATTCTAGATCATTCGAAGCAAAGTTCTCTACAAGCTTGTAATCACAAAGCTGTTTTTCGCAAAATGTCAAGTAGTAGTTCAGATGAAAAAGACACAATTTACTATTATCAGTACCGCAGAGTACGAAGAGCATGAGGTAAGATTTTTATTATTTTGATCCAAATACAAAATTACAAAACTCTCCTTCGAACTCGGTTTTACATCTCGCCTCCATTTTGAGCAACCATCTCCAGGACACGCGCTTGAGATTAATACCGACGATTACTAGAAGAGTTTAGCTACGTAAACAAAGGTTCACCGTCAACACTACGTCACAAATACTGAAAGGTTTCATAAGGGCTAAGTTCGCTGAACAAATATCCTACTACTAGAAGGGTTTATCACTACGTAAACAAACGTTGACCATCAAACACTACGTCGCGAATACTGAAAGGTTTCATAAGGGCCACTTTGGTCAGTTCGCTGTACAAACGTCCTACTACAAATCATCGACCGGCACTGCCGAAAACGTTATTTTGAAGCGTAAACGACAATCTACGACTTGACCACTTCACTCATTTCTTGAACTTTTTGTGTAGACACTTGCAACCATGCAACGCAACTGTTTTGTGACTAGGAAAAACGATCGTATAGTTTTAGTCGACTCGTGTGCGGACCCACACTCCGCACATGGACGTGGTCACCAAATAGTTGCGTAGGGCCTAACGCATGTAGAAACAGGGAGCTGCAATTTCTTAATTTCCTATAATATTTTAAATACCCTTTTCGCGCCCGACCTCCAGGAGGACGCTGTTGTAGTGGAAACCAGGAATAAGTGCGCTCCAGCAATAATACAACTGTATGTAGTTGTGACGACTGGTTAATGACCTTTATTTATTTTAATCGCTCCATATTTATACTAAATATTTAATACGATATACGTGTATTAATGACAATCACTTATTAATGAGCAGTACTTGTAAAATATTATTTACGTACAATTTAATTAATTTGTAACATGTGTCTATTTGTTGTTGCTATGCGAATTTATGTTATGTAGTTAACTTGATGGTTTCAACACCCTAAATTCCTATATCTTAAATGAAAATATTTGGTAACAATTACAAGTGTTGTGCCGCACATAAAAGCTTGACAGGCCCGCAGGTCGAGTATCACTGTCTTAGAGGGTACATTGTTGGTAAGACACATTCACTGTAACATATGCACCAAAAGTTACTATTGATAGTCAACGACTCGAAAACACTAAAATTAACAATAATATTCGCGAAACACGCGACACCTTTTTGTTAAATGTTCACAATATGAACCTAGGAATACAGATATAAATAAAATACGTTTTAAAATACGTAACTCTAAGCGGTACCAAACTTTGCAGATGCGTTTATTTTTTTAATTACAAATCACAAAAGTTTATAAATTATTTAATTAATTGAAACAAGGCCATACAATTTATGCAATAAATTGATTTTTTAATATATATACGCATTGTATTGTTCTCGGCATAATACAGCAAACATAAATCTTTAAATCATTTCGAAGTTTAACTCTTAGTTATTGATTAAATGACTGCTCGGCTGGACCAAACCAGACGGTCAAAGTGGAAACATTTCCCTTGACGAAACGGTCGCTTCAGAGTAAGTTCCGCATAGGTGCATGTTCAGATATAACTCTCGCTTATTCCAAGTCGGAAGTGAAATAATATGGCTTATATGCGATTATGGAAATACAAGGAAATAAATGACCCTACTTTCTCTTAATACTTTGATCAAATTGGATATATGGGGTGGAACAGAAATCTCTGTTTTTATCTTAATATCCAATTAGACTTTCTAGCTGATTTTAACGTTGCATTTATTTGCGTTTGCATTTGGCAACAATATAATTCGTGATTTCGCTAACTGCTCGTTTAGTCAGTATTTATACTCAATAGATTCTGGTTTTAGTGTTAATTGCTTTTAGCATTGTTATGTACTGAACATTATTTTTAGACAGGTCGCTAAAAGGTGGTTGTTTTGTAGACGCAAGGGACAAAAAGCCATTATTTTTTTCTCTCTTTTACTGAGTCTTGTTAACTAATTGCAACCCAACAATTATTGTTGTACCGACAACTTTTTACTTGATGTTATATTATTTACTTAATGATTAAAGTTAAACCGTCTCACGGTGTAAGATAAATATTTAAATATTTGTCCAATTGAGCTAAACGATGCCGTGTTAAAATAAATTATTTACTATCAGTTGATAATCTGACAATTCTATCCCACCCACTATGTAGAGATATACATATAGCATATGGTATTCTATCGCGTTTCAACTTATTACTTTAAGGTATGGCTCAATACAGAACAGGTATATTTGCACTTATTGATAAATATCTATTCGCTTGCTCACTGCATTGATGTATGATATGATAATTCAAAATTACATCATATATCGCTATTTCAATACTTTTTACATTCATCATGGTAACATGAGCTTTTTATATGTCGTGAAAGAGTAAGTTTAGTTTTGAATGCTTTTCCACATTTTTCACATTCAAAGTCATGAAAATCACTATGAGTTTGCACATGTACGGAAAGGTTGTATTTAGTTTTAAATGCTTTTCCACATTTTTTACATTCAAAATTACAAAGATCGCTATGAGTTGGCATATGACGTGAAAGATGGGAATTTTTTTTGAATGTTTTTCCACATTTGTTACATTCAAAGTCACGAATATTGCTATGAGTTTGCATATGTACCGAAAGATTAAATATACTTTTAAATGCTTTTTCACATTTTTTACATTTAAAATCAAAACCATCGTTATGCGTTGGCATATGTCGTAAAAGATGGGATCTTTTTTTAAATGCTTTATCACATTTTTCACATGCAAAGTCACGAGCATCGCTATGAGATAGCATATGAGATGTGAGATTAGATTTAGTAACAAAAGTTTTTCCACATATTTTACAGTCAAAGTCACGAACGTCACTATGAATTTTCATATGCCTTAAAAGTATGATATTATAATTAAATGTTTTTCTACATATTACACATTCAAAGTCCCGAAAATCGCTATGTATTGACATATGTTGTGAAAGAGAGCATTTCTTTTTGAATACTTTTCCACATTTATCACATTCAAAAACATTATGAGATTTCACATGTTGTGAGAGAAATCTTTTAGATGTAAATGCCTTCCCACATTTTTCACATTTAAAGTAACAAACGTCGTTATGAGTTGACATATGTCGTGAAAGATGGGATTTTTTTTTGAATGCTTTCTGACATTTTTTACACTCAAAGTCACGAACATCACTATGTGTTAGCATATGGGATGTAAGATTGGATTTAGTTATGCATATTTTTCCACATTTATCACATTCAAAACCGCAAAGATCACTATGAATGTTCATATGACTAAAAAGTATATCATTATATTTGAAACCTTTTCCACATTTTTCACATTCAAATTCATGAACATTGCTATGAATTTGCATATGTACGGAAAGATTGTATTCAGTTTTAAAAGCCTTTCCACATTTTTCACATTTAAAGTCACAAACATGGTTATGAGTTGGCAGATGTCGTTTAAGATGGGACTTTTTTTTGTATGCTTTTCCACATATATCACATCCAAAATCACGAACATCGCTATGAGATAACATATGGGATGTAAGATTAGATTTAGTTATAAATGCTTTTCCACATATATTACACTCAAATTTAAAAGAATTATTAAGTTTTCGTTGACCTCTTGTACATTTTTCTCTATCTGTTTCCTAAAATTGAAATTTAATTCGTTAGATAAGTTGTAAATATTATATAATAAAAATACATAATAATATAAATCTATTTGACAATTACTTTAGTAATGTCGTATATCTGTTGAGGTAAAACGTCTACACTGATATCATTCTCCTTAAGTATATCTTTAACATCGTGCATTTCTGAAATCATACAATAGGCATTATTTGGGATATATTAATATGCAATAGCATACATATATAAGTAACTCTAACCTGTTTCAAACATATCGTCTACATTATTTATGAGTGTATCTTCACTGCTATCATATTCGCATTTTACATGTTCGAACTTAAAAAAACATTTGAGATAATGTGCGTTAATAAGAGTTACATATTACGTTTCATTACCTTGACTTTACATTGGACCATGTTAAAGGGAGCAACTTTTTCTTCATCATTTTCTATGTCAGCTTCTACAATGATAAAATTTAACTTTAATTCCAATTCACATTTTATTAATGTTTTATTATACAATTTGTATCCAAAGGACAGGGATAACATTTCAGCTTTTTCCAGGGGGCAATAGATGGCTAGTCAGTGGTCGTTTTTTTAATATTTCCATTTCATTAAGATTCGTGGTATTTCATTAAATTACATGCCTTTTTCTGGCCAAATTCAAGGGGGGTTTCTGATTGAAATCCATGTCAAAAGCAATAAAATCGTGCAGTCGACATTGTGGTGGAAACGCTCAGTTATGTTCATATTAAGATTTTTATAAGAATATTACGACTTACAATAAGTAAGAATCGAATGAAGCATATCTAAACCGAATTTTAACCAATAGGAGAGCCCAAACAACAATTATCCCTTCTATTTAATTAAACATTCAACTAAGCATTTCCACAGCGAGGGCACGATTTTATTGCTATTGAAATGTAGATTTTTTACTTTTGAGAAGTGATAATTGTTTTTGTGCACTCCTATAGACCAAAATTCGGCTTGAGTATTCATTGACCAGTATTATCATATCAGATAAACCAGTATTACCAGTATTATAATAGTAATATCGATAAGGAGAGCTATCGTATTTTTAAAACATAGTGTGAAATCAAATGCGAAATTCCGTCTGTCTGTACTTCATCTTCTGCCTATTTTGCTCTGAGAGATGAGTTGGTTTAGTTTGTATTTTGTACTCGACCTAATGAAAATCCTAAAACTATCATTTGTTTTAGAACTTTCATTTAGTCAAGATGGGTTTGGTTAATTCGTGTAGGTAAGGTACTTACATATTAATTTTTAAATCCAATAATAATAAACTCGAATGGTTATGTATATATTTTATTCACTCTAAAGTAATTTTAAGGAAAAAAAAACATAGTTTTATTAATTAATTTAAATTTATTTATTCATAAATAAGATTCAAAAATGAATAATCGTATCGGCGAGACAACACATAATAGCTTTGAAATTAGTTGCAAAAGATTTGTTTAGTGATATAAAATTTAAGCTATTTGTATCCTTCTCATTTACAAAGAATGATAGTTTTCGTCAACGTAACAAATAATTTCCATTAAACAGAATCTATAGGTAAATAGTTAAAATAATCCGAACATATGCACTTGAACCGATGGACCTTACTTTAAAAAAAGCAAGAGTTCGTGGCAAATTAATTGAAATAATTAAGCGAAGGGTAGGAAATGGGGCGACTTTAGAACAAGCAACTACATGGAGTAGCACGTACTTGATGATTGAGCGTCTTCTTGAATTAAAAACTGTCCTCATAGACATGGCCAGCCCGAACGTGACGATGACTGAACTCAGTGGAAGGAATTAGAGGAACTTGAACTTTTGCTTCGCCATTCGTATGTCGCTACAAAAAAGTTTCAAGCAGAAAATTAAAGTCCGGGTACTTTTTATAAGGAATGAAAGAGTCTTATTTTTTACTATTCGATCAGTAACAGCAACGCAGTAAGTGGCATCAAAAATGCAATGTTGCTTAGAGAAAATAACCTGTTAAACAATGATATTCTTTTGGCTGGAATCTATATTGACTCTATGGTTAGATCTTTATTAACAGTTGATCAGATAAATAGAGCTAAGAATGCTCTATTTGAATTAGCAATTAGTATAAAAGGTTTGCGAAACGAACACCAGATGATAGTCGTCGACATCACTCAAATATCGCCACACGAATTATCATCTCCATCCAACGCCTTGACTCTGAAAAATATCTCGACGAGCAGAAGAGAATAAAACGTTCTCGATTGAATTTGAATATACGTACCTAAAAAGAAACAACCGTTTTAAAATTTAAAGAAGAATTTTACGTTGCACTGAAAAAAGTAGGTAAAATTGTCCGTGCTTTAAAATTGGATGTCAAAGAAGCAATAATGCGATATCCAGAAATTGTTAAAAATTCATATTTATCTGTCACTGCGTTACCACTAACGCAAGTCTCAGTAGAGCGCTTATTTTCTACGCTTAAAATAATCAAATCTGATTTAAGAGCTTCCATAAACGGAAAATTATTAGAAGCAATTATTTTTTTTAAGATCAGTTAGAATCATGGATTTTCGAATATATTATTGATTAAATTAAGGATGTGAGTGGTCTTATACATAATAAATATTATTATAATTATTTTTTGTTTTTTCTTCTTTGTTGTTATTTACATGAAAATAAATAAATAAAATAATTAAAAATAAATTTAATATTTTAAGATTATCTTATCGAAATTTTTTATTTCAGAGTCTGAGTTGGACCTTGCGAAAAAGTTGGATTCGGAGTCGGAGTCGGGAAAAATTTCCAACGACATGTGTGTCATTTCAAAAATGGTAGTAAGATTATTTTGTTTAAGAGACTTTTTAGAAGTGTGTTCATTAGAGATCGCTTATTACAAATATTTTAGATGCTACATCGCAAAAACAATAAATATTTATGAAACATTTGCTACCCTGCAGCAGGAATTTGAAGGCAGAATTTGTTTTATGACTACAAATTCAAATAAACAAAACAAATAGGGTATTAGAATCTACGTTTTAGAGGATTTAGATTCTGGTAATAAATCGGCTTTACACAAACCTGCAATTGGGCAAAGAGTTTCTTGAATTAAAAGCACGTATAACCGGCACTATAGTGATGAATAGAAAAACATTTCATTATCAGTAAAGAAAATAATTAAAGCAACGAGAAATTCCATTACGTGTACAAACATTTTAATTGCTTCTTGCCTGAAAATACAAGCAAATTGTGAATAAAATTGTAAAAAGAATAATTCGAGGTGAAGAATAAGAAACGATTATAAAATCAGATATGGTAATTAAATATACTAAATATATAGGAAGTGATGATACTACCAATATACTTCATCTAACCCATTTCTGAAATCCCTTTATAGGGTGTTAGAAGTGTGTTCAATTATTATATTTTAATATATTCTCAATACATAAACGTGAAATGGTCCAACGACTATACGTCTATGACAAAAGATCTGGCCAACTAGAGTTCCAATCGACAATTGGTGCAACAACATAACACACATAAACAAAATATTAAAAATTATTTTTTAAGATATATATATATAAATTGGTAATAAAAAGTGGCATAGAAGCAAAAACTTAAGCAATAATAATACATTTCCATTGGTAAATGTGAACAGAAAAAGCTATATAATTAAGTTGATTATACCAGTTTTAATAAACGCCATTGCAACTCGAATTTGACAGTAGGTGTCAAAATTGTTCGTAAACAACGTTTGGTCCACATACGACGAATTTTTGAGCATGGGGTAAAAATAAATAAATATAGCAAAGTTACGCGATATTATTTAATATATTAATTACTATATAAATCTAGAGTAATATTTACTGTTTGTAAAACAATAATATTTTTTGTAGCCACTTGGATCTGATACATTTAGAGTAATTTACTTTTGTAATTTAATTTTTATTATTAAAAATTGTCAATAAATTATAAAAACAACAATAATTCGTTAAATTTATACATAAATGGCCCCCCTACACATTCCCCCTTCAGCAACTTACAATTGTAAAATTCAACTAGGAAGGGAGAAGGGTTGCTGCTCAAAAATAAAAAATAGAAAAATAGTTAAACGTTGGCGGCACAAAGGTTACATAGTCGTGACGTATGGTGTGGCGGTGCAGGCTCTGCTTGTAGAGCTTCAAGGGTGCCGCTTCTGGGGGTGCGTGTAGGGCTCCATAAGGCGTCAAGGCGCGACCTCCAGTGACGCGCGGCGTGCTTCGCTCCAAGCGAAGTGAAACAAATGTAGATCCGGGCGGCACCAGTTTGGCGACGGGAGGCAATTAGACACAGATTGAGCCGCTGCAGTAGTGTTTTTATTGACGATTAATAAAGTTTACATGGTTATTTACAATTTAACTGGGCACGGGCCTGCGAACGCGCTGAGGGTTGCCAGTCGAGCGAGTCTAGGCAACAAAAATAAGTCACAGGGGGACGGGTCAGGTGAGTAGGGCGAGTGAATAATCAGTGTCATTCCGTTTTTGCTCAAAAACTGCCTCACATACAACGCGGTGTGAGCTGGTGCGTTGTCATGATGGAAAAACCAATCACCTGTGCGGAAAAGATCCGCCTTTTTCTTCGTGCTACTCTCTCTTTCTCTCAACCTTTTCAATGCCTCCATGCAGAAGGCGACGATCTTCACTGACGAGGGTGTTGATTTTTTTAACGTTGTAGTCAATCCTTGAAGTTGACGGTAGCCCGGAACGAGGTTGCTCTTCAATTGTCATTTCGCCCCTTTAAACCTCGATAACCAGTAATAGATCCGAGTTTTACTCAAAGCATCATCCTTGCAAGCTGTTTGAAGTATTAAAAGAGTTTCCACGGCCGTTTTCTTCAACAGAAAACAAAACTTTATCGCCGCGTGTCAGCCATCTCACGTTTACGACACGCGGAAAAAAGTTGTTTAGGTAAAAAAAAATACTACGCACGAATGGGTGCTCTCACAGTGACGAAACGTCGTATACTAACTGACTCATACTGGTTTCTTCTGGTTTTCCCATCTCCCAGAATTCGTTTGTTTAACGGCTTTCCCCTCCACAGCCCGAGTCTCGTTTCTTTTAGATCCCCCCCCCCCCTCGTATTGGTATACTTTGTAGTCTAGTTACATTGAATTTGTCGCATTTCATTTTCATCAATTGTAAAAAATGTGTGATTTATAAATTATTTCTAAATTTTTCAAGAGTTGCATATACTAGAACAGTGATGGCGACCGTTTTTGAGAAGTGGGTCAAATTTTGTTCATTAATTTTTTAGTACTAACTCGTGGGTCACCAAGTCAGCGGCGTCACTTAGAAAGGAAGAGGGGAGAATGGTTAAAAACTACTTTTTACTACGAAACACGACGTTTTACGGTGTACATGTTCATTGATACGATAGAAAATCATACAGTAATCAAACATAAAACTCTACAGTTGAAACATTACTTCTATGTTCATTTTCTTGAATTTTAACCTGGGACTACACACTATAAATAAAATTCGTTTTTATTTGTAAATATTTAATTATAATCTTAATGCTAACTTAATTGTTAAAATTTCAGTCTCATAAACTTTTAAAAAAATTAAGATTTGTCTGCATTGATTACTTGGCAATTCTATTAAATCTATTTCGGCAGTAAAGTTTATAACATATGGTAGAAAATATTTATATATACACCCATACCTCGCTTTACGGCCTAGATACGTTCCACGAAACTTGGCCGCAAAGCAAAAAGCCGTATAACGAATCAATTATTCTAATACAAATTCATACAAATTCAATGGGGTCGGTTCCTAATTTGTTAAATATGTAACATGGTTTATCATTTAAAATGCATTTTATCTTTTTATTTAATTTAAATCAAAAATACATGCATAAAAAGTACATACATTTGTACATAAAATAATAACAGACTCCAAAAACCAACAATAATCCATAAACAAAAATGAAACAACTTCATGTTACATAAAATATGTGTATGAATATATGCATATTTTTTTTAAAATGGCTTTAATCTGAAGACGATGAAGAAATGGTAGCCTGCAGATCACTGTCGTTCTCATTTTTCGCTGGTAAGGATGGGCCTGGCTTAAAAAAATTGTCCAACGTTGTTTGTCTTGCCTTTTTGTCTCTTTCGTTCTTCAGTGGTTAATAACAGCTAATGGCTGAGTTAATTCCTCGAGAAACTTTAGCGCTACGTTCGACGTCAGGATCGTTTTCAAGGAAGATGTTTATTCCTTGTTCAAAATAGGAAAAAGCTTTTGACAATTTTTTTGATGTTAGCTGTTTGAATACAACAGGCTCTGTCTCTTAATCAAATGCCGGTTCTGCTCGCAACTGAATGAGTTCCTTATATGAAAGGGGTTCCCTATCAGCTTCAAGTAGATCAAGCACATCACGTTCGTTCAAACCTTCAAAGCCGAGATCATGTGCTAGATCCAAAATGTTTTGCCTAATTTCAGGAAGGCAATTAACTTCTGCATCAGTACTTTTTACACATTCTGGCCATATTTTTTTCCAAACATGGTTCATTGTTGTTAATTTTAATTCCTTCCATGATTCACTGATGCTGTCAACAGCATCCTTGATGTTATAGTTTTTCCAAAATGTTTTAATTGAAGATTTACCATCGGTTTCCCTTATAAGTTGTCGGAAAGTTCGGCGTAGGTAATATGCCTTAAAAGTGGCTACTGCACCCTGATCCATTGGTTGGATCAGAGCTGTTGTATTTTTCGGAAGATACTCAATCTTGACATCTTCAGATAGTTCGGATAAATTAGTAGGATGCCCTGGTGCATTATCCAAAATTAGCAAAGCCTTGTTGCTTAAGTTATTGTCTCGCAAATATTTTTTCACTTCTGTGCAAAAGTGAGTTTTGAACCAATCCTCTAAAGTAGCTTTAGTCATCCAAGCTTTTTTATTGGATCTCCATATGACGGGTAATTGATTTTTATTTAGTCCTTTAAGAGGCCTTGGATTTTCGGACAAATATATTAAAAGTGGTTTTAGCTTAAAATCACCCGCGGCATTTGCACCAAGTAGCAAAGTTAATCGTTCTTTAGACACCTTATAACCAGGCGCAGATTTTTCGGTTTTTTAAGTGTACGTGCAATCAGGCATTCGCTTCCAATAAAGCCCTGTTTCGTCTACGTTAAGCACTTGTTCAGGTTTATGACCACCTCTTTCAATAATTCCCTTTAAAATGTTGGGATATTCCTTAGATGCGGCCTCATCGGCGCTAGCTGCTTCACCTTTCATTTTAAAATTATGCAAATTAAATCTATTTTTAATTTTTTTTAAAAATCGACATCGAAAAAAAGTTTTTTTGCCGTTATAGTGAAACATTTTAGGCAGTAAATCGAAAACGTGCCTTAATTGAAGAGGGCCGTTATAGCGAAAGGCCGTATAAAGAGCGGCCGTATAGCGAGGTATGGGTGTATTGAATTTAGAAATTTCTTTGCTTGCCACCACATATGTATGACCTACAACCCGCGGCCCGCCTTGAACATTTTTCCGGCCTGCGAGATTCATCACACTTTTACACAATATATTTATTTTAGACAAGCCAATACACTATAGACAATTTTTCACTCCAAAAAAATGTTTATAGTGTATCTAAATCTAATATGGGAATATAGAATTTTATATGTGGCCCGCGGAGATATGATGCATTTCCAAAGTGGCCCGCAAGATCATTTGGGTTGGCTACCCCTGACCTACAACGATATAATCAATGATATAAAAATTTTATTTTTTATTTTTTAATGCTTTTTACATATATCACATTTAAAAGCACTGTGAGATTTCATATAGCTTTCTGGTTCGACCAAAATATCGCGCCTGCTTTGGATTTGGTTTTGTGACTTCTGGCTATTCTCAAAAATTAGATTGTTGTTGAAGGAACAACGTTTTGACACCATTGATGGCGTCAAAACGTCGATTTGAGAAATATACTGGAAATAATTAAAAATTATCGATTATCAAATATAATTTAAAATAATACAAAAGAAGAAATAATGAGAACCTGAAACACCATTCCAGAGATTTTTAGCTGTTTAAAAAAAGTAGCGGCGGCAATATTATCAATTTTCTTTTCTATATACATATATTATTTTTATTGATCCAGTTTAGAGTACATATTAAGCATTCGTTATGAGTTCATTTTTATGAAACTTTAGTGCAACTTTTACATTTTTTAATAAAATTCTGAAAAACTTTTATGTATTTTTCCCTATTAAAAAGCGCTCGGCATGTCGACAGTCGAAAAATAATATTTGAGAATTTTTGGCATGCGCATGTGAAAAGGTTCGGCACCATCAGCATATGCTTTTTAAATTATATTCAGTAACACATGTTTTTCCACATTTATCTATCTGAAAATGCACTGAAGAATGGGATTTTGTACTGAATGCTTTTATATACATAAACACTAAACATACGTATGGTTCAAGTTTTAATTGTATCGTTATGAGTTTGAAGATGTGTTGCTATATAGTATTTTGATTTGAACTTTTTTCCACATACATCACATTTAAATTCACATACATCTCCATGAGTTGACATGTGTCGTGAAAGATAATGTTTAGTTTTAAATGTTTTTGAACATTTTTCACATTCAAAGTCACGAACGTCGCTGTGAATTGGCAGATGTTGTGTAAGATTGGATTTTTTTTTAAATGCTTTTCCACAAATGTCACACCTAAAAGCACTGTGAAATTCCATATGTTGTGAAAGATATTTATTATATATAAATGCTTTTCCGAAATTATTATAACAAACATAGCTATGAGTGTGACGTAAGAGATGAGATTTTTTTTTAAACGCTTTTCCACATTTTTTGCATTCAAAATCACGAACATTGCTATGAGTTTGCATATGCGTTGCTAGATTGGCTTTAATAATGAATGTTTTTCCACACACATCACATTCAAAATCTCGAACATCAGCATGAGTTTTCATATGTCTTGATAGTGGGTTGATATGTTTGAATGCTCTTCCACATATTTTACATTCAAAATCACGAACATCGATATGAATAAGCATATGTCTCGATAGATGCGATTTTGTTTTAAATGTTTTTTTACATTTGTCACATTCAAAGTAACAAATATCATTATGAGTTTGAATATGTGCCGAAAGATAGTATTTAGTTTTGAATGTTTTGTTGCATTTTTCACATTCAAACTCCCGAACATTGCTATGAGATATCATATGTCGCGAAAGATGTGATTTTAATTTGAATGCTTTTCCACATTTATTACATCCAAAAACACCATCAGATTTTAAATGATAAAAAAGTTGCTTTTTAGTTTTACGTGCACAGCCATGAGATTTAACATGTTGTGAAATTTGGAATCTGGTATTGAATGTCTTTCCACATACATCACATTCGAAAGCACGACTATAGCTATGAGTTGGCATATGTTGAGAAAGTGCAGATTTTTTTTTGTATGTTTTTCCACAATAATCACATTCAAAATCACTATGCGATTTTATATGTTGTAAAAGATTTTGTTTAGACGTGAATGTTATCCCACATTTTCTACATTTAAAATAATAAATATTACTATGAGTTGACAATGTATGTCGTGATAGATGGGATTTATGTTTGAATGCTTTCCCACATTGTACGCATGCAAAGTTACGAACGTCGCTATGAGATGTCATATGAGATGTAAGATTGGATTTAGTTACAAATGCTTTTCCACATTTACCACACTTAATTTTAACTCTGGTACATTTTTTTCTTTCTGGTTTCTGAAATAGAAATTGCTTTGTTAGATAAGTTGTAAATATTAAAAAATGTAAGGCACAATATTACTTTGGCAACGTCGTAAATCTGTTGAGATAAAACGTTCACGCCGATAGAATTCTTCTTAAGTATATCTTTAACATCGTGCATTTCTGAAATCAAACAATAGTCAACAATTGAAATATATTTAAATGCAACAACATGTATATAAGCAACATATTTAACCTATTTCGAACTTATCGTCTACATCGTTTATGAAGGTATCTTCGCTGCTATCGTATTCGCGTTTCACATTTAAGGACTCGACTTTGCATCGAATGGTATCAATGGAAAACAATGCTTCTTCGTCGTTTTTTATCTCGGCTTCTACAAAGTTAAAAAAATAATACTTACATATCTAATTAACTAACTAACTAATTAGCTATTTAGCTGTGTTTAACATAAATCATAGTAATTATTATTTGTTTCATACCACTTTTTATAATCGCCATTGCAACTCTTCCGTCTACAGTAGACGTCAAAATCATTCGTTAAAAGTGTTTGGTCTATATACTTTCAAAGTTCGAGCATTGCGGAAAAAATATTGAAAATAAATATTAATATATGTATGTCTATTTTAATATTTTCCTTGATTTAACTTTAATATTACCAAGATAATTAGATATTACACGTGAGGACTTAGGCATATTTTAAAAATATCATAAGTATATTTTTTCAGACTAATTAATATAAAAAAATAGCACATACACATAAATACTATCAAATAAAATAACTAATTCCTGCAAAATATAATCTGCATTTATGTTTTTTAATGTCTATAATAATGGGTTTTTATCTGATTCAATTGTTTTCAATGTCCACTCTGTATGTGTATTCTCTACGTACCTAAATTTTTGTTTAAATTACTCGTTTTGTTTCTCTAAGGCCGGTTTCACACGTGCCGGATGGATTCGCTCGGGACCGGGCCGGCGCCGTGTAGTGGGGATGGTGTTGTATGGGCTAGCACCTACCATTTTATACGTGCCGGACGAATCCATCCGGCGCCGGCCCGACGCTGGCTGCCGGGTTGTCGCCGGTCGCGCTCACTACAACTACAACTACAACTGGCGCCGGGTACCAGGTTGAGTGTGGTGGGGTAAAACTCAAATATGAACCGGGCCGTTGACAGTGATTGTAATAAAATTATTAAATATATTTCTCGTGTTTAGGCAATAGCGGAAGAAATAGACATCGAAATTTTAATTATATTAATAGAATCTCTTTTAATTATCTTAGTAGAATACATACAAAAATAAAATTCTTACGCGAAATGCGTGGAAGGACTTATGTGAAGCCGTTAATCTTAAATGACTGGCATCAGTTGACGGGGCATAGGTCGGTTTGGGAAGAAACCGGCCAGAGACCGGCCACGTGTGAAAGCTTTGTAAACGGCGCCGGCCCGGTACCGGGTGAATTCATCCGGCACGTGTTAAACTAAACTTAGTCATGAATCCCAAGAGTGCGTATTTTTTATTAACTATATTACATTGCGTTATATTTATAAATAATTATTCAGGGGGCGTATATTTTCCTCGAGCCGGCCCTGATCTACGTGGTAAACAAATAATATACGGTGATCGTCAACCAAGCGGACGAAGAATAATGACAATTGATATAAAGTAAAAGATAAAGTAACTAGAATTTGAGTTGTTCGTCCCGCATTGAACACTGTTCGTCACGCATTCTGAACATTTTTAAAGATGACTTTTTTAGCTTTTGCAGCATAAGTTTTTTCATGCGTCCCACATTCCAACCTAGCAAATCTGGTCACTTTAGTCAAAGGTTGTGTCTTGAATTCTTACAAATTAATGGGTGATTATTAATGGCATTTGAAAGTTTTTGGTTATTGTGCAATATTGGGTGTTCTGTACAATTTCTTTATTTATTGTTGCGCTACTCTTTAACTGTCAGACGACCAGGGACGTCATTTAAGAGGGGGAGACACTTGTCATTTAACCATTTGAATAATGAAACGAAAAATTTTACGTATTTTCGTGAAACTTTTCGGGGTACCTCAAAATATGATGAAACATTAAACACTTTTTATGTTATCTTTCTCAACATTAACATAGGAATACAAAAATAAATAAAATCCGTTTTTATTTGTAACTCTTTATTTATAATCTTAATATTAACTTGATAGTTGAAATTTATAATTGAAAAGTAACAATATGTATGATAAAATAAAAGCATTTAAAAGAATTAAGATTTGTTGAATTTCCCCGATTTATTAGCAATTATCTCCTGTCTATTCCCACACTAGTTTATTACATATGGTACATAGTATTTTATAGTGTTTCAATAAAGAAGATATTTTTAAAATTACAGCAAAATTTATTTCCTTTATTTGATTTGTATGAACTACAATTTTCTTTACTTTGTTGTAATCGATGTTATGGATAAACAATTTTATTTTTGATGCTTTTTACATTTATCACATCTAAAAGCACTGAGATTTCATATTTTATGTAAGATCTTTAGTGGTGAATACATTTTTTTACATTTAAATTGACAAAATTGAGTTGGTATTTGTCGTGAAAGATGGGATTTCTTTATGAATGCTTTTTCACATTTTTCCCATTTAAAACTGCGAACATTGTTATGAGTTAGTGAATAGTATTTAAAATACATTTAAAGTCACTAACATCGCTATTAGTTGGAAAATGTAGTGAAAGATGGGATTCTATTTTGAATACTTTTTTACATATTTTACATTCAAAGTCACCAACATCACTATGAGTTGGCATATGTCGTAAAAGCTGTGATTTCTTTTTAAATACTTTTCCATGTTAATCACATACAAAAAGTCTATGAAGATTTATATGATTTAAAAATTTGTTTTTGATTGTAAGTGTCGTTATGAGTCTGAATATGTTTATATATATAGAATTTTGTTTTAAATTTTTTTCCACATATATCACATTCAAAACCACAAACAGCAATATGAGTTGACATATGACGTAAAAGATAAAGTTTAGATTTAAATCTTTTTAAGCATTTTCCACATTCAAAGTCACGGGCAATGCTATGAATCGGCATATGTTGTGTAAGATTGTAAAATGTTTTGAATACTTTTCCACAAATATCACATCCGTAAGCATTGTGAAATTTCATATGTTGTGAAAGATATTTTTTAGACGTAAATACTTTTCCACATCTATCACAATTAAAATAATAAACATTTCTATGGGTTGTCATATGGCGTGAAAGATGAGCATTTTTTTTAAATGCTTTTGCACACTTTTTACATTCAAAGTTACGAATATTGCTATGAGTTAGTATATGGCATGTAAGATTAGATTTATTTATGCATGTTTTTCCACATATATCACATTTAAAATCACGAGTGTCAGTATGAGTTTTCAAGTGCCTTGAAAGTGTGATTTTATATTTAAATGCTCTTCCACATGTTTCACATTCAAAGTCACGAATGTCGCTATGAGTTAACATATGTCTTAAAAGATGGGATTTTGTTTTAAATGTTCGTCTACATTTTTCACATTCAAAGTCGCAAATATTACTATGAGTTTGTATATGGTTTGAGAGACAGTATTTAGTTTTGAATGTTTTACTACATTTTTCACATTCAAACTCCCGAACATTGCTATGAGATATCATATGTCGCGAAAGATGGTTTTTTGTTATAAAAGTTTTTCCACATTTATTACATTCAAAAACATTAGATTTCGAATAATGTAAGCGTTTGTTTTTAGTTTTCTGTGCATCACTATGAATTTGAAGATGTTGTGAAATTTGATATTTAGTTTTGAATGCTTTTCCACATGTTTCACATTTAAAGTCACGAACGTAACTATGAGCAGACTTATGTCGTAAAAGATAAGATTTGGTTTTAAATGATTTTTCACATGTTTTACATTTAAATTCACGAACATCGCTATGAATCGGTATATGATCTAAAAGAGCGTATTTTCTTTTGAATGACTTTCCACAATGATCACATCTAAAATCACTATGGTCTTTCATATGTCGTAATAGATATTTTTTAGATTTGAATTCTATTCCACATTTTCTACAATTAAAGTAGATAATATTGAAGTGAGTTAACATATGTCGTGAAAGATGAGATTTAATTTTGAATGCTTTCCCACATTGTACACATGCAAAGTCACGAACATCGCTATGAGTTAACATATGAGATGTAAGATTGGATTTGGTTATGAATGATTTTCCACATTGTACACATGCAAAGTCACGAACATCGCTATGAGTTGTAAGATTGACTTTGGTTATGAACGATTTTCCACATTTATCATGTTTAATTTTATAAGAATCTGTCTCTGGTTTCTGAAATTGAAATTGTATTCGTTATATAAGTTGTAAATGTCTAAATCTATTGGACTATTACTTTGGTATTGTCGTATATCTGTTGAGATAAAACATCCACGCCGATAGTCCTTTTTATAAGTACATCTTTAACATCGTGCATTTCTGAAATGAAACAATTGTCAATAATTGAAATATATTTAAATGCAACAGCATACGTATACGGTACGCGCAGATAGATGGCGGTCAGGCGTTCCACGTTCCAAGTTCAGCGTTTTTTGTAACGTATGAACCACATCAATATAACGCACAGAGCACACGGTCAAACCACACCGGTCAATGAGTACGCACGTGTTCTGGACTTTCATTCTCGCCGCTACAAAGAACGCGAGACCGTCGCAATGGTAGATGCAGAAAAACTAATCGAATTGGTACGAGAGAGACGTTTTTTATATGATTTAAATGATAATAATCATGAAAATTGTCAAAAGAAAGCGGAAGCATGGCTCAAAATTGCTAAAAAAATGGGCACCGGAGATGGTGAGTGAAGAAATTTAGTAGATGAACCGTCAACTGAGAAATAAAATTAAGTAAGTGGATTACAATAATTTGTTGTTTTGATTTACATTATTACTGATTAAAACACAAAATAAACTTCCCAAGCTGCATACGCTGTTAAATTGTTTGTTGGAAAGATGCAAAGGCCTGCGTGTTGTAATATAATACAAACGAATTGTGTATTCCTCTTCATTTATATGAAGTTCTTCTTTTTTTTTGAGATAGTTATTTCAATTTAAATAATAGCGACGAAGAAACGGTACCTCAAACAAATCGCACCACATCAGAAAATCGGAGAATAATAACAAATAATGACAGTGTGCCTTACAAATACCAATATTTGCCACCAAGTGACAAATGTCCTGGGCCGCAAGTTCCCTCTAACCTATTGGTTATTTTCAATTGTTTTACACTGATGAGTTAGTATACTAATAAAATTTGCAGATTTAAGAAAAATTAATAACTAATATTTGTCCATATTTGTTTTTTTAATTTTTAATAAATCAACATCCCACATATTATTAAACATAGTGCCCTTTTTCGTGCATCACTGTTTATTTTTATATAAAAATATGCTATTTAGGCATTATTAGCTTGAATATATAAAATTACAAACAAATATGTATTATACAGCTACTCATTAAAAGTTTTGTCTATTTTTAATTAGGAAATATATAAAATAATGACACTAACTACATTTCATTTGACCTTCGATTGGACGTATTTTAGTTTTTAAAAATATACCGAACATTAGTTTATATAAATATAGCAGTGGCGTGCCGTCCATACATGCGGTCGATTCAAAACGCCACCAGCACGCACGGTTGATCGAATATAAACATGATCAGCTGAGTCGCTCGCCATCAACCGTTCATGCTGGTGGCGTTTTGAATCTACCGCATCTATGGACGGCAAGCCACTGAAATATAGATATATCTTGTGGATTTTTTAATTGTTGTAAAATGGTACAATTTTGTATTTCTGCGAGCGATGTAAGCTTTCTTCGTTCGCAGGTAGATATATCTAAAACTGAGCGGTATAGCTTTGTTATTTGTATATATTTATTTATTTATGGTGGCATAAATAATTTAAAATGGGTTGTCACCCTATTGTGTTAATTTATTGTTAGAATTGCCAACCAGTGGTACTTAAGTGTATCTAAAAAAAATAAAATGTAATTTAGAGAAATGCAAGTATTTGCTCTGATTTCTTCGTGTTTGGTATAAGTTTATTAATATTTATGCTCTACATATAAAATTTTAATTTTTAATAAGAATTTAACATTTGTTATTTTTTCTGAGTTGGCTACATACCTTATACAAAAACGATTATGAGTGCAAAGGGTTAAAAATACTCTGAGTTTTTTTTTGCAGGAATAGTATTCCTCCAATTGCTATCTTTTTTCACAAAAAGTCACAAAAGTCTCTTTATTGAACATTTCTCCTTCTCCGTCTTCTGAAGATGAACCATCGTTAGGGATAAAAATGGAACGCATATTTTTTGACAGCAACTGATAACGGTCAGTTGAACGCGGAACACGTGACCGCCCTCTGTCTGCGCGTATCAATAAGTATTTCTAACCTATTTCAAACATATCGTCTACATTGTTTATCAACGTGTCTTCGCTGCTATCATATTCGCATTTTACATTTAAGGACTTGAAAAAAATACAATTTAGGATCAAATCATTGACAAGCGTTTCATATTACGTATTATTACCTCAACTTTACATTGAATCGTATCCACGGAAGATAATGCTTCTTCGTCATTTTCTGTAAAGATCAAGTATATAACTTTCACGGAATATTTAATTAGCTAGTAAGCTAGTAGCGACGTAATAATAGTTTGGGTTATACCACTTTTTATAAACGCCATAGTAAACAGTAGACGTCAAAGTCGTTCGTAAACAGCCTTTGGTCCATGCACGACAAATTTTCGAGCATGGCATAAAAATTGGGAAAATTAATATATTTATAAAATATCAGGATTATTAAATTATTTAAAATTGTAGCGGCTTATTTAAATATACATTTATTTAGATTTAATTATGGCCAAAACTTGGCGGCACTCTGGTAGCACTCTCTCTCGGCTGGCAACCTCCGGCGCGCCGTTTTTTTATTAACCACGTAAACAACTTCAAATTTCAATAAAATACCACTGCAGCGGCTCAATCTGTGTCTAATTGCCACCCGTCACCTCCCGTCACCAAACTGTTGACCGCCGATGTGATAACGAACACATGGTCAGTTCAAAATGGCCGACACAGAAGCCGCTGCATTACTACAAAGTTGAGTCGCTGTAGAGCCTCTTGCTGCCACTCCGCCGGAGCATTCCTGGATCTGGACTCGAGCTGGCGGACCACCAAGACGATGGGCCTGCGCACCAGACCAGGTGTCCCCGTCGTCAGCTACCGTCACCGCCAACAGCCGCCGCCGCCGATGATCAAGAAAGTATTCGGCGCCGCCACGCGCCTTCATCGAGAAGCCATCCGAGTGCCGCCGTAAACCAAGCTCAACCAGACCACGTGTGACCCGACACGCATCCGTAGGGCTGCACCCCCGCGACTCAAAATCCCTAATGTCCAGAGCCCAGCGCGCCCGCCCGCCAGCACTACAAAATATTGAAACATTGCTTAATGAAAAGATCAAATCTCTTAAAAACATTTACCAGACTTCAATTGACAATTAAACATGAATTCCAGTGAAAGACAAAAAATGTAATTTCTTATTACATAACTCGATACCTTGGAAATATGAAAATAATGTTATTCCCTAATGATTTTTGAAATTAAAACCATATTTAGACATACTAAAATATTAAGGAATTTATTAAAATAGTTTTTAAAAAATAATTAAATTGATCATAAGAAATGATTACATTAAAAGATTATCCTAAAACTTGAAACTTTAAATACTTGTACAATATTTAAACTTGATAGAAATATTCTTAGCATGAAAGTATCTAAAGCTGATGTTGAACGTTCGTTCAGGTCGTTGATTCACATTATATACATATGAGAAATTTGATTTCCTATGATGTACTAAATGCCCTTGCTGCACTATCAATCCACAAAGTGTATAAAATAAATCAAATTAAAAATTTAAATTATATTAAAAAAATTGTAGGATTTACAATTTTAAAGGGGAACGGATATAAACTTGTTTTAGAAACAATATTCTTATTACCTTATAAATAGTAAATTAATTAGTGATTTTATAAATCGATATATTATTCTATAGTTTCGGGTCTCTGGGTATCTAGACAGTAAATGGTTCTCTTGATAAAGAGGTATTATATTAGTATAACAGTATTTACTTGGCACACCATACCAATTGTCATATTAATTAAGATTATAATCAGATTCGTATTCATTATTTACATCAAATATTGGCATAATCCATCTTCTTTTAAGTGGTTAAAAATCATTCCTACTAATGTCACAATAATTTTATCACGGTTGATATCAAATTCATCGTCACTTCCTTAAACATTCATTATTATATCGTCATTCGTAATTATATGAACAATTTATAAAAGTAAATTAATATATGTATTTTTAAATAATTAAAACACGGATTATCAATTCTGTTTTACATAATTTATAATTTACTAGCTTGAAAATACATCAAATGTGTAGAGACTAATATTTTTATTTGAGTTGCCGCTGAAAATGTCGATACCCCCCCCAGGTCGATAGTTGTCAATCGCTAATTTTAATAGTGTGAGCGAAATACCGAGCTCTGCTTGCCTAACGGCATCTCGGCCTTTTTTCCATCTTGCAAATTTTCTTTTTATTTTATAAGAGACACATAATACAAAGTAATATTTATGCACAACTAGAGCATATGATCCTGTTTCATCCCATATCATAAAAATATAGATGCCCTTTGAAGGAAAAAATCAGTTTATGAGCAATAATTGACAACGTAAAATTGTCAAGTGTCGCGCCAAGCAGTCTTAACATCGCAAGCTACGTCCATGTTCCGATGAAATTTCTTACAATAAACTTACACTCGTAAATTTAAGATTATTGAGTTATTCGCATAAGTTAAGAATTCAATATTACTGAAATGTGTTTAACAGAACTTTTTTTACCATTAATAAATTTAAATTGGCAAAATTTGCTTGAACACAAATGCATTCAAAGTTTTGTCGACATATTGTCGACGTTTGAGTGCAACGCTTGGAATACGATGTCGACGCATTGTCGAATTACGAGCACAAAGAATTAATATACAATATTATTTAAATAGTGACCGTAGAGATTTTTTAAAATATGCGAATGAAGTTACAAAAATAATTAATGAATTCAACACAGCTTTTCATATATGTAAGTATGAAGAAATATTCAAAATGTTTTTACCTTCATTTAATATAAAGGTGGAATTAGCGCCTCCAAATTGCAAATCTTGTTAATAGAACAGCAGTCAAGCATAGAGTTAAAATGCGTGGTCAAAAGATAAATTTCACAAATTAAAATACTGCTGTAATCTGGATAACATGTCGCTGTAAATCGTATTCTATATAAATTAAAAATAGTGAAATCCGAGCATGACTAATCAATTGCGATTCAGTTAATTTATAAAAATAATGTATACCAAGTGTCACATTATTTCAGTAGTAAAATACTTGGATTATGTTGTTTTTTGTATGTGCGGTCCACTTAAGCCAGTAGAATTTTACATACTTGGCTAATATAATGATTTCAGTTGGACATCGCTGTTTTAAATGATTCAATTAAACATCAGTGTTTTTTCAACACTTTCGTTATCTTTTTAAGAAGACACTGTGGACAACGGATGGCAAAATAGTTTTAAAAAAAAATTGTTCTTCTCAAAGTGTAAAGTGCAAATCGTCGCAAAATTATATTTTTTTTGTTATCTACTGATATTGTACTAGATAATTAAATGATTACTTTAGTACTTTTAATATCTAAAATTAATTTTACTAATTTTAACGCTATGCTCGAAAATTCATCGTATGTGGACCACACGCTGTTTACGAACCATCTTGACGTCTACTGTCAACTCGAGTTGCGATGGCGGTTATCAAAAATGGTATAATCCACTTTATTATTGCTTAAAACATCTTTGTAAATTAAAGGTCCATTTAAATAATTGTGTAGAGTTTACAATATTTGCCAAAATTAACTTTTCATCGTTAACTAGTTTTTGATAAAAAGACTAATCTATAAGTAAGAATCACAAACGTTTTATATGTGGTTTTCATGAACAAACTAATTCAGCAGAATAGTGGTGTTTTTTACTAATTGATTCATTAGCGATTTCTTACATTTTTCCTATCTGCAATATGATGTTTATATTCCACGTTGTACGGTTGAGCCGTATTCGTTGCTTTGAAATATTGTATTTTCCTCTATGACAGCGTAAGTCGCAGCTTCCACTTTTTATCCAAAAAACAACAAAAGTTGACAACCGGCTACTGTGATATTATATATAATTTTTTTATTTAATTTATGCGAAATCGGCCGAAATATTCATATTTATAACCGGATGGGATCCCGAAAAAAAAAACTTGAAACGAGCATTGCCGCTTCATGAACAAGTGAGACAACAAAGTATCTTAGAACATTATCTAAGAAAAATGCATTGATTGAATTATTGTGCAAATTAACTTTTAAAAAAATATTTTATATATATACATATATGTACTTTAAATTATATTCTTTAAATAATACATCATACGTGTAACATTATTATCGACCTCTGCATAAACTCACCGATGTATGCTGATACACTGCAGTTTCCCGTTAATAACCGTTATTTCAACGCAGGTAGAAACAAAAAGAGCACACTATTGTATTTTACTTTCTTCTTGTGACTCGGCTCTAACACGTGCGAATGTGTATGTAAAAAATTGGAAGTGGTCGCGTACGCTCCT
Source organism: Plectrocnemia conspersa (assembly GCF_051122295.1). Lineage (NCBI taxonomy): Eukaryota > Metazoa > Arthropoda > Insecta > Trichoptera > Polycentropodidae > Plectrocnemia > Plectrocnemia conspersa. Next base: position 10,163,557 of record NW_028277165.1, read on the forward strand.
CTAGGACATACATTTTGCAGGCCGAGAAATTGTTTACTAATTAATTTGAAGTGTCAAACTTTATATTTGCAGAAGCTGTCATAGAAAACGACAAGGAAACATTTGGAACCGTTGACACAATTCAATGTAAAGTCGAGGTGATGAAACGTAACATAAAACGCTCGCCAATGATTGCGAACTTAAATAGTGCTGTTTTTTTCTAGTCCTTAAATGTAAAACGCGAATATGATAGCAGTGAAGATACATTCAAAAATGATGTAGACGATATGCTCGAAATAGGTATTATGTTATGTATGTTTGCCTTTGCATTTTAAGATTAGTCAATTATTGACTTGAATGATTTCAGAAATGCACGACGTTAAAGATATATTCAAGACAAGAACTTTCGGTATGGATGTATTACCTCAACAGATTTCCAACGTCAACAAAGTAATAGTCGAATAGATTTTGATTGTTATGTATTTCGATATTAACAACTTATCCAATGAACAATATTTTAATTTTAGAAACCAGAAAGAGGAAAATGTCTCAGAGTTCAACATATGTGTGTAAATTCTTATAAGTGTGATAAATGCGGAAAAACGTTCATAACTAAATCCAATCTTACATCTCATTTGCCATCTCATAGCAATATTCGTGATTTTGCATGTGTACAATGTGGGAAAGCATTCAAACATAAATCACATCTTTCACGACATATGTCAACTCATAGCAGTATTTATTATTTTAAATGTAGAAAATGTGGGATAGCATTCACATCTAAAAAATATCTTTCACAACATATAAAATCCCATAGTGATTTTATGTGTGATCATTGCGGTAAAACGTTTAAAAAAAAATCTGAACTTTCACAACATATATTAATTCATAGCGATGTTCGTGACTTTGAATGTAAAAAATGTGCAAAATCATTTAAAACTAAAAATAATCTTTTACGACATTTACCAACTCATAGTTATGTTCGTAACTTTGAATGTGAAAAATGTGGAAAAGCATTCAAAACCAAATTCCATATGTCACAACATGTTAAAATTCATAGCGATACACACGAAATTAAAAAAAAAAATTCATATCATGTAAAATCTTTTAGCGTTTTTATATGTGACATATGTGGAAAAGCATTCAAAACAAAATCTCAGCTTCCACTACATATTGCAACTCATAGCAGTGTCCGAGATTTTGAATGTAAAAAATGTAGTAAAACATTCAAAACTAAAAACAATTTTTCAAATCATATGCAAACTCATAGTGAAATTTGTGCCTTTGAATGTGAAAAATGTAGACGGGCATTTAAAACAAAACCCCATCTTATACGACATATGCTAACTCATAGTGATGTTCGTGACTTTGAATGTGAAAAATGTGGAAGAGCATTCAAACATATAAGCACACTTTCAAGGCATATGAAAACCCATACTGATGTTCGAGATTTTGAATGTGATATATGTGGAAAAACATTCATAAATAAATCTAATCTTACAACCCATATGCTAACTCATAGCAATGTTCGTGATTTTGTATGTAAAAATTGTGGAAAAGCGTTCAAAAAAAGTTCCAATCTTTCACGCCATATGCAGATTCATAGCGATACTTGTAATTTTGCATGTGAAAAATGTGGAAAAAGATTTAAAACCAAATACCATATTTTAAATCGAATTTGTAATTATTTATAATGATTATTTATATATATGAAATTTGTTATTTTATACACAATAAAAATGTATAATTTTTTATAACGAATGTTTCAATATCTGCAATTCATTTTGCACCTATTTCTGCATTAGCAGTGTATGTGACACAGATCGGCTCATTACTTTTCTACATGATTAGAAAAAGGTTATGCCGAAAAGAAGTTAACGAACACTATGTTTTAAAAATATGATTGCTATCCTTATCGATATTACTACCGACTTTTGATATGAGAATTTAGGTCAATAGCAGTGCGCAAAAACAATTTACACTTCTCAGAAGTAAAAATTCCACATCAAAAGCAATAAAATCGTGTCTGCTTCATTTCAGTGGGAAAGTTTTATATTACTCAGTTTAACAATTTAATATTACTCAGGTTAATTTGTTCGCCTACGATTATGAATGAAATCGATCGTCTATTAAAAAAATAATTTTCGTATTAAAAAGCAGAAGAAAATATACTAAACCAGAATTTACTCGGAGCGACGGACGTAAAAAATTTTGGTCATCGATTCGATGAAAAATCCCTATATAGTTTTTGCTGTCTTTTATCTAAAATAATTAGATGTCTTTCACAACAAATCCGGAAGCTCGAAAGTAGCAATATTCATATTACTAATTCTGTAATATCTAAAATGTTTTGAAAAATACGCATTTTATCGGTAACCAACGTTGGATATCAACTAGGCATTAGGAAATAAAGAATCAATAGATAAAAATTGATATCTTTTGAAAAGAATTATGAATTGTTAAAAAAATTGCTGCTTTCCTGAACTGCCATTAATAAGACGCGACGAGTCAATACAATTTTACCACAGAGCTAGCAAACATAGACTAAATTGTCAACTTTCAAAAATACGTCTAAAATATTCTTTTAGATTCTACGCATAAGGTTTATGCGGAAGAATTACAAAATTAAATCCCGGCTTCGACTTAAACAACCGGCAGCCTGACGAATGTGGTAGAACGAGAATTACAACTTTTCAACCTCAATAATTTCGGTAATGGCAGTAATGTGTGGATCTCGAAATAGAGTGCAAATCAAATAAAAGATTTTCATCACAACACTAGCCACGTACACTTTTCAGTCTGTTTCCTCAAGTTAATAGTGGTTTATTATCACCGACCGCTACAATGTTTTGTATATCGCATATTTCAATCGACGATAAGAAACTCGATAAAAATAGCAAGAAATTGTTCTAGCACTCTAAAAGGGATTAAAACAGCTCTAAAAATTTCCACAGAATTGAAAAGAAAGAGATCATATACATAAGGTATATTGTTTTACGAGTAATATTCAATACAAAGTTTACTTTAACAAAACTTAATATTATTTTGTGTATTCGCATTTCATAATGCAGCATTAACATAAAAATGTCGGTTATGTTAAGTTAGCTATTGTATTCTATAACTAAAGATTTTTTATTCATATACATATGTACAAATGCACTTTAATATTGCAATACGGAATATTCGTAAATACTCGTCTGTTATCGGGTAACATTTTTAACAGTCGTTTTCAAAATAAATCAGACTACTCTCACAGCGTTTTTTGTGAGAATTCTTTTTCAGTACCTAGCAAGTTAAAGACTCAAACCAATATAAATATAAATAAAAGGCTCTAGATAACAGAAAACTACCAATTCAAACATTGTATGTAAAATTGTATATACAAATTTATTACTTTGAACCATAAAACAAAATTTAAAGAAACTAGGCTGGTTTTACTACTTCAGGTTTGACAATGGTTTATTTAAGTATTTTAATTTTGTTTTTGAAACATTCCTCTTAATTATAATGGAAATTTCCGCCGCCAAATCTCTATATGTTACACATCGAAAAATAATTTAAAAAAAATTTTATTGTAAAAAAACAAAATAAATGGTAAAACAGTAAAATTTTAGCAATAATTATCTTTCAATTCTAAAACATCATGTGAAAAATTATTTTAAAATCGTGCATTATTACTCTTTAGCCTAAAAACATTGGAGAGCTATGTAATTAGTCAGCTAGTTCATGCTATAATTCATCGTAGAATACTCATTTGATTACTCCTATAATTTCGTTCGTTGAGTTGTGCAATCTATTTTTTTCCCTAATTACAGTCCGAAGATATTCAATCGGTATAATTATAAACTATTCCAGAGCCAGTCCAATTTTTTTCTTCTGTTTTAATTAAGTGTGTGTGGGAGGAGGGGGGATATTTATTTATTTTATTATAACCAAAACCAGACGTCACTCTGGTAGCATGACGCGACACGACGGAGAACACACATTATTTGGCGGATCTTATCGAGAAGACTACGGCCGGCGGCGCCTCGCCAATCGATATTCCAACATGTAACAATATTAAAATACTACTGCAGCGGCTCAATATGTGTATGATTCCCATCCGTCCGGCAAAAAATATTAATTTTAATAATTTTCCTCATCTCATCGAGATATACTACATATAAAGCTTGTCCACATTAATTTCTTTATCAAGTGTTTGTCAAAAATGTAATTTTTAACGCCCATCGCGTAATCACATTCTTAGTAACACTTGCTCTTTATCAACCTATTTTCACTGTGGGCGATAAATATTTTCACCACTAAAGTTGTCGGTCAATTAGCTAGCAGCAATAAAACGTTTCGAGAAATCTAATTAAGGATTAGGGAGTAAGCAAATCAGTTGCTAATGATAAAAAAGAATGATTTGTAATTAAATGGTCAGAATTTAAATCAAATTTTGGCCAGAATAAAAATAATAAACGGTCAGAATAAAAATAGCACATAGTCATAATAAAGTAACTTGCTGCCATAGTCACATATTTTACACAGGAAGCTTGAAGTTAGCCTATTTTATTATCTCATTCCAATTGTGGTACTTACATATACGTCTTCGCTTTTTGAACAGTTAGTCATAGATTGGATGATGCTGGACAATGTCCAAGATATACTGAAATGAGAACAATACAATATCATTAAAAAAAGTTAGGTTGTTTGGTTCTACAGTGAAAGTCGGCGCGAGTGTTAGCGAGACGCCTCCCATTTTCTATATAAATTTGTAATTATTAATAAATAAAAACTATGTTATAAAATGAATTTTCTTTATTTTAGAATGTTACGCTTTGATTATCATTCTCCGTAGTGGTGGTCGTAGCGAAGGTCTAATGGTTGGTGTTGACAAGAGCTGTTGATACAGCGTTGACGCGTCAGAACTGTCAAGATATAAACGACAGACGCCGTCGAACAGTTGTACCAATCTTAAACGATAACACTATTGGCAACTGAAAAAATCGAATCTGACCTTGTGTCAACATAAATCTTACCATTTAATATTAATTCTGACCAAAAACCATGTTCAAATTCTAACCCGTAAAATACGAGCTAAAAAGAATGTTGTTTTGGCCAAAATGAAAAATAAATATTTTGACGTTTAGCCAAAGCGGCGCTCTAAACTTGCTTCATGCGCCGTCGTCGAGAATGGCAGATAAACCCGGAAAGATTGGATTTAACATCAAATTAACGCCGGAAACTTCTGAAAAATTGAAATACACAGTTGTTGAACATGAAGATAAATGTGAGACCTCTGAAATTGACGAAAAAAATGCAGTTTCGTCTGACAACAATGACGTTAAGGATAATTTGATCTCAACCGATAGTACAAATGAAGATGAAGATGAAGAAAAAAGCCGTATAGATAAAAGTGATAGAATTACGACATATGCTCAATATGTTCATTACGAAGGCGATAACGCAGTGTACACGGATCCTTCTACTAACCAACTATTCATCTGGTCTAAGGATAAAAACGAATGGTTGCCTAAGAGTCCAGATAATGTAGATACAAACGCGTCTAGTCAAACTGACGATGATAAGACTAGAAATTTTGGCTTCGAAAACAATACTCACACTTACAAAGACACCGATGGCTCTGAATATATCTGGGATGAGGATAAAAAAGCTTGGTTTCCCAAAGTAGATGATGATTTCTTGGCTCATTATCAGATGGCATACGGTTTCGTCGATAATACTTCCAAGGATGAAAAATCTGATGTTAAAAAAGATAACGCTCAAACTAAAGCAGAAAAAGAGGCAGCCAAACAGGCCGCGAAAAGAACTGCAGAAGAAGCAAAATGGTTCGAAATGTCCGAAGAGCAAAACACTAAAGTGTACGTGTCGAATTTACCTTTGGATATAACCGAAGAAGAGTTTATGGATTTGATGCAAAAGTGCGGTCTGGTTATGAAAGATCCTTCTACTCAAAAAATGAAAATCAAACTGTACACAAAGCCCAATTCTGAGGTGTTGAAAGGTGACGCTCTTTGTACTTACATCAGAGTCGAATCAGTCGATTTGGCGCTGAAGATCTTAGACGGCTATGTGATTAGGAATCACAGAATAAGCGTTCAAAGAGCCCAGTTTCAAATGAAAGGCGATTATAATCCGGCTTTAAAGCCTAAAAAAAAGAGAAGGAAAGATAAAGAAAAGCTGAAGAAGATACAGGAAAAGCTGTTTGATTGGCGGCCGGAAAAGATGAGAGGAGAGCGAGCCAAACACGAACGGGTAGTCATCGTAAAGAACTTGTTCGAGCCCTCCCTGTTCGATGCGGAAGTTCATTTGATTCTCGAGTATCAGCAAGATTTAAGGGAAGAATGCAACAAGTTTGGAGAAGTAAAAAAAGTGACTTTGTACGATCGACATCCAGAAGGAGTGGCTCAAATCGCGATGAAAGATCCGGAAGAAGCCGAAAATGTCGTGAAACTGTTGAACGGACGGTGGTTTGGTAAACGGCAGCTTACGGCACAAATTTGGGACGGCAGGACGAAATACAGAATGGAGGAGACAGACGCCGATTTGAACAAGAGGATCGACGACTGGAACAAGTTCTTGGAAGACGACGAAACAAAGGAAACAGCGAAAGATGAATGAATGTGTTATGTAATATAAAACAAATTTTGATTTGTAATTTTTTCTTAAATAAAATGTCGTTTCCTAAAAGACTCTTTATTCAACAAACTCGAAGCAAAATGTTTTTACTAAAGATATAGAAAGAATTAAACGCAGACTTCAACTATGTCCTTTAAATTTTAAGTAAAAAAATAGTAATAAAACAAAAGTGAAAATTAATGTAGATCTAATACAAAAAGACAATATGTCAAATCCTTATTTTTGTTAACTCAGCGCATGCTTTCAGTTTTCAGTACATGGTGTATAGAAAACAATTTGCCTACTAGGGAAAGAAGCGGAGATCAGCTGTATATTAATATAGATAGAACATCGGTCCCAATACACTTCCCTGCGAAACTTCGGAGTTGATTTTTTACAGCTCCGTGCACTCCGTGTTGACTTTCACGTAAAAGTATCTACCTATTATGTAGGATTCTAATATTTTATAAGCCTTTTTCCATAAATTTAATTTTATCTTGCAGAGCAATCCGTCATGTCAGACATCGTCAAAAACCTGACTGATATCCATGAACGCAGCGGCGCAGTACTTTTTGCCTCCAAAATCATTGCTGATTTTTTTTATAATCCTATGGACTTGCTCTATAGTCCCGTGGCGATCTCTGAATCCAAATTGGTGATCTGGAATAATTCTTTTCTCATCATTTATCGGGTTTATTCATTGAAGTAACAATTTTTCAAATATTTTTGACAGCGCAGGTAATAGGCTTATCACTAGAGTCTCCAATTACTCGAACCATCAATTACTCGAATATCGAATATTAAAATTTTAAAATACTCGAGTACTCTCGAGTATTTACCAAATGTACCAAAATAGCTATTCAAATTCCTGCACATATAAATAAAAGACTTATGTTAATTTTTACATTTATTTTAACTTTAAAAACAATAATGCATTAAATGTCTCGAATTGAATATTACTGCGAAGTTTTGTTTTTATTATTCCCGTTGTGGAAAAAACCCTTTCCGTTGCTGTTGATGTTGGTCTTATTGTCATCAACGCGTTGAATAAGGCTTCTAAATTATCTTTTCCCTTTTAATAGATATAAAATTTTTTGAACTCTCTTTTTATGTTCTCTTCTTTCCTTCCCTTCTTTGCTTTTCCCTTATTTCCTTCGACTATTGACAAAATAGCATTTTGTAATTCTTTAGATTTTTTTTCTAACAATATACGATCTTCTACTCCCTCTGATTCTTGCGAAGAATTTAAATCTATATTCTTCGAAGATGTATTTGGGTGAATACCTTTCACTCTAGAGCTAAACGGTTCGCAAAGAACTGGCTTTACTTTAAAATGACTTTAAAATCCACAATTGCTTTAGTTTATATTTTTAGCTGAGGGATCGGTATAAACAATTTACAACACTTTACGCTACAACTGCATAGTCATAAAATCAAATTTTTTTTTTTGATATTTCATATTGTCCGTTGCCATAAATTAGATAAGTCGGAGCTGTCGGACACAAAACACAAAAAAAAATTCTCTGTCATACCCACTAGCATAAACTATGACCGAAACTATGCGAAAAAATTATTACCTGATAGTAACCGTTCTAACTCGGGACTTCGGGCATAAACGCCAAATAAAAGCAAGACGTTAATAAAGTTATTGTTGTTTACGAGACATTTAAAATTTTTCGAATTTCGAGTATTAATCGAGTAATTTTCAAAATACTCGATTATCCAGTACTTGAAAAATAGACGAGTATACTCGATTACTCGAATTGGAGACTCTACTTATCACTCTATACGACGTGTTTCTTCGAGTCGTCTTCCTGGTTTTTTGGTATCATTATTACAACTGTTACTTCCCAGGACGAGGCAAAGTATTCCAGCCTTAATATGGCGTTAAATATTATTGTGAAAATTTTTATTCCCTTTTATGATATTTCTTTTAGTAATTTTCCTGATATTAAGTCAAATGCTGGCGCTTTTTTTGGATTTGTATCTATTATTATTATTTGCTTTATTTATTTTATTTTAAATCTCTTAATTATTGGACTCGCTTGAAGGGATGCTTTTAGATCATCAGCGATTTATTTTATATCTATCGCGGTTTTTTTACAGGAACACCTCCTTCAAGTGAGCTGCAAAGGTATTTTCACTTCTAGCCCATTTATTGTTTTTGTTTGTAATTGACGGCAAGTAGATTATGGGTTGCTTTTAGCTTCTTCGTAGCTTTCCACAGTGTGTAGCGTTGCTTTTTGAGACTGACAAGTTTTTTAAGTTATATTGAATCATTTTTCATGTTGTCTAATAGAGCTAAAATTTATAGTTATTCAAATTAACTGCAAACATTTAAAAAATTATAGTAAATCAAATAAGTACATAGTGGTTGTCTATTGTATTACAATTGTTTAATAAATTTATGCATTTAATATATAAAAACTAGTAGATCAACGCTAAAAAACAACCGTATGGTAACCACGGATCAAAGAATATAATAGTAGCTAACCAAAGTGTGCATGGAAGAACAACGAGGTGAAGATAGTAAAATATATGTTTACCATGAGACAAACATAAAAAAACATTTTTAACCTCATGCTGTGCTAACATTAAAATTATACTATTTAATTTCACTACGGTAAATTTTTAATGAATGTAAAATTATTATCTACATACATATATTTAAAAAAGTTATTAAAATATATTTTGGAGTTTTAATAAAAATTACGATTTTAAAACCTCGGTGTAATTGAGATGTTGTCGAAAATAATTTATGTGTAAGTTTAATTAAGTAGGTGTGTTATATATAACATTCATTAGCTTAAATAAATAAAGGTAATTTTCAAATATCATCCGCTAGCTTTACGTCGTGATTTTGAGTGTTCTCTTATTTTTACTGCACTCTGATTGTGTGCACGCAGGTGCATGTTTTTGAAGGAAATGTTACGCCTTCTATTTTGATTTTTTTGCGCCCCTCTGGAGCCGGCGCTTCAGGCGATCGCCTGTGATAATTTGTTGTGTAAGTCTATAATTAATAAATTTTTGCGTTTTTTTTACTCTGTAATGATATATTGATTTTATCGTGTTTTATATTATTTGATATATTGCATTTTATTGTATTATTTAAAATTAATTATATGCGTTATTATATTACATTTTTGATTATATTATAAAACATCTTGTTTAAATAAGAAAACAAGTATAACATACTAGAATAAATAATATGCAATATGCATATAATATGTGAAGGATATGTAAAAGGGGCCGCCTGTTCCGGAAAGTTTTTGTTTATTAATTATTAGCTAAAATACAAATTTTTAGGAAGGTCAGATTTTGTTTTAATAAATGTATCAGGAGGGTGGAGGAGCAATTTTAAGGATCGCGCGCCCCGGGCAGCACATACCCTAGATACGTCACTGTGTCAGAGTAATGGAGATGAATTGAAGCCAATAATTTGGTATTGAACTTGTTCTGTATATCTCGTTGAAAAGTTCTACAATAGAAATAATTTAATAACAGTTTCACTAGTTCAATTGAAATATCATATTTTCATATCATAATTGATTTTAAATTTTTTGACAACTTCATAGCATACATACAGTACTTATTCTTTTGAGATTACTGGTCCATTATTGGTCTCTTCATTATCATTCTGCAAAGCTTCTCTTTAGCATTGTCAAAGAGCTCTTTATTGTATTCCTTGTTCGTCTCCTATAATATATGTGTTTTATTTGTTTCAGTTTATCTTTTATATATACAAATGTTTTATTTTTGGTAATTCCTATTTTCTATTATTTTTTTATGTATAATACATTGAAGACATTGTGTTTATTTTGAAGATCTTTTGTCAAAAATACACTTTTCCTTATTTACAGATAAAATTCCTTATATCTTGAGTGGTTTTCATCTATAATTAATTCTAAATATCTTATATTAGCAAATTCTTTTAGTATAAAATTATCATTTCACAACTATATATATACACACATGATCACGTGATCGTGTTTATATTCGATCAACCGTGTATGCTGGTGGCGTTTTGAATCGACCGCATATATGGACAGCACGCCACTAATATATATGTATGTATATATAGTATCAATTTATTCAACGATCATGATTATATTATTAAATTACACAATATGTCTCACTAAAGAATCTTTCAAAGTACACAGGTAACATTAATTTATCAGTTTTAGTTTATATGAGATGATCATCTTCACATTGCTATCATATGGTTCATTTTCCCTGCAAGGTGACTTCAAAATCCATTAGTTACAATCTGTTGGGTAATATGAGAGAGCAATGTGTTTAAAATTTGTAGTCATTTTAAGGTTTGTATCGCCCTGTTGAAAAATCATTCACTTACAGGTAGGTTTTAGTTTGTATAGTTGTGTTAATTAATATAAAAAGCAATTTATAATTCAAATAAGATTTATTCACATGCTTCAATTATATTTATTAAATCAAAAATTTGAGAGATTTGAGTATTGTGCAATTTTAGATAAAATAAGATCGGATCAAAGTACACGCACAAAAGATATTAATTATTAAAATCGAGTCAAACTTTTTAAACTCAGAATTAATTGACATATTTTAATCGCAATCGGTATTAAAATGACGGCTTTCCATATTTTATATAATATGAAGAAACAATCACAATATGACTTCCAATATTACATTACACATTAATTAATTTTATCATATATGTATGTACATAAGAATCGCAATATATTATACATAAATCACAAAGAAAAATAAAATATGGAATTATGGTTAAAACCTGAATACAATCCTATGCTTATTTTTTTCTTATAGTTGAGTTAGTTAGTTAGCAAAATAACAATAAATTGTATAAAAAATATGGCATATAAACCTCAATAAATTCTTACACTTTAGTCAAATTTTAAACAAGACAGATTTAATAATTTATTGGTAGGAATTTATTTGTACAATATAAAAACGCAAAGCATACTACCTATTTACATCGAAAATCACACAATAAAATAAAAAAAAAATACTAAAAAACATCACAGTTGAGTGTTTGCAATAAAATTTGTTCAATGTGCTCATAAATGGAAAATATGGCCAAAATACACATTAAAGATAAAATTTTGTAAACGTTTTGTCTTAAACAAAACGTAATCTCATTGTTAATATTAAGTTGTACTATATATTAGAAATATGTTTTTAAAAAATTGTAATCTCAATATTAACATTAAGTTGTACTAATAGAAATGCATTTTATGTCTTAATTGTTTTCTTGGTTACTCGACGCAGAGATCAAAGTCTTCTGCTTCTTCTAACATTGAGTTGAATCCGGCTGCCCATTCGTTCAATTGTTTTATCTGAAAAAAAAAGTGAAATCAGCACGTTGAATTGTGAGTTTCATTTCAACATGGATAATAGGACTGATATAAAAAATATTATATCCTCCTTTCTGAGCGCTTTCACTAAAATTTGTCAAGCCCCATACATACCTCTTTCTTTGACACTGTCGGTCTTTGCGTTTTGGTATTCTTTTTCTTCCTAACCGTCTTGGCGGTCACAACATATTCCTCACCATCGTCCACTTCAGAATTGCCGAAATGTTGGTTTTCAACAGCGACACTTTGGAATCTAACAGGCTGTTTTCTGGAACGCTCGTATATCTTACGCGTAGGCTGAAATAAATAACACGCATATATTAAAATCCACCATTCCATTAACACCACCAATTGATTACCTTGTTATAATGGACAATGGGGATTTCCTCTGGATCTTCAAAAAGAGCTACACGCTTCTCGGTCTTAGCTTGTTGAGGTTCATTCTCGTCGGAATTTTCAGAATCAACGTTGAACTCCGGCAGAGATAATATAGTCGGATCTTGAATAAGCAAAGTTTCGTTTGTCTTTCTCGGCGATCTTCTCATCTTGAATAAGCTCAATATATCCTTTTGCGTGAACCTCGTCGGTTTTTTGACTACGTTATTATTTTGTATGGGAACGTCTTTGAGTTTATCGTCGGAACCGACGATGTGACATGAATCTCTTTCATACGCCGGCATCATCGACGGCTTGACAGAGTAGTTCCAAGATTTATTGACGGTTTTCACTTCCAACCGCCAAGGGCTTCCGATCGATTTAATACTGCTCCTGCTGACGCAAGGAGTAGAAGTGACGATTATCTGGGGTTCTTGGAAAAATTCGGGCGAATTGCGGTCCGGAGAGTTGGGTTCGAAGATAAGATCGGGGCCTTGGTTATCGTCGAAATGGTCATCATTTTCAGCTTCCAAGATCGCATTCTCCGCATCTTTGAGCTTCTTTTTCAGCCGCAGTTTTCTCAATAATTTGGCCGCTCTGATCTTTTTAATGTCTTTCAGCAACGTCGCCATGGCTGCTTTACTGAGACTCTCGCTCAACATTTTCCGTTTCTTGATCGGTTTAATAGCTCGCTTCGCCGTCGATTTCACTTTGACCGGCTTCGGTTCGTTATCGGGATCGAATTCAAAATTGTACAACGCCAACTTATCGGATACGTTTAGCTCCGAATCGTTGTTTTTGTTTGTAATCACTTTATTTTTATATATCGGAGTCCTAGTTGCAGAGAGATTCTCTTTACCTATTGTATTATTAAGATTCTTTGGCGCTTCTCGAGCGATTGATTGTTGAGGTCTTGGCACTTGAACATTTTGCGTATCTACGAGTACGTATCTCTTCGGCCGTTTGATTTTTCGCTTCGGCCTCGAACTCGAATTCGTCTTGTCCGCGAGCGCCGGCCTCTTTGCACGCGGAGATGCATTCTCTTTGTCGACGATTTTCTTCTTCTTTGCAGCGTTCTTTTGCACGGTAGGCGCCATTATCTCGTTCGATCGTTAAAACTAATACTACCTTCACATGCTTAAAACTAATAATTCTAGTGTACTCTACATTCGAGACGCCAAACGAGTTTTAGCCGCGCAGTGTCGCCGCCAACATAGCGGGCGCGCGCACGCGGCCATAAGCGCGCGCTGAGCGACCATCGAATTACAATTACAAGTAGAACAACAATTCCTTCATGTCTATTACAAACACGTATGATTAAAACTAAACTTATTTGTTATAATAATGCTTAATAATTTAATAACAATTCAAGGCAATTTTTATTTATAAACAAACAAATTTTTCTTTATTTTGCTCTCCTTAAATAAGCAAAATAAAGATTTAACAAAAATCTGTTCATCAAAACAAGAGACAACCGACTTCAACACTTCTCCTTTGTGCCCTAAGCATGTGCTAAGTGTGAATTTATCATGGAGATTCTGGTAATTTTTTTAGCAATTTAAATAATAAGAAAACATTTTAAACTGATTGTATTTATACTATAAATATTATTAAATACATAACGCAGAGGGGTCCACGTTTATAAGGGCCGTTGTCTCATTGTTAATGACTGTGTGAACCTATGAGACAAATAACAACCAAGCGCAAAAAAATTAAAGGATTTTCGGACCGCACAATCATTCAAAAGTTTGAAAGGCGAGCCACCCATTGGTGAAGCTCACGCCTCTGAACACTCGATAATCTATCCAGGGAGTCGATGTATTCATCGAACTCCCTGGAAATGACGTTAGATGTGGGCATCTCTTCTTGAGATATTTTGGGTAAGGGAGGGAAATCTTCCTGCGCGCGCTTTGGAGCCGCTTGGGGAGATACGGATATAGCTCTCTTCCCCGGAGCCTCCGCTGTTGTTACAAAAGTGGGCCCCACGAAAGAGGAAGAGGCCAATTCATTGGAACGAATGTCCCCTGATCTTGTAACTGGGCCTTTTTTGGGGATCTCAGTGGAAGGGGGAGGTTTAGAAGTAACCTCCTCGCCTCCTGAAATTCCTGATTTGGTACGGGCCCCCTTTTTGGGGGCCGGCTGTTTAGACATAGTTAATTATAGTACAAAACTAAAAAATAAAAATAAAACTAACTCACTCGTGACGCTTTCAAACACTAACAAAATAAGAGTTGGGCGAAAGCGTCACGAGTGGTTCCTAGTATACAATTAAAAAAAGAAATATATGATTAAAAACTAACACCCGTGACGTCCAGACCGGAAGCGTCACGAGCGATTTTGGTTTAAGCAACAAAAAAAATAAAAGATAGAAGTAAAACTAACCACCACCAAAACAGAATAAAAATGAAAAAAAAAATAAAAAAATAAAAGAAATTTGGCAAACCCTGCCTCGGTGATTGAGGGCCCCTGCCTCCGGGGCCGCCCACAGACGTGTACGCCCAAATGGGCGTCACCAACAAATTATTGTCACAAATTATTATTGTTGCAAGTTTTATTGTCACAAATTCACTTCAACGGGCCGGGAGACTGCCCAACGCGAAAACTCTGAAGATCCTGGAGCGATTCCCCCAACTCTAGTGTCGTTGGAGCCGCCACCAGTCAAAGCCCGCGCAGGACAACTTTCAGCCCTGTAGGAGCTCTAGGGACGCTTCAGGAGCCGCTCGAGTGGGAGCGCACAGCGCAAACGATTACACGCGACGGCTGCTAGAGCGCGACTACCAGAGAGGACAAGATTTTACTACATTTATCCATAGTTGAAAGCCACTGCCTGTTCCGGTACTAAGGGCCTTACGAGTCCAACCCAATGGGTGGCATCCAGCTTTTAAGGGCTGGATGAGCGGGAGCCACCCCCCCCGTAGTGTTACGTTATTTTTAAGAGTGTCTCTCTCGAGTGATATTGGGAAACGCTCTCCTGACACATCTGCGTACTATAGCTCAGCTTTTGCCTTGAAATAGCTTTGCTTGCCCCTGCATTTCTAGTTTTCATCCTTGGAAGACACTTTCGTGCTTCCTCCGTTCCAGTTTCGGCTCCTTTACGGCCGGGCCCTTTTAGCCTGCTGGTTAGAAATTGCAGTGCTTTGCTAGTCATTGGTAGTCCAAAGGATGCCACCTCGGTTGGGTGTTCACGAGTTGACTTCCTCTCAAGAACCTGGGGTTTTTCAAGTCCTCAAGAGGTCCTTCACTCTCCCACACTGTTATCGGTGAACTCCAGCGTGTGGTCGACTGGCGCCGTGCCAGAGAGGACAGACGATCAGAGACAGTGGAGACCACCAGCAGCCACAAGAGCCCCGAGGATCATCTACGGGCATAACCGCCCGCGTCAACTTTACCGCCGTTTGGAGAAACGTCTCGCCGATAATCGTCCGTGGCATGTAAATATTCACTAATAAAAAAAGTCTACTTAGATTCAACCTTCCCTTGGGATCAAACAAACCCCCTAAAGTATATAATATAGTAATTTAAAATGTTTAGAACGGAATTTTTTTGCGATAATTTAAAAAAAAAACTATATAGTTTATAGTAAATCATGACATTTTTTTGTCAATGTTTTAAAATAAAATTTGGAATGAACTTTTTGAATGATTGATTTGGTAAAAGCAGTAAACGCCAAGCTAGGGATTGCATATTATTAAAGTTTAAAATAAATTTGTGTTGAAGAATAGGTTGCAGTGGCGTAGCTGTGCGCGTGTGTGTGTGTGTGTGTGGGGGGGGGGGGGTATTTTATAAATTGTATAATAAAATTTTATTGTAAAATTAATTAATTGTGAATTATTTAAATTTATTATTTGTTACAGATCATGGTAGAAATACATTATTATTATTAAAAAAATTATACATATGTATTTGTAATTTCTAGTTTCATTTATTTAAGTAGAAATTACAAATACTTAAGTATATTTTTATTATAATACATAATTTGTTAGTTAATTCTATAATTAATAAATTATTGTGTTTTTTTTTTACTCTGTAATGATATGTAAATTTTGTCATGTTTTATATTATACTATTTGCTATATTGTATTCTTATAATTATAATGATAATTTGACAATTCGTTATTTTATTACATTTTTTATTGTATTATAAAACACCTTTAATTTATTACATACAAAAATAAATAATATACATATATAATATAATAATATGTTACGTAATTGGGAAGTGAGGAAAAAGAGGCCGTCTGTTCTGGATTTTTTAGGTTATAGATTTTTAGGAAGGTCAAATTTTCTTTTAAAAAATGTATGTGGGGGGGCGCAATTTTAAGGATCGCCCCGGGCAGCACATACCGTAGCAACGCCATTGATAGGTTGGGAGTTCCTGCCTACTAACAGGTCGAGACCAATGAATGTTTGTAGGAAGGCCGACATACGGTGGCGGGATGTAAGTAATAAAAAATGGACTGGAAATGTGTATACAGCCTCGAGACGAAAAAGAGACGGAAAAGAAGATATACATTTTTAAAGTTTATCTTACATCAGTGACGTCTATACCTAAGGGATAAATAAATACGTTACAGTAAATACGCAGTTTAAAGTGTTTTTTTTTGTCTACAGTTAAAATGGCAAAGCGCACAAATTTGTAAACACGAAATTCAGTCTGTAAAAGTTAAGGGTAATATACAGCTACTAAATTTCGTTTTATTACTGTAGCTCGACTTTATCTGCATTTTTATATATTATATAATGACAGTTATTCTAGTGTATTTAAAACGGATGTTTCTAAACGTTTAACGTAGTTGAGTTAAAAATGAAAAATCTTTCTTCTACAAAACTAGTTACACCACGACGCTGACTTCAGTCGATAATTTACTGTAGTACACCGATCGATGTGTTAGAAAAGAGTATGTACATTATATAGATCCGCCTATATGTCTCAATATAACTAAACTGTGCTAATAGTCTAAATCAATTTTGTTAAGGTAGGAATTGAAAAAGAAGAGTTATATAAAAATAAGATAATTCGTAGACACAAGCGGTCAGCGATAGGTGGATATCAGCACTCTCGAGAAGCGATATTAAAACGATTGCTCTTCCGCAAATATCGCATCTGTTTGAATTATACAGCGGAGCAAATATTCCCCTGGCAAATATTTGTTCCCTGAGAGCGAGAGGCGGCACGCTCAAAATTAAAAGCACACAAGAGGTGGTTTGGACCTGAGTTTGGGGGGTTCGCGTGCCCGCGCTCTGTTCGTTTGTTGCGGACGACTTCGGCTCGGACCCGACGCACTGGAGGGCCTATGCTTGGACAAGGTTGGCAAAACATTTTTTTATCCATATTTATTAACTACTATGTAACTTATTAGCCTCGGTCAATCTGAGGAACCACACCCATACAAACTGGAAATAAATTTTAGAAAAACACGATGATAGCGAAAGTTTTGTGCAAACATTGAATTTTTATAGACATATGTAAATACCTACTTAAAATTTAAAGGTTCAAAAAGCATAATAAAATTTGTGGAAAATACATTTTTAAATGCTTCTTTGATATATTTTTTTAGAAGTACAACATATTTTAACCCATTTGTTGACAAACGGCAGAAAACTAATAATATATGGTAGTTGCAAATGATTTCTGCTTTATTTAAAATCAACCAACACGAGACAAAAACTGATAATATCATATAGTCCAAGGTAGTGTTCTACAGCTTGTCACAAAATGGAATACGCTTAGTAGATCAGTGTCGTCTAAAAGAGTTGGAGTTGGAGCATACACCAAACAATGAACTTCCTGATTACACATGTATTATTATGTTGCTTCCGGGAAACAAGCCCATGCGAAGATTCATTTGTGATTGACTTAAAGTATCAAAAAGATCAAAAGAGAGAAAGACTACACTATGATATCACCTCTAAAATAAAAACGTATTGTCAAAGTAATAAGTACATATTTTAATATGCTTTTTTTAATTTTCATAATTAATATTAAAAATCGGTTACAATATATCTTGGCAAATTGTTGTTCTAGTGACAATCTTAAAATTATTTCCTAAGCATTAAAAAGTAACAAGGATATGTCTACCACATTATGCAGTAAAATCAGGTTTCTGTCTATGAAACTTTTTTATTTTAAATTTAATTGTGGGTGTGCTTTGTTTTGATTTATTTTGGACACAGTACCTATTAAAACTCGGATGTAGGATAAGCCTACGTATTGAAAGTATAATATGTAGAAAGACTAAAATAATGATTTTAAACAATATAAGTGTTTCACTGGCCCTTTGGTACCAATAAAACGAACTTCTGCGATGGGCAAGGTCGCACGCGAATGAAAAAAACCCGACTTCTCGAGGAAAAAGTCAAAGCATGCTTTTATTTATTTATGGCAAAACATATATAAGAGGATAATATCGTATTGTGGAGTTGAGCATACAGATGGGTTAAATTTGAGTTTGTAGAGTTCTACGCATAAAAAAGGCACGCCTTTATTTTACAAAAAATAAAAAAAGCTAATGTGTAAGTAGCTAGTTCAAAAGAAGTTTATAACTTAATCAAGAGTGCAATTTTAATTGCACTGTTACAATTTTTGCTGAATAATTTTGTCAAAATCGTGTGCAGTACTAAGAAGATTAAAAGATTTGAAGATCATACTTAAAATTTAAACCTATTTTAAATTGTCTTTGCTATAATTTAAGTCATTTAATATGATATTTAAGAGATTAAAAAGTGTGGAAAGTAAAGATGAAATGAGCAGAAAATGTTATTTATTCAAACATATTTTATTTATAATGTAGGAAATGTAAATACTTTTTTAATGGCTGAATTATTGATGTTTTTCAGTCCTATTTTTCTGTCCAGTTTATAATTGGTACCTAACTACAGTTTAATGATAAAACGCAGATAAAATGACTTACTTAAGAATTGATTTAAAAAAGAGGGTTTTTATTTTATTTTTGTTCTTTTAATCTATCGTTATAACATAGCAAGCGTCAGTCCAAAGCGTTTGTAATAATATTTCAGACAAACTCGACGTCTTAAAATTGAATTGGATCTGTTTACATGAATTTATTGGATTTAAAAATATGTTTTCTCATAAAGTTATTACGGCTAAATATAGAATAACTTTAAATATTTAAATCTGAAGAAAAATAAAACTATATAATAAATATAAGATCAACCAAAAGTCAATTTTATTTTTTGATTCTTTTTAAGGCAGCGACATGTATTTTATGGATTGTTTTAATTAAAGTTTATTGTGTGCGTTTTAGATAAATCCTACCGCACTGTGCGACAACGACGCCACCTGTACCGATAGCGCCGCCATCTTGAAAACGACGAGATGCATCGCCCTGTATCTAGTGTAGATATGCAATAAATAGGAAAAGTTGGGAAATTACTTACAATTTTTTTTTATATTAAAATGCATTAATTAATTTAGTAATATAATATATAATTTATAATATATAGTATATGCTGTAAAAAAATTCAATAGTAATTCTACTCTAGCCGAACACAGTTTCACAGAAGACCATAAAATTGATTTTAGTAGTACAAAAACCTTAGCTAATATTAAAAATCCTTTTGTTCGTACAAAACAAGAAGCAATTGAAATATAAATTCAAAAAAATATCGCTATGAACAAAAGAGATGATAGTAGTATATTATCAAAATCTTGGCTTCCGGTTTTAGAGTCATTACGAAAATATCACAAAAAAATGTCACCGACCTAATTGCCACACAATTAAACAAACACATTAACACAGACACAAATAACTCATCCTGAACAAATGAACAATTAATTAATATAATTAATAATGCCCCACCGAAACGAGTATATATGCCAAGGTCAAGGACAAGAGCGGCAGTTGCAAATAATTCGTGATCATGGCCGGAAAATCACGGCCGAATTATAGATGGTACAGGGAAATATATAAAATATATATATATATATATATATATATATATATATATATATATATATATATATATATATATATATATATATATATATATATATATATATATATATATATATATATATATATATTTACGAGCAGTATTTGTCAATAATTTATCACCTCATTAGAAATAATATTATAATACAACATAATAAAGACAAATAATTCACTCCTATTAAAAAAAAAATTCCCTGTACCATTTCAAATAATATTTTTATTGAGGTGGTGAATATTCCAAGACAAATAAGCAATATGGCGTATGATTACCACGTCTAAATATATTCATTTGCAAAGATAACCAAAGTACTAAATAAACCTACTAATATATTCTAGATTTCGATGGATTGACGAAATACAGTCAGTATGTCACTGAACTTTATGATATTAATTTATGATTCGCGTTGGGCAGGGATGCTATTATCATACAATAAATATGTTCATTGTCATCGATGATCCTTTACCATTGTAATGAATGTTGTATTTTTTGTCATTAGGATAAAATTACTGAACTAAAATATATACAATATATGTAACTATATTCTGATTCAGCGGATCGATTAAGGATACTTATGATGAACTATTTGGGTGTAAGTCATTTAATTGTATTGTACTAATAAAAAGAGTACATTTGGTTTCGCAGCTAAAAATTCTGGAAAACGAGCCGCGAGCGAAAATAGTTTTGTATGTATCTCTTCGTTTAAAAGTATTTATTATAAAACGTGTTTTCCATAAACTTTGTATTTTTTGTGTGTCAAAGCCATTTCTCCCCGCGCCGTGCAAGGCAAATTCGTTCATCTTGGCTCTCTTTGGAAACGGGGGAACCTTCGTTAATGAATTTGTTATAAGCCGAAGCCAGGGCCGGGCTGGGGGGATACGATTTCACGGCGAAAGTAAGTGAAATGGAATACGGCCTTATTAAATAGCGAGCGAGAGCAAGGTGGGACACGCCGCGGCGAGAGCAAAAAGGTAAAGAGAGTACAAAATCAACATTCGCTCGGCAAACAGACACGGGCTACAGGAAGGGTTCAGGACGAGCCAACCACCGCCCTGCATTATGTATTTGCCGGGGTTTGTATGAGCTGCCGGATGATATTATATCGTGATGTATATAAAGTTGTTACTCGAGTTACGCGAATTTATGATGCGCGTTTCGACGCTCGCAACCCCCAACCTCCATACCGTTAAAGCTTGGAAATGACGATACATACACAGCATCCATCTGAAGTAACACATTGTATAAAATTGCCAGCATATAATCCATAAAACTAAAGGATCTCAATTTTGATAAATGATTGAAGAGGAAATATCTTATATTATACTTGATCCTCATTTAGCATCACTTCATAGGCTTAAGGATTGGCTGGAATCTATATGTATTCTCAATTGTTACACAAAAAGGGTTTTTGAGTTAAGTGTGATAATTATGGCATGATTTAAATCTTTCCACACGCGAGTAAAATATTTCCTTATATAACGCATAACAAATACTAGAGAACATCAGTGAGTTATTGTTTTATTATTACTACATGATTCAATACTTATAACAAAGCTTACAAATGTGTCAAATGAAAGTAACTGTGAAACGTTCTTTTCTAGATAAGGATGCCTTCTTTCAGAGAGCCTTAGACGATAAAAAAGGAGGTTTGTTAATAGGTAGACAAAGATTAAATAGATAAAAGTGAGAAAGAAACGAAAGAACTTGAGAAATCTTGAGATTTCTTTGGAACTTATATAAATTGTAAAAAGCAAATGAGCCTTGTTGTAGTTGTGATGTGGAGATAAGAAGGTAGAAGTGTCATGGCACGTTTAGAAAGAGTTTATTGATTTTTTTTATTCTCATGGAATATGTGCTGACAAATAAAGCTCTGTTAAAAAAAGTTAAAAATTTTGAGGCTTAATTTTGTATGATTTATAATTTAGAGGACTACTTTTAGTCTAATGGGAGTATCTTTAAGGATTTATTAATGGTAATATAATGAAAAAAGCTGTGATTATTCTGAATTTCAATCAAGTACCTTAATATAACCCATTATATAGTGTCCCAAAATTAACGAACGAAATTAAATTCATCGAACTTCTTTCGCTGTGCATGGTCATTAGGCTTCAGTTGTTGTGTTAATTGAATTTTGTAAGCATGGAGACACAGATCTTTTGTGAGTATACGCTGTAAAGAGCATCCGGCGACGATTCTCCGTTCGGGGAGGCAAAGGTTGGGACTGTGGGTCCCGTTTCATCGAACGCAACATCTAGGCTCGAGTCCAAGATGAAGTCGACGACCTGATGGTTCCTAACCGGATTGCGGTTTAGTCTAGTCTCCGATTTTTCTCGCCCACGACCAAGATCCGCCCGCGGAGGCTTTCCACCGGCGACAAAAGCCCGCTCAAGTGCTGTTCGACGGGGTCCGCATACTTAAAGTACGCTGAAATCAAGTGTACGTCCAAGCCTGGGGCCGAGATATGCACCGTTTTGCGCCACGGATCCGAAAGGTGTCTCAGGAGAGTGACTCGGAGATTCAGGTTAAAGACAGCGATCGAGGCGCCCGCGGGTTGGATCTCAAAGATCCTCGCCCCGGAGCCGACGCCCGCCGTTCTGCCAAACGCTACATAGGGCTACTGAAGAAGTCCCACGTCTACGCCCATTGAGGCGGCTTTATATCTGAATTCCGCTGTCGCATCACGCGATCTGCGGAGATTTGGCTGCGCAAAGAGCAGCTTAGGTGGCGTCTGCTGAGGATTAGCCATTAGTGTTGGCCATTTCCCTCGCCAATGCAGCTTTGTAAGCCAGGCAGCTCTGATCTCCCGCTCTATGGGGGAGAGGACTCGTGCTGCCGTTTAAGACGACAGCAGGTGGCGCAGTTTGCGGGTTTGTCCCTGTTAGGACATGACGCACTTTCATGCGCTCCGCTGCTGCACCAGTTGCTTGAAGCCTTAGGGGCCCTGCAGTATTTGGCCGAGTGGCCGTAGAGGTGGCATTTATAGCATCTCAAAACTCGGAAGTGGTCTCGGATGCGGTGGGCTTGAAGCCCTATATATACTAGTCCGCTGTCAACCAGCGGGGAGCGGCACGAGGCGGGTAAGGATACCACCACATGGGTGAGATCCCTACTCTTTGCCCCTAGTTTGACGATCACTTTGGCTAATTTGAGAAAATCAGCTTTGGTGATAGCTGGGACGACTCCCTCGATGTTCTGAACGAACATCGAAGTTAAAAAATCCTCACCGTTGTTGTCCCCAGGGTCGTTGGGCACGTCGTGAACGACTACGCGCGGGTCTTCGAGACTCTGAATTGAAGCTCGTAGTCCGGATTTTTCGAGAACCGAGTTGTATCCGATAATTTTTTCTGCTTCGGCGCGGCTGGATACTAAAATTCCGGTTACGTTACCCGTAACCGGCAGAATGCGTTTAACCTGCAGTGAAAGTGACGCTTCGGCTCCTTTTATTGTGGGAGCGGAGTTTCGGGGAGCAATCTCTTCCGCGACTAGAGGCTGAGTCATCTATGTAGCGGCTATGAGCCGAGACCGTCAGATGGTCTGCGGAGCTGATGAGCTCCAAAATTTTATTAAAGCCGTCTTTTAGGCGGGAAATTGAGTCAGACGCCGTAGCGTCGCTGTTTGTGCTGCTAGTGGGAGCTGGGTCTTGCTTGGCTGGAAGAGCCGGAAATTTCTCTCTGACTCTTTTTTGGTGCCGGGGGAGGTGGTGAGGCTTGAGACCTTTTGCGGGAGACCACATCGGAGGTAATGTCCATGTGCTCCTGAGTGGAGTCTAAGGACAAGCTGCTGCTGTGGCTGGAGCGGCGTTTTGTGATACCAACTTTTTTAGTTGGGATCTTTGTCGGTTGTTTGGCCGACTGTTTTGCGGCTCCCTTTTTAGGGGGAGCCGTAAATTTGTTCATGTTGATTCAAATCAAAAGCGTCACGACGCTTTTCGTTAAAAAACGAAAAAAAAATTAAATTAAATTAATTAATTAAATTAATCTTTGGTTGGAGAGCCGCGGTTGAAAGCACGTGGGCTCCCGAGTTTCGCTGGGTCCGAGGGCCGGAAGTGCCGGACGTGGCGCGGTGGTTCGCGATCGGTCGCCCGGCTGGTGGGGGTTAGCGATGATGACGCAGCGCGTCGCGTATTCTTAAGCTGGTTTGGTGACACTAATCGTGGTCCAATCGGATCGAAACCGGTGTCATATTTAACTGTTTTTGTTGGGCTTCAAACTGTGCGAGTTTGAGCCCGATGTCCGGGAATCTTGCGAGCACGCTCTCCGGCCTTTCGGGGCCGGAAAAAGATACTTCCGCGTTCTGGCCAACTTATCTTTATCCAGTCGGCTTCAAATTGTTTTCGTCAGGCTCGGGAACGGCTCAGCTGTCCCTCTGGCGAGTTTGGGCTGGGTAAGCCCAGCAGTAGCGTAGCTATGGTGGGGCGGAGGGGGCGGGCCGCCCCGGGCGGCACTTGCTTGGGGGCGGCATATTCGCGATGGAATCGTCTAGTGTGGTTCTTAACCCTGAATATATTAAAATTTATGCAAATCTACGGATAGTAAGGGCTTAACAATAATCAATTTATTATTTTTAAAAATGCTGATTTTATGACTCTGCAAAAAATGTATGGGGGGGGCGGCAATTTTAAGGATTGCCCCGGGCGGCACATACCCTAGCTACGCCACTGAAGCCCAGGTTGTCGGCTGCTATAGGCGATTCGGGCGGAGCACGCGCGAACGTGGCGCTCGGCTCAGCTGTTGGTGCGCGACTGTTTTATACACTACTAAAAATTCCTTAGAGAAATATAAATGGTATGCTAAATCCAAGATATTGTTACACAGAGTTTTCTGTTTATATATGAATGTGTAGTAGTAGTAGTCGCTTGTCAGGTCGGCTTGAGCTCCGGTCACACGTCTGTCTGGAATGGCGGGCGCCGTTGGATCTCCCTCCCACTAACCCACGATCGCAATGCACGCCCGCCAAGTGTTGCCACTCTGCATTGCGGATTAAGGGTTTAACAATCGGCCATCCTGAAACAATTAATGTCCTCATTAACAGAATTCGCCTAGCCGTCATTTTTTTTTTTTTTTTTTTTCAGTGAAGTTACTTAATACTTCACTCGTTCGAATGATCTTAGAGTTACTAGATTACCCACCAACTAAATCTGTCCCTAGATCGATAAAACTCACCCGCCTAATTGATAGATCCTAATTTCAGATTACCCACCAGCTAAATCTGTCTATTGATCAACAATTTTAACCCAACTAATTAATAAATCTTTATTTATCTGATTCGTCACCTCCTAAACCCACCATGAGATTAAAACAAATCTCAGCGGCCTACTTGATAGATCTTAAGCCACCAGATTTGTCACAACATAAAACCTTTTAACTCTTACAGATCAATCAAATATTTAGGCATTAGATTCGTCACCCCCTAAACCTATCATAAAATTAAACAAATCAAATCCACCAACTTGATAGATCTTAAGTTATCAGATTTGTCACAACATAAACCATTTTAACCGTCAGACCAATCAAATCGCCAGTTATCAGACTTGTCACCTAAACCTGTTCTAAAATTAACCGAATCCAACAAATTAAATTCACCTATCTGATATAAATCTTTAGCTATTAGATTCATCACCTCCTAAGCCTATTCTAAGATTGAACAAATACAACAAATCAAATTCACCTATCTGATATAAATCTTTAGCTATTAGATTCATCACCCCCTAAACCTATTCTAAGATTGAACAAATCTCACTCACCAATAACCCGTTTGATAGATCTTAACTTATTAAAATAAACCTATTCAACTTTCTAATAGATCAATCAAATCTTGTCGTCCGGCTCGGTTGTTTTCAGAGTCATCCGAGTCTCCACCTGACGAATCACCCGCATGAAATGCTCCGCTTTGGTAACGCCGCAAGGCATCGACCGCTACGGTCGCTTTAAACCGTTTATATCCCCTAACACCCTTAAGCGAAATAATCGGATACCTATTATTACCTAGCTCTTTGAAAATTTTGTATGGACCATCGTATTTATTTGCCACCTTCCGATTAATACCTTTCTCACCAGGAGCTGTAGCAGTTTGGCGCCATAGGACTAGATCTCCGACCTTATGTTTAGTAGCTACCTTTCGTCGTTTATCAAACCTAGCCTTCATTCGTGCTGCTATGCGCTGTAGTGTTTCAGCTGCTTTCCTCCGTCTCGCCTGCAAACGATCTCGCCCCGCCTCGGCAGTATGATCCCCTGTGGACAACTCTGCCATCCGCCCGCTTTGATAAGAGAACATCAAATCCGCCGGTGAAAACCTAGTGCTAGAATTAGTGGTATGATTAATACCCCATACTATTTCAGGAAGTTGCTCGTCCCATCTCGCCTCAGCAACCGCACTTGCCGTAATTGCCACGATTATTGTGCGATTGGGTCTTTCCACCTGACCGTTGGCTCTCGGGGTCGCTACTGCATTCATGACATGCTTAATCCCTTTGTCCTGTAAGAAAACAGTAAATGCCCTACTAGTGAATGCCAAACCATGATCCGAAACTATACGCCGTGGATATCCAAATTCACCAAACACCCATCTAAGGTTTTCTATCGCTTCCATTGAGCTCAGCGTGCGAGTAGGTTTCACAATGGTATACTTAGTAAAGCCATCTACTACCATTAATAAATAGCTATTCCGTTTCACGCTTTTAACAAAAGGCCCTAAGTGATCTATATGCACCGTATCAAAAGGAACCGTTTGTTTCTCATAAGGATGTAGAAATCCTTCCCTGCGTCCATAGTCACCCTTAGCATATGCGCAGTTTAAACACGCCTTCGTATACTTATGTACGAATTTTCTCATCTTAGGGAACCAATAAGTTTTCCCAATCAGTGAAAGACACCTTTCGAACCCAGGGTGTCCGAGCTCGTCGTGATGCTTACGCAATAGATTAAATTTAGCCATCGCCGGAACATATAGACGATCTCCTAGCGCAGTCTTGCGATATAAGCGCCCCTCATTCACTGCAAAATGTGCCCTAATATCTGCATCAGCTTGTCGATTCTCTAACACTCTAAGAATCCTTTGAGCTTTCTCATCCTGTAACTGCACTAACATAAACCAGTCCGCCTCAGTCCCGTCAATCAAATTGACTGTTACAGGGTTTCGACTTAAAGCATCCACATGCCGCATCTTTTCGCCAGGACGATATTCTACCTCCATATCGTACTCCTGTATGGTGAGCCACCACCGTGCTATACGAGGTACTAGATCTCGTTTCAGCAATGTTGCCCTAACTGCTGAGCAATCCGTTACAACTTTAAAATGAACTCCCAACAGATATACTCGAAATCTCTTCACCGATTCGACCACAGCTAATGTCTCTAACTCATAGCTATGATACATTGACTCCGCTTTTGTTGTAGCTCGGCTGAAATATGAAATTACTTTCAATTCGCCCGTTGCCTGCGCCTGTAGAAGAATACCGCCAAGACCCAATTTACTTGCATCTGTATGTAACTCAGTCACAGATGTACTACAATATGACGCCAAAATTGGTCTGTCTGCTAACTGGCGTTTCAGCTCATCGAATGCATTCTGTTGAACCTCGCTCCATTGCCAGTCGACATCCTTGGCTGTGAGTTGAGTAAGAGGCCTCGCTATAATCGCAAAGTTCTTAACAAATTTGCGAAAGTAACTCGCCAAACCGATAAATTGTCTCACCGTATGAACATTGGTCGGGGTAGGAAAATCAGAAACTGCTTTGGTTTTCCTCTCGCCAGGTCTTATTCCCTCGCCGCTTATCTCATGTCCTAGATAAGAAATGGAATTTTTCAGGAAAGAACATTTTGCTATGTTCAGCTTAAAACCTGCCCGTTCTAAAATCAATCCTTCTGCTACTGTCGACGAAGGAATTAGCAGATCATCCATATAAGCCAGAATCTCCTCATGCTGCATTCCACCAAGCATGTTATTCACAATTCTCTGAAACACCGCCGGCGAATTTGCCAAACCAAACGGAACACGCAAGTACTCATATTGCCCGTCCGGAGTGATAAATGCCGTTTTGTGGACCGAATTGGGATGCATCGGAACCTGATGATATCCCTGCGCCATGTCCAATGTAGTGAAATAGATCTTTCCATTTAATCTATCTAAATGATCCGAAATCCATTGCAATGGATACCCGTCCTTCACTGTTGCTGCATTTAACGCCCTATAGTCTACACATAACCTAATACCACCATCCTTTTTGTTTATCAATACAATCGGAGTCGCGTAGTTTGACTGGGACTCCCTAATGACTCCACTATCTAATAAGCCTTTAACCTTTTCTCTAACTCTCTGTCTTTCCACATAAGATAGACGGTATGGTCGATAATACACCGGCGTCTCGTTAGTGAGTTTAATTTCCATTTCGCCTAAGTGAGTCAAACCTAAATCACTCTCGCTGGAAGAGAAACAGCTCAGCTTATCCTTGAGAAGTTCAACTA
Organism: Plectrocnemia conspersa; assembly: GCF_051122295.1. Classification (NCBI taxonomy): domain Eukaryota; kingdom Metazoa; phylum Arthropoda; class Insecta; order Trichoptera; family Polycentropodidae; genus Plectrocnemia; species Plectrocnemia conspersa. The sequence goes on from NW_028277165.1 coordinate 10,192,295, forward strand.
GTTTCACCATGTCCTCATTCTCAATATTTCCCACATCCAAGTCCGAATTATTAAGTGATATGATGGTACTTACAGTTGTTGTGGTCTTAGCTAACAAAGGCTCCTTTAGTTGTATAGCTCTGCACCTGGTCGCCCTCGCCACCAATTTTCCTGCTTTCCAGTTAAGTTCTCCACTGCCCAGGTTGGTGACTTTCACTCCTATTCTCTCCGCCGCCTGTAGAATACCACTGGGGATGGCTACTGAGGATCTGCCGTCTTCGAACACTTTCGCGCTCATCTCGTAATCTTCGCCTGGCTGAGCCCCATCGATGATGACGTTTACTATTTCGGTCACTCCGTTCGGTATCGTCACATCTTCTGACAAGAGGACCCTGTGTCTCACGTCCTCGGGCTCCAACGAGATGTTCTTCAGCATGTTCGAGACGTCCTCCTTGAGCAGCAGCGCCTTGCCGCCCTGTACCACCAGTGATACTCCTTCTCCCCCTAGCGCCGGTTGACCTATAATCAGATCTGCATTAGAAATATTGCATTGCGTCACCAACGCCTCAATGCTCAAGTCTATATCATCAATTGTTAAAGTAAACGTAGATACGCTGTCAGCTTTCCCAATTCCGCCACCAAATCCTCTGAGGAGAGTCAGCTGTGGTACCATTTGCAGCTTCAAGCGATTGGCACAATTCGCTGATAACAAATTATGCTGACATCCAGTATCTATATAAACTTTGACTTCATTCCCATTCACGCATCCCTTCTTTCTGTATATAAGGTCTAAATCAGTACTCACCAGTTTAACATCGACGGTGCGCCTCTCCTTAGGGTCTCGTCGCCGTTTAGTTAAAACATTCCTTACTCTACATTGCCGATGGGTGTTTCCGCCTATGCCGCACAGCATGCACCGTTGCATCCTAGGTTTCGGGCAGTCTCGGCTGAAGTGATTGCCATACTGCTGGCAATTGTAGCACCTGACCAGTCACTTTTCAGTCGTCGTCTCGACTTCCTCAGCTGTGGGCTCCGCCCTCGCTCGCTTCGGCTTGGAGTGATAACTCCTCGCCCTGATGGTCCTCGCCTTAGTGAGTTTCCTCTCTCCGGAAGAACTGGACGACTGCGATGCATAAGTGGCCTCGAACTTCGGCGACTTATAGTCGTCGAGACCACTCAGCAGCCTGTTATACAAATCTTCAGGGTCCTCGCTGACGCAGGCATAGGCGTTAGCGTGCAGCTCGTCAGGCAGTCCAAATATTATGCATGACACTGCCTTAGCGCCAGTCAAGTCGCAGCGCTTGCACATCGCCAGCTTCTCCCTATAATAAGTCGTCATCGACTCGTCATCCTTCTTTTTCGTCGTAATCATTTGATACAACGTCGCCGCGAAGCCATCTCTCATTGGGAAGGTACGCCGCAAGCTGGTCTTCCACTCTTCCCAAGTGAGGTTATACTTCGTAAGATGACTATACCAGTCTTCGGCCGCCCCTTTCAACTTCATCTGCATTAAGCAGGATTTTTCATAATCAGTCCAATTATGCGCCAGGGCCATCTGCTCGACCATCGCTATCCACTGGTCCACCTGCAGGCTTTTGTTGTCCGGGTCGAACGGCTTCACAATGTCCATAGGCGCTCGGAAACTTGCGATGCCGGGCCCCGCGATTGAGGAGGCCTGGATAACTTCCTGCGCCGGACCGCTAACGGGCACCGCCGGCTCGACATTTCCCTCTGCACCTGGGATTCCGGACCGCCGAATGATTGCTTCGAGGCGGCGCACTATCCGGTCTTCGAGCATCTGCAACGCGTCGACCTCGTCTCCCGACACGCTTCCCGCCCGAATTTCCGCCGCGATGTCCGACAAGCAGCCCGACTCCACGTCCATCTCGAGGATGTCTTCGCGGACGAACCTGCTGACAGCCCTATTCAACGATTTATTAGGACTTACTTGTACTCCGGGGCCACCCCTACCGCCAAAGTCACCGCTAGTTCCGGGGACGCCTCTTCCTGCATGGTCGCCCCTTTCAATAAGATCGCCCCTCCTCGCATCGCCGCTAGTTCCGCTAGTTCCGGGAGCTTCTCTTCCTCCCAGGCCGCTACTTCCGTCGGCGGCGTTGTTTACGTTTTCTTTGTTGGCGGCCATCTTGTTTGTTGTGGCGTCGTTAGCAACAAAGCACGCGAGATTCAAAATGCGCCGTTAGACTCCTGCAGCCGGTTCTCAGCACACGAGAGTAGCACGATCAGCACGATCCCACTTCTGAATTGTTACACAGAGTTTTCTGTTTATATATGAATGTGTAGTAGTAGTAGTCGCTTGTCAGGTCGGCTTGAGCTCCGGTCACACGTCTGTCTGGAATGGCGGGCGCCGTTGGATCTCCCTCCCACTAACCCACGATCGCAATGCACGCCCGCCAAGTGTTGCCACTCTGCATTGCGGATTAAGGGTTTAACAATATACTAAAAACAGCTATTGAAAATACTATTGAAATTTGATGCCAATAGTATGTATAAATTTTCATGGAGCACAAGGGAGTCATCAATAGATCTTCAATAGATTACAAAGGAGCATGTGTTTGATTAGTGAAGAGAGTATGAATAAATATTCATATCTTAAAGGCTCGGGCACACAGAGAGCGATCTGTCGCGGCTTGAAGCGATATCTGACCGCGGCGACAGGCGATCTGGTTGTATTATGCGATGTTGCATCAGTTCTGTCTGACAGAACGCGGTGTGCGGTAGACCGCCGTAGACGCGTTTTAATGCTTCTGACGATTTAATTAATATTACGTCAATAATCGAAGAAGAAAAAAAAATATATGAACAAATCACCAGAATACTTTATCGGTAAAAATAATAAATGTAGTCGACGAAATGAATTTAAGATTTTGCAACCAACCGGTAAGTGACTCAAAATCAAAATATTTAATATTAATCTTTACTCGCAATTATGCCAACATCAAAGGAAAGCGAGCAAGTATTCTTAACGCCAGAAACATTCACTACACATATTAGAAATTATCAATTGCTGTTTTGTATATATAATTGAAATTGTGTTTCTTGTATCTGTTATAAATAATAAACAAATATAGTAAAAATAGGCTTCTTAATATTTTTATTATTAATTAATATGCATGCTTTCTCAAATATTTATCAATGATATTTTTAGCTATGATTTTACTGATAAAAGCAAATAAAAGTTTCGCTATCCTGAACTTCAGAATAACTTGTTAGCATACATATATTTGAGTGGCAAATATTATATTGGTTCATTCAGTATTAGAGCATGCATTACTGATCTATGATAAAACAGTGTTACTGGTGTATATGGCATAATACTATCAATTGATTATTGGTAAATGTAATATATACAATTTATTCAAAATTAACGGAATTTCGTTTTTTTACATTTAAAATGTTTGCAGTGTACAAGATTGGATGGATATGCTTCACCAAATAATAAAGAAAAAAGTCAAGACACTGATTACATAACAAATAATTTGGCATACACTATAAAAAAAATAGATTTCAATAAAACATTAACGATAATAATTCAGCCAACTAGTGTAGAATCGGGGAGAGTATTCTATTCAACACAAGTGATCTGCACCAACATTAGAAACGTATTAATAATGAATTTCAATTTCTCTTCTGAAAGAAGAAAACTTAATATTTTTTGTGTAATAAATATCGTGTATTTTTGAACATGCAATTTATCAGTCAGTATTTTTATGAAATAGAACCAATCTATATATTATATATTATATACAACAAGTTGTTGTTTAATTAAATACAATATGAAAGACATTTTTAAAGAAGGGTAGTTAACAAAGGGCGCAGAGTTTTCAAATACACTTTAAAAGAATTCACACATGAAGAATTTGAAAAATACACGAAACAAATTAATTTTCAGCTACAAAAAGCCGAAAAAGAAAGCATATACTAATAAACAAAGAAAGATACCATTTCGAGGGGTCGTAAGATTAATAATAAAAAAGCTATTCAAATACACAAAAAGAAACATGGGTTTCGAGCCCTGCGAGTTAAAGCTAAGATGCCGGAAATACCGGTATTGCGACAAAAATCAACCGGTATTAGAAAATTAAATACCGGTAGTACGGAAAATTTTTATTCTCAAATCCGTACATTTTATTTATTAAAAACATATTTCCATTGCATAGAACTACGAAAACAACCATGCGAATATTGCTTGAAAGCAGAATCAGAGAACAAAATTATGCTTATTGTAAGGGATTAACCTAAGTAGTGTTATCGACGTAAAATATCAAAATATTGTAGAATAATATTATGCAGTATTTAAATATTTTTTAAATTTAATTACGTTTAACACGAGTAGAAATAAATAAATGAACGATAGATGAATCTTTCAGAAATCAATATTATTGAGATATTTTGCTCGCATATCGCTAGCTATATACAGGGATGTGATGAAATACGTAATAATTTTGAAAATATTATTGATATAGGTACCGTACAGATAGTGTAATGCAGGAAAAGAGTCTCTTGTTAATGAACATACTGTACGTTTTACAATCACTTTTGGGGTCTAAAGCAAATATTGTAGATCTATATATGACTTCAATAATCTCATTCTAATTGGGAACGAATATTGTATCTATAACGCGTACATTGAATGTTTCAGCCTGGAAGATTCGAGACAGATAAAATTGTACTCGAATATATTTGGATTAGCACGGAATCGAACAAAAAGTGTGTACATTAGTTCCACACCTGGATATGGCTGGTGTCTCGCTCTTGTAGCCAAATGGAAAATTAATCCAAGTTTTTCTTGAAAAAAACGAAAAATTAGGAACAAACAAATTAAACCACTCTTCTCTAGTATTTATTAAAGCTTTAAAGTTAATAACCAATTAGACAACTGATTTAAAATAATGCATGACGTTACAAACTTGCATTGCTTTCAATAATATTACATTTTAACTCTTTAGTTTTACTGAAATTCTGGAGTACTATTCTCGGCAAAATTCAACGAATCCAGAAACAGTTGTATGATCCTACGATCAATTTTAGAGAAGCAGCAGCTGATATTGAATTTCTTAAGCAGGAACTAATCGAAATTGGCAGCGATGTGTAGCGTGATCGATCGTCTTTAACAAAAGATATTGACACGATTTTTGAGGATATTGGACAATTTGGATTCCTACTAGTTAGGAAAACTTTTCTCTCTGAAACTGATATCGACAATTTACGTTGCATAAATTTTGGATTGTTTTACGACTAAAATGGCGAAGAATTAATTAAAGATTGCAGAATGTTGCTTAGGACGCGTATTAAAAATTTACCAAGAACTCCAATTGATCTTCTGAATATTATTGTTGCATAAGGAGATGATAGCCAGTTGTTTTTGCCAAATTTGTTACAGTGACGTCAATGAAAATCTATCTATAATAATTTTAAAACTGTAATTAAAACTTTTCCAAATTAATAGTATGTAAAAATTTAATATTTTTAAATTGAGTTTATATTTTTTTATTGTTTTATCTCGCTTATAAACGCATAATACCTTTATGTCTTATTTCTTTTTGTTATTGGTCTATTGCTATAATATTTTTAGCATTACTTTTATTTTCGTATGGGTGACTTTTTCAAATTCCTGTCATTCATAATTATAGTCGCATATATTCAACTTATATTTTTTAAGTGATATAATATACGTACGATTTTTAAATTTGTTTTGTTGTTTGCACTTTTTGTATTTCTCTTTTTAAACTGAATCTATTAAGTTGTTTCATCTTGACCTGTCTTGATTAATTTATAATTTATATGTCATTGACAATTTTTTGTGGCAATGTCTATTCACTTCTCTTAAATGTTTTGTTTTTTTTTTGACGCCTTGTATATTATTGCAATCTTTATTTTTTTTTTCTTATGTGTACTCTTTCCTTAAGCATTTTATTTAGGTATTGTGTACTCTCTTATAAAGAGTAACAAATTTAAATGCTGAGCTAATAAATAAATACTTTATAATTATCGTTTTTTCATAATAATTACAGTCTTATAAGATTAAATATTAATTAGAATGTTACAGAATCTATTCTAACTTGGAATTTTTAATTTCATTTAAATTAACGCAATTTTTTTATATATTTGAAAATTATTGAATAAATATGGGGGGGGGGGGGAGGAGTGCCATCTGTGTAGTATGTCTCCGGGCGAACAATATCCTAGGAGCGCCATAGTATATGTGCATTATATATTATATAAGAGGTTCGCATGAGTAGGAAGCAGTATTACTATCTGATACGTCAAATAATATATAGTCATGATAAAATTATTAAAAATTCTCGAAAAGCGTACGCGATTAGATTTTACATGTCCGGTTTAAGTTCCGGACTGCCCGGGCGCAGCGAGCACTGGGGGGCGCTTTATTTACCCTGACGGTCCCGTAGAATTCGCAAATATTTGACGTGTCAATTCTGCCAGTGTTGACATTAAATTGTGGCTAATATAAGGATATATACGTTTAGGTTAAGCAACATTGCTTCCTGGCTCCGGTTTATTGAATCAGAGATAGGAACTCGTACACCGGCGTCCGACCAGTGTGCCAACGACATTTTAAACTTTACCCTACGTATAGTGCAATTATGTAACGTACGACTCTCGGAAACCATCAGAAGCACTTCATTAGCGCTCACCGACGAAAAAGATCTAATTCCGACATGCAAATTGGACGAAATCTCGCACAAACAGAACGGAATTTAACCATTATGATGTATCAATATTTTTTCGGCGCATTAAGAGCCGGAGATTCGTACGCACACAAGACAATTCATTGTATAAATACGATGATATACTGTTTGACTAAACCATGTACGTACGATGAACGAGCCCGATAACACAATGCACAAATAATACAAAAGTGTAACATTTAAAATCCCACCGTTCGGCCTTACACATAAAATTATACATGCCGTTTGGCGAAACACAAATAAAATTTACGAGTAATAATATTGATGTTTGCCGTCGACATATTTACAAATTTAGCTGCGATAACACAAACGTAGTTATCTGGGTTGAAACGTGTAAATAATAGGTTCGCGCAAACAGAGAATGATATTTTTGATCCGTCGGTTGCATCCGGCGCGGAAGGGTTAAACATAGACGTTCGCTAACTCGGCACCGCTGTTCGAGCTCTCGTCTCGCTTGGTTTGATACTCGAAAGCAAGTTTCTTTCCAGTAAATGTATGACCAAGAATCAACTCCCATTTCCTGGATAATTTAGAGTGATTTGTTGATAAATATGTGATATAACTATCTAAATAATGTTTGGGAAATCATCGGAAGAATACTATTTACATGGCAACTTATATGAACACACATGTTTTATACTTTACAAATTGTTATAATCATAAAATATCAATATAAGATACGTGTGAAAAATATTTATATACATAATTCAGTTTTGTTTCAAAAGAAACATTTTTCAACACAGGCTAAGGCATAAAGATCTCCCACATGCTTAAAGGGTATACAATACGAACGAAGCAATCTATGAAAAAATTAAAACAGTTTTGTTATAATAAGTTATCAACATCCTCCGCCCTACCTATAAGGTTATTTCTCTTCCATCAATTGTCACTTTGTGTGGCCTAGTTTTCTCGGTTATGCGTTGCTTCATATCATTTTTTCCTTACTGAAAAAAGCATTATAATTCAGGCACGTGAATTTGGCTCAAGCTTTATAATAAATGTGATTAATCGATCTAAGTGGCACGACGGAATCGGACGCAAAGGCCGTTGTTGTTGTAAAATGCAATTAATGATTAATTTTGCTAGTTATTTAATATGCACTTGATAAATGGTAGTTAGAAATCATTGAAAAACGAGTAATATCCGCAGGGTTATGTTCTTTTCATGGTGAAACCTACTTATTAACAATGATAATCTTTTTTTGATGATCACTGCGAATAATAACGACATAGCATGATATGGAAGAAATCACGCTAGGAGTTAAAATATGTAGATGATATAGATATTTATTTTTTAAGAAGCATTTAGTGTTGTATTTTAAGAGGAATCTGTTTCAGTATTGTCAGACGTCAGAGACGTGTTCGAATTACTTAATTAAGTCGTTTGGTCTGTACTAATGTGCACCCATATCGTTCACGTATAAATAGTAATTTAGAATACGAACTTATTAGATTGTTATAATTTACGAATTGTATAAAAAGTGTTGCAAGGAAGTATTTGTGTCCTTTTTTTACGGAACAATTGCCAAAGTTCTCCACTCGATGGCGCCACCGTTCCGTTTCTGAGCACTGAATTCATTATTGTGAGCCGGCACACAAGTAACTATTATCGCAGGCCAAACACTCAAATATTTGCGCAACCGAGAGCGGTGTAATTTTTAAATAAATTGACCGGCGTCATTAAATATTATTTGCCGTGGAATTTTCACGGCGACCCGGCTCCCCCTAAGCCACGCGACGATTAGCCGCCGTGGTTTGCTTTTTTTGCCGACAACCGTAAATATGTGTCCTTTGCCATTTTCTCTTCTTCCTCGTCCTCTTTTTTGTGCACACACCGACGGGTTTACTCTGTCGGTGGTATCGGTTCACTGTTTGAACGATCCACCACGAATTCGACGATTGTTGCATCTAAAATAATATGAACAAGTATTTCTAATAAACACTTTTACTATCTACAAACGATTAAAATAGATAGTCGTCTTGACATTGCTCCAGAATGCACCCCAAATCGCAATATCTACTGTATGCGTGTAAATAATTTAATAAATAATAATAATAATAATCTGTGCAAAAACAAACTTAATTAATATAATACTTTCGTATGTGCTCTTGTACATACATAGAAGATCACAACAATAACCAAAGGGTTCGAATATTAGTGCTATTTATTTATATACCATAGAAAGAAAATAGTTATTATGGACATTATATTCAGTCAGAAAGATGAGATCTTACAAAAATATGAAAGAAAAACTATAGGGATGTTTTAAGGACGGAAAAAACTACTTTTTGTAAAACTATGAGCTTTATAAAATTATTGTATAAAGAAGCAAACATGTGAATCGAACACACTATTAGAAGAAAAAATGTACATACGTTTAATGATAATTATGCACAAATATTTCGATGATTCGCAACATTCGACGAGATGTGACGAATAGACTGAATCGCATATAAACTACGAGAACGCTCCTCTATATGGTTTCTTAGATTGTACAAATACTTCAGGTATGTTAGAATTGTTTATTATAAACTTTATCACAAAGGGGGGATACAAATAATAAATATTTGCAAGAAAAAAACATAATTACAAAAGTATATTTGCAAATTGAGCCACTTTTTTCAAGATTCTCACTGCGCGTTGAGCAAATCTTTGCCCGCGGTCTCTTGATTGAGCGATTTGTTATGCTAATGTTTACAACGTATATATTTAACATAAGCGCATTTACGCGTAGGTAAGTACTGTGTACGTATAGGCGTGGATCTATACGTACATATATCTCGTTCGGGAAGAAGATTATAAGCTTATTAATATTCGTCTTACGGTCATATAAGGAATTTATTCACCAATAAGTCAAATATTCGCAAAAGATTTAATACATTCCAGTATAAATCCAGCATAAACCGTTTATGTTATATGATGAGAGTTATACATAATAATTTTTATATATTTTTTAATTATCACTATAACAAAATGCTTTTACTAAAATGTTCTCCATTGATCAATGAATAATATGAACTGAAAGGAACAAAATTAATATTTAATATAATAGTATTTTATATGCTTATTGTAAGAAAGTAAACCGTTATTTTATAATTTAATATTTATATTTATTAAAAAAAAAATATATTACTCAAAATCACAAAATTAAAATCCATTCATTTTTGATCACATTTTCCCATCTATTTTGTAAATTTTCCATGCCAATTTTGTAAAAACTATGGTTTCGGATGAGGTTTTTTGTTTCTCAAAGAGTGCTCCATAGATCGAAAAGAATGGTATTCAGACGAACAAATGTCTGGTGTGGTATAACTTCCCAGCTTAGCTCTTAGATTTTTGCGCAGGTCATTCTTGCTGTATGAGGGCGTGTGTTGTCTTGATGCAGTTCATACTACTCCTTCGTGCGGCATCTAAATACCCATTCTATTCACATTCCCGATTCTTTTAAAATAATACTGTACTATAGACTATGTATATCCAAGTTTCTGGCTTAATTCGTTTGATGGTTTGAAAAGGATCGGAAACAACCAGATATGTTAATTTGTCTTCATCAAAATCCGACCATCCTCCACGTCTAGGAAGGTTTTTCAACTTTGGCCTTAGTTGCATTTATTCCATCGTAGAAAAAAAAACAGCATGCAGTGACGTAAGTGTTCATTGTCGATTTCGAGCTTAGACATTTTACCCTTAAGTAAAAAATAAGATTTTGTGTGTGAAAAATAACGTCAACAAACAGTTTTAAAAAAGAAATATCTCGCAATGATGTTTCTTTCACAAACTAACTCAAACTAGACCCTCTGAAAATAATGGCGAAATTCCACTAATATACGTATATGGAATGCCTTAAGTAATGAAACGAATAAGATGAACCCTTTACAGAACATAACTTGTTATATTTATATGAAACTAAAGGAATTAAGCATATAATATAAAAGTTATATAGTTATATAAAAATAAATATTGACATGGACAATATAATAGAAGTAAGTATAATATATACCAAAATTAATTTTCGTAAAACGTTGAAAAAACTCTATAGAAAACGTACATATAAAAAGTTTAAAAACATTTAATACCTGCGCTAAAAAATAATTCAATATTATAAAATAGCAATGTACTATTAAATTTATGTGCTCTATCAATAAAAATGTGTTTTTTTTTCAACAATAATATATAAATCGATCGAGCAGTTTAGTAATGGAAACGTTTTTTGTTAACCTTGTTTTTTGATTTTTAAAATCATTTTTTTTGAAACGCGTGCTATAAAACTAACTGCGATGGGAAGAAAACATCCTGATGCTGTAAATTATTTCTTGGGAAACGTTGAGTCAACTCAACTAAAAAAACGGAGATAGAATGTAAATGATATAAACAATTATTAATGCATTTAAATAGATAATAAATAGTAGTTAAATTATTATGTTAGTTATGTTTGTAGAGTACATTCGCTAAACACTGCAGCATCGTTCAAAAGGAAAACGAATAAATTAAGTCCTCTACTGCCGCTCCGCCTCGGTGTTTCCAGCGTTGCTCTAGGATTGCTAGCCGAATCGGCCCCTCACAGTATTTTTAATTATAATTAGCGATGGACGTAGGTATATTGTCAAAAATAAAGTGTATATAAAAATTAAGAAGACCGCCAGAATTTCGCACAGAAGTGTTAATTTAATATGTATAACCAATTGCCGAGAGATAGTAACGAATACAAATCACTATACATTTTCACGACATCGATACAATAAACTGAATATTGATAAACCAATTTAAGTAAATAGTAAAATGTAAATTATCTTAATAATACTTAGCATACTGTTTTTTTAATAGCACGAAAAAGAAGAAATACGAAACTGATCTAATAGTGAACTCTCCCATAATTCATAATTTTTGTCTACTGTTTGCTCATAAGATTACGGCTTATTCGCGATAGAGGGCGCGTTCTCGATTCGAAACAAGAGCGCGCGGGGCCCGGAGGCTGCGCCCTCATGCGGAAGCGTAGCACCAGCGGTAGGGTTGCTCTCCACCCCACCCTCGGCCGTTTAATCCCCGAACTTTGATATCAAATTACCAGCGGCATGAACGCATCCGGGCGATCATCCATTCTGAGCCCTGCGCCCCGGTCGGGGTCACCGCGGACCCCCAGCGGGCGGGTCCCGGGGTAGGGTGGCCAATAGGAGACTCTTCCGCCGTGGGGTGAGCGACCCCTGCAGCGCCGAAGTTGCATTGCGTTATATGTTCGAATATTCAAACAATAAAGAAATGTTCGATACAAATTCGACACTAAAAACTACCTGACTGGATTTGAACGTAGATCACGTTGTTAGGGTTATATATTGACAATACAAAGAGACTGGTGCTTTAAAGGGTGTGCTCTTAAAAAATAATATATAAATATAGAACGTATACAAACATTTAAAAATATAATTCTCTATATGCGTAAATTGAATTTACTTGTTTTTTTAAATATAATATAAAAAAAATAGAGAAACACCATAAAATATTTTAAAATAAGAGCAACTTCCAGGATTGGATACTCTACACTCATAGCTCTTTGAGCTTTTTTTTACCCACTCTGCATTCTATCTGCCTCATGTAAATTTATTTCATTCTTTGTTCGAAAGCGTCACTCTTTTACAATCCGAAACAATAACGAATAGTTAAAGAAACGGGCAAAAATATTTTAAATTCAAATATTTGGATTGAAGACTGTATACGACTGTACGAGCATATAAGGCTTGTCGATAAACGTAAAATCGATAAACCGAAATCATTCAAAGGCTCAATATTGACACTCGTTGACTTGCGTACATGTTGTGGTTTGGACCGCGCCGTTGTTCTCAGATGCAAACAGTGGGGCCACAATGGACGAGAGAAGTCATCAGATCTGAGATTCAGCACTAATTGGGCAGGTCTTGTCCCTAGGGCATTGTCATGCATTCTGCTCTTTGACCATTGTGCCAGTGGCGCCCGGGGCCAGCGGATTTAACTACGTCTACTTGGCCATTCAAAGCGAGGGATGTTCTAGCTGTTACTTTAAATTGTAACTAACGTTTATCCGGGAAAGAGGTACTCATTCAGCATGCAAATAAATTAAATAAATTTAACCACTGTAAAAGTAAATATTTGCCTATGTAGTTCGGTGATGTATTCATGAAATTAGTTTTCAAACATAAAAAAACATACCGTTATAAACGAACTGCCCCCATGTAAATTATTCCCTGGGATAAAAATGCATAGAGCTGATCCCATAGGATAATCTCATACGTACGAGTGCTAATATGGTGCATTTAATGCTTCAAAATAAACATAAGAATCGGGGGAGCAAAAATAACAATAGCTCGAAGGGGAAGGACAATGAATAATAAATAAATGTTAACAACCACCAGATTTAGCCGAGGGTTTTAATTGTAAATTTTCAGCCATTTTCAAATTAGTATTATTTATTATTACATCTGCTTAAAATTAAACGAGATCAATCATTAAAGGATGAAATCACCGCGGGGCAATATAAAGAAAAGTAAAAAAATCATGAATGAAATTTTCTTATTTTAAACCTAATCTCACTTCGAAGAGGATGTTTGGCTTGATCCGATCCCGAATCCAGCATCTATTCTTTTGAAAAGTAAGCATAGCACCAAGATTAGTTGCGGATATAGAATATCAGTATCCACTCCTACAGGAAATATTGGATTATCCCCAGTTTGATTGGATTACTCCGATCGTACGTTTAAGGAGTGCAGGTACTATGCGAAGTCTTTGTGAAATGCCGACATGTATTACAAATCGTTTTTTTTTACTACTTAAGTGTTATATGTACGTATATACTACATTCATTTCAAACTACAAGGATCAAGTAGTCCATTTTGCATCTAATATTTAAAAAATATGGAAAAAAGTGTACATAATCAACAGGTCAAATTATCGAGTGCCATTTTGAACAATTAGCAAATCGGACACCTCTTAGTATCCTTATAATTTTATCTGTAGAGCTTATTTACACATAATTAAATTTAAAAATACTCGCTTTAGCAATGACAACGTTATAACCAGATTCTCAAACTTTTTTTATATTATATATGAAATTCTGAATACCGTATAAATATTATACTAGAACTTAATTCATTTAGATGTATTTATTCCTACTACATATTACATTCCTACTACATATTAAATATACTTCAATTTACACCGTTTCGGTTTATCAAGATTATAAAAAGAGAAGAGAGATATCTATGACTTTACACGATGATAAAAAAGTATTATTTTGATCACATAGTAAAAACAATACATTGATTATTGTATTGTTATACATATTCCATATATTTAAGATCATACATTATGTTATAATTCATATGGAGAACTGCCAAATATAGAATGGCCATTCTTCAAGTGTAAAGGAATATTTTTAAGTTGAAAAAGGATAAGCACATATTATGATATTTTTAACAAATTTTAGTATAGGGATAAGTGATAAGCAAAACATACAAATAACTAGAAAACAAAATAGTATACCAATAATAGTATACCAAATAACTAGAAAACATAATCTATATGTTAAAAAACTAATATCACGAAATTTAGATTAAATTAATTTGGTTATGCCGCTTTAGACCTATATATGTACATATTTACGATCAATCTATTATATATTATAATAACAAAAAGAAAATATTGAAATTAAATACATACATTAAAACAATTTTTCTTTAAAATAGCATTTTAAAAATACCAAAATGTTCAAACTTACAAACTTCCAGCAATTGAAAAACTCTCTCTGTTTCAACTGATGTCGCTTTTATGGTCAACAGGGAAGCAAATATTTTTTGTATAATATGTGTTCGCTCCCCTGTAGGTTCATAAGCTTTTATTTATTTTTTAAAACTAAAAATATTTCCTTGTACATTTTTGCTCTAGCTCCTTATTTAATTCCTGACTCATTATCAAACACTCTGTAATATCAATATCATTATCTGAAAGTTGAAAGATAAAATCCCTTTATCATTGTTTTCCCATATAATATACATTCACATTTGGTGCAAGTTTTAAAATATAATGTATTATTTGATTTAAAATTTGAGTCATTTAAAATTTCTTCTTTCTTCGATTTTACAATTTAATTCGTAAAACGTTTCTTTTCCCATAGTAGTATTTATAGCAGAAATCTTTTTCATTAAAAAATGAATGATTAATTCGGCTTGTAAAATATTGGTATCTATTCTACTTAAAGCTTCAATAGCGGTTTTAATATGTCTAATATTTCCTTTAAAATATAAATATTTTCATCGTTCCATAATATCTCTAATTTAATATCGATTAAAGCATTTTTCGTGCACATCTGAAAAATTAAAAATCGCTCAATTCTTTTTACAAGTGAATTCTACCTTGTTTTAATATCTAAAAATAACATTAGCTCTATATTAAACTCTAATTTGACATAATTTTTAAGTATTACTTTTTTGGCAGAACCTTTTCTAAATAATTATTGAAAAGGTTCAAAAAAATTGGATGAAATTATTTTATTTACACTCTTCCAAAATTATTACGAATCCCGGGACTTAACAAGCATTCCCGGTCTAGCCGGTCATTTCTTTTAGCTTAAATGAAGTCAAAATTTTGGACATGAAGTATGGTTTTGGTAAACTAAAATCAAAATAATTTTACAGAAGCGTATTTTACATTAAATTTTTCACTTTAAACTCGTTTCTCGATTCGTCGATGTACGAAAATCATCCTGATCCCCAAAAAGTTTAGTTCTTGCCTGACAGAATTTTATTATTGTTTTAAGTAACTTACATGGATAGTGATTTTGGAGTAACGTCTGAGCAGACTTGAAGATATTGTATGCATATCAAGGTTTTGAGGATGCTCGGTTTTGTTACGTGGAACGCGTGTCACTTTAACAATTTATTTTCGATTCGCGTTCTGTACGATATGATAATTTGAAGCAAAGCACTCCTTTTTGTTGGGAAGTACGAATTGTGTTCGTATTCTCATCCTAGTGCCTTTTTACCAGGATCGCTAGGATACAATTCATTGCGTTCTCAGTATAGCCTTCATGAAGTTGCTAAGGGATTATGTCAACAATCCGGCGATGTTCGGTGATTTTCATTTGAGATCGCGCTCCTTATTATTGAGAACGATTTTCTTATACGTAGGTATATCTCTCAACAGGATGTTTAGGGCAATAAGAAGCTGTGATAATTTATGTATTATGGCAAACTTTTAGGTGTGCATCAATAATTATTTTAAAATATGTATTGCTATAATTTAACATTTTGTGAGAATTTTTATTATTTGTATGTGTATGTAATGTTGAGTTAAACTTTTTTGTATAAATACATTTATGACGCATTGGGCAAACCGGTCAAATCATATTAGTCAGATTTGTAATAAATTAACAATAAGTAAGGCAAAGGAAGTTAGCCAAACTAAAATTTTGAGAGATTGTGGTATCGGAAGAAATACAAACAAAGTTTTTCGCAATTCCACAGCCTCGTTCACATCACGCGGTCGTTTAGCGCTTGCGGCAATTTTGTTTGTACTATCATAATAATTAATGAAAATTGAAACGTTATAATCACGTTAGCCATGGACTGGCAACGGATACACGCATGTGTATATTTAAAAATAAAAATGCAGCCGTCAAATTAGACGCACACGAATTTCAAGCCACCCTGTAGGTTCAACCGACGCCACGCTTCGTTATCAATTCACGAAAGGATAATTAATATGTAATATGCTCCAAATTTACATTTTAAACATCGCACACGTTTCATTATAAATTTACAGTCAAAATATGTACGCGGAGGCAATAAAACCAAACACTGGCGGCGGTTTATAATTTCAACAAACGCCAATTTAAAATATATACATATTTTTTGTAATTATTAAAGAAAAAACATCATATAACAACAATCTATGTAGAAGAAGTTCTGCTTCTTCCACGTATTAATATATATATATATATATATATATATATATATATATATATATATATATATATATATATATATATATATAATAATAATAACGTATGTTTTAACACATCGAGATATTTTTTTACGCGCTCGCTATCTAATGCTAAGTTTAGTAACACCGAAGCGTTTTCCTGCTATTTACTTAGCATGATGCTGAGGGTTCGGTATCCAAGAATTGGAGGTGATATCATATAGTTGGAAACTGATAAGAGCGTCCGTATCTCGTGAATGTCTGCTTATCAGCAAAACCAATATGGGAGAGACGGTCTCGTTTGAAAAAAATATATTGTAGGCATAAACGCGCACGTGTATACAATGTAAGGAAGAAACCCAGGAAATCGTATATCAGAATGGCGGATGTCATAAATTTTCTCGTTTTATATTATACCTGCACAAAGTGGTAATTATATTTTTATTATTCTATGTTTTAAAACAACTTGGGTACAATCTTAAAGTGGGAATTTTAGAGAAGACAATAACAGTAAATATTCAGTTATACCCCATTTTACCCGTTTATGCCCACCTTACCACCCCAATATCCCTCCCCCCATTCCCGGCCACTCGCTTAAAACGTACCCTAGAGCTCTAGTAAAGTAAGTTTCTTTCCAAGTAAAATTAATTACGAAATTGTCTTGAGTCAATATGCGAACTTCCTTTGCGAAACTGAGCGACAGGGGCAATCTCGTTTTCTGTGTTTTTTTTATAATAATTATTATTAAATAGTAATAATATTGAAAATAATAAATTTCAAACATGCAATGTATTTTAATAGGCTAAAAAAAAATTAAAACACCTACCTAAAAATTTACTTTACAAAAATAATTAAAGAAATCTATAGGCCAAGTAATATTGTTACTGAAACTTCTACAAATATAATTCCTAAATAATGAACTTCGTCACCCGAATATTTTAAGAGATTTATATAAAAAAATATCTGCTTTTAAATATCTGCTTTTTTAATATCTGCTTAAAAATACTAGATTTACATTTAAAGTAAATTAAGGAAAATCGTTTTATCAACTTTTTGGAGATATATAATATATTGTTTAATTTATTATAGGTTATGAAATTTTGGATTTATTTTATTCACAAGTATGCATTTTTTAATATCAAATAAGACAGTAAATAAAACAATATTAGCAACTCTATCCCCTAACAATTATTTATCAAAACTTCTTAATTGCGCCAAATAAGTTATCGGTCGTTCACACTACTGCGGTAACAGCACGATTTATTGTTTTTGACATAAATTAATGAATATGAGCCATTGACTACTCGTAATTCCTAAAATCCTGCTGTCGCTGTAGTTCTGTGAACGCTCGGTTTAAAGACTCAAAATAATCTGATATAGGTTTTTTAAATATTCGCAATGTCCTTAATGTTATCAAGAAATTGCATTTAAGAAATTGCTTTACATTCTAATGAACATATAATATTAAAAGCATGTATTGTAAATGCAGCTTGAAAAGAAAAATTATAAAAAGCAAAAAGACAAACTTTTTTTTTACAGTCTCTTTGTTCTAACCGACAAATTCTGAAATGGATTATTCTATATTTTCTTTATAAAAGCTTTAATTATCTATATTATTAATACTTATGTATTGTTTCTCTTAGAGTCTCCAATTACTCGAACCATCAACTACTCGAGTATCGAATATTAAAATTTTAAAATACTCGAGTACTCGAGTACTTTCGAGTATTTACCAAATGTACCAAAATACTTATTATTCAAATTCGTGCACATATAAATAAATAAATAAAATACTTTGTATGTTAATTTTTACAATTATTTTAGCTTCACAAACATACTTTTTTAAAACAATAATGCAAAAAGTGTCGAATTTAATATTACTGCTAACCATTGGTTTTAATATTCCCGTTATGGAAAAAACCCTTTCCGTTGCTGTTGATGTTGGTCTTACTGTCATTAACGCGTTGGATAAGGCTTCTAATTTATATCTGTTCGCTTTTTATAGATATAAAATTTTTTGAACTCTCTTTTTATGTTCTCTTCTTTCATTCCCTTCTCTGCTTTTCTCTTTTTTCCTTCGACTATTGACAAAATAGCATTTTGTGATTCTTCTTGAATAGATTTTTTTCTTAACAATATACAATATTCTACTCCTTCTGATTAATGCAAAGAATTTGAACGTATATCTTTCGAAGATGTATTTGGGTGAATCCCTTTCACTCTAGAGCTAAACGGTTCGCAAAGAACTGACTTTACTTTAAATGCCTTTAAAACACACAATTGTTTTGATTTATATTTTAAGCTGAGGGATCAGTATAAACAATTGACAACACTTTACGCTACAACTGCATAGTCATAAAACCTAAATTTTTTTTTTGTTGATATTTCATATTGTTCATTGCCATAAATTAGATAAGTCGGGACTGTCGAACAGAAAACACAAAAGAAATTTCTCCGTCGTACCCACTAACATAGCCGACGACCGGAACTATGCAACTATGGAACTATGAAAAATTATACCTGATAGTAACCGCTCTAACTCGGGACTTCGGGCATAAACGCCATATAAAAGCAAGACGTTAACCTTTACCGGACCGAGTTAAAGTTATTTTTGCTTCTGAAATATTTCAAATTTTTTTAATTTCGAGTATTAATCGAGTAATTTTCAAAATACTCGATTATCAAGTACTTGAAAAATAGACAGAAATACTCGAGTATCGAGTACTCGATTACTCGAATTGGAGACTCTAGTTTCTCTGTTCTATATATAAACACACACATATATATATATATATATATATATATATATATATATATATATATATATATATATATATATATATATATATATATATATATATATATATATATATATATATATATATATTTATTAATTCGATGTACAGGTTTATATTTCGATTAAGAAAGCAAGGAATGTGTACTTTAGGTATATCTCGATATTTTTTCAATTTAATGTTACAAATACAAATATTAAAGCATTTCGTACAGCAATTAAAAAAAACATTCTTAAAGCTTAAAAAAATTATCTATTGATTATATTACTACAAAAAATAGTTAAACATTACAAAAACGAAATCATCGAATCACAACTTCTACAATATATACAAAATAAACTCCAAATATTCTCAATACCATAGATCGAGTTTAATATTTCTGCGTACATGAAAAAATTTATAAAATGTTGATTATTGAGAAGCTTTATTTAATAGATAATTTTATTATAAATATGTGCAGCCATTTTTCTAATTGCGCATCTTTTCGTGCGAATTTATTACTTTTTGCTTTTATGATTACATCATAGTTATTAGGTAGATTATGTAAATTTTTATATCAAGATTTTTTATAAATTGTTTAAATTTACTGTTCAAGAAACTCAATGCCTATTTTTACGCCAATTTTATAATTATAAGATTATTTCATCTTATAAATTGTCAATATTAACTTAAATACATATGTTTTATACTTTTATGTATATAAATATTTATTATGTAATTTTTAATACGGTATTTACTTTAAAATATATTATCAAATGTATTTGACATGCTATTTAACGATATACATACATTTCCTAAATAATGAAATCAACAAATAACTAATGAAAGTATATATGATTAAAAATCATTGCTTACACTTCATTTCTTAGTAGTGCCAAACTTTAATGAATTTAAATCAAAGCGATACAAGGCTTCAACGATTATTATAAATTGTTCAATGTATCATGACTAGAGATTTTGTGTCAAGACACCCGAAACTTTATTTCCGGAATATGTGTGATCCGGATGTGAGACTCAAGACTTTGATTTTATATTGAAAAGGTTGGCTGCAATTAGCACCACTAGAAACAAAAATTTAAAAAACGAAATAAGCAGATAATTGGCTTAATACAAAAAACAAAAATAATAAACATAGTCCATCTGTAGTAAGAACTTAATTTTTTTTTAATTTAAATCTTTGCTCGCAATAAAGCCAACATCAACGGAAATCAATAGAATATTCTCAATAGCAAAAATATTCATATAATAAGCAACTCATTGGTGTATTACAAAAGCACAACTTTAAAATTTGAATAATGAAGAAGATTTATTAGAACGACTGTTTTTACATTCAGATATATCTGAATCATAAACTTAAACTATTAATGAGTAGAATATTAATGACAATTACATTATCATCATTATTTCCAAAATAAAGAAAAAACAGACAAACAACTAATAAATAACTAAAATATTTTTCCGGGTAAAAATAGCAAAAGTAGTCGACGAAATGACTTAAAATCTGAATCTTTAATATAAATCTTCGTTCGCAATTAAGCCAACATCAACGGAAAGCAAGCGAATATTTTTAACGACAAGAATATTCACCACAAAAATGATTTAATTCTGATTCGTTCTTAAATGCTTTGGTCTTACTAAAAACTTATTATGCCTAGTAAAAATAAAATATGTACCTATTCTTCTTTTTATAAAATAATTTTAAAATTGCTGTTATTTATTTATAATTGAAATTATGTTTCTTTAGTTGTTATAAATAATAAATAAATTGTACACAAAAATATACCTTTGTATTTATTTTAATACACGTGTACATGTACACACAACCAAACAAAAATCTCGATTTTCGGGACTTGAAAATCACAATATTCTATGAAGTTACTATGGTATTTAAAAAATACTTTTTAATTATTGGTAGTTTCAATTATTATATAATGCTAATACACTCAAAGTAACTGCAACTTTTCTAATGGCATACTTCTGAAAGAAACTATTCAAATAAAAAAGGATATGAGTGAGGTAGACGATGGAATTATTTCATATTGAACAAAGTACAATACGCTGAAAAAGCTCAAAGTAAATAAACAAGAACGAAAAATATTCTCAGAAGTCTCATGATGCACATACATATATACATTTATTCAATTTATATAATTATATCTGTACATAATATAAAATATACATTTAATAATCTAGATATAAATCTAAGCAAAATAAGTAGAAAATGTAGGTATATTTTTCAGAGCTTTTCATCTTTTATTCTTTGTTAAAATACAATAAAATGATCAGTATTATTTGTATAACGAAATGCAGTTAATATATGTTATAATGCATGGAATAGGTAAAATTAAGTGAGTATTTAAATATTATTTATGTCATACATAAATAGTTAATTGAAAAAAAAATATTATCCGATAAGATTAATTGAAGCGTGCTGAAAATAATGTTTAAATTTAAACTGAACTTTATCTGCGCAAAATCGTATTCATAAAAGCCTCTTGTTGTTTGCACAAATTCGAAACTCCTACAATCCTCTGTGCTGAGGATTGAAAGAGTTTCCATAGCGAGAGTGAGCGAATAAGCGTACATACAATTTTAATATTGTTAAAATTGTTATTACGAAGCCCTTAATCAAAAGTTATCCTATTCGAGGGGCAAAGTTTTGAGGCGGCTTTTTCGAGAGACGCCGTCTTAGTTCGATATCAAAAATTTAATTGTAATAATCGTAAATATTATTTTTACTAATATGGCATAAATAAGTTATGCTTATAGCCATAAACACGATTTTATAATCTGTATGCGATGAACGTGTGTCCCGTGCCAGTTTTAGCGTTAGACAAACGCGTCTGTGCTCAGTTTACTCACCTACGACCAAAGTTACATTACATTACGCGCTGCGAATCAATATTTGGTGTAGGTTTCCTCTTGCTCTTCTCCTCGCCGCCTGGGCTCGCTCCGTCTTTTTCTACCCAATGCGCCAGACCAATTTTCCTTTTCTGGCCTGGGTGCCATCGTGTCCTCATACCACTCCTTCCGAGGAGACCCGCGAGTATCCATCCCCGCACACCGATACACCTGCCCAAAACTGGATTGGGGGCACACATGTGGCACGAAGAGGAATGAGGCGAAGGGGAGTGTTAGCCACTAGCATATTTTGGGATACTTTTAGGTATGGACCGCATTTTGATTTTTCCTAAACAAGAATAAACCTATAAACATATTTGATTCACGACGTATAATTTTTATGAACTAGTACTTTCAATTTTAGATTTAACGAAAGAATCATAACATATGATTTAAGTTTGATAAGTGTGGACATTGTATATTTGACCTAAATTGTATTGCAAAAACAGGTTCGAATATACAAAAAAAATATAAGATAATTCTATTAAATGCATCGGGACGTGGTAGGAAAAAACAGGATTTTATAATAACATGAACAGTTGTCAGTCAATAACTTCTCTATCCTGTAAATTAATTGTAATCGAACTATGTCCTGCATATGTAATAAATACATCTTTATAAATTAGTTAAAGCTATTTACAGATCGATTTTAATCATTGTTAGGCATAAACAGGTTACTATGAAAAAATATTAACAAAAATCTGAGAGTAACAAGTAAACCTATACGAAAGCCATATTTTATAGTTAATGAAAAAACGTGGAAATTCAACAAAATTATTTTAAAAACTAAAGCAGGGTAGTTTACATTAAAAGAATTGATGGAAAAAAAGAAATCTATTAAAATAACACATATACATACATAGGCAAAGATGAAAATATATTATTTTAATATTAAATTCTAACTGAAAGAATGGTGTGGATATATAATAGATAAGTTATCGATGATAAAGAAAGACCTGCACAATTCGAGTTACAACAAGAAAATATCGATCCAGAGACGTATTTACTATTTAGGAATAATTTATACAAAAGGACTTATTAAACATTTGTCGCATTATCGAAAAAAAAAATAATGAGTTATTAAGTCACATACTAAAAATAAAGATATTTTTCTCATAGAAAAATTTTGAAGAAAGTTTAGCTTTCAAAATAAAAAAAACTTGAGTATACATAATATTATACTTGCAGGTGCTATTGATTTAGAATTTAACTCAAGTGACTTTTTCCTTAATCGCATAAATTAGTTATAGTTATGTTTTTGAGTATACTATTTGTATTTAAGTAAAAGAAAAGTAGTCAAAGATCTCCTATTGGCAATGGACGGCTTTAGAAACGGACACCGTACAAGAAACTACCTTTGTTAAGATCATGGGAAAAACTAAAACTAAAAACATGGTCTACCGTTTTCTTTATTAGTTTTATAAATCGAAATTGAATATGAAGTTTACTTATTAAACAAAATTACGATTCATATAATTTTGATACTGTTTGGGAACTTCGTAATGAAATCAAAATGTAATGTTTTTTTATAAATAATAGTACGGTCAGCACAGTAACTTGAAGATTAAAACTGGTTAGATTTAGGCGAAACTTCAAGAGCAAAAACGTAAGGCAACATTATAAAAATATAATATAAAACATTTTTAGCGGGTCACTTCGTTAGGATTCGTTCATATTTTTGTTTAACCCTTAATCGTTCGTAGTTACAGGTAGTCTTTCCTAATTACACCAGAGGCTTTGACTTTGATTACCTTATTCTTAATTTTCGCGGCAGCCCATGTAGGAATTCAAGCCTAGACTAGGTAAAGGTCGTAAAAATTTATGTGTCGTCTGCCGAGCGAGGGCTGGACAAGACCCTTAAATAGAGTACCAGTCTTACAAAAATCTATAAATCATAAATACTTACACCCTGCATTATACAAGTATTTATATTTTCAGATAGATTATTATGTTTCCATTGGACGAGTTTTAAAAATGCTATGAATTATAAAAAAGGTTTACATTTACAAATGTATAATTATTGATGATTTAATTGTTAAGACTGTATCCTAAGAATATACAATAATAAAAGAATATAGAATATAACAATAATAATAAAAAATATACAATATAAGAATATACATTTTATAGACTAGGACTAAATGAGCGATTTTGGATTATATATTGACATTATTCAGCATTCGAACGTAAATCTTTACCAAAAAACATCGTTATCAAAAACCATCCATGTAATATGAAAATTCTAAGAAACAACTACGTGAAAAAGATGCAAATTTCTCATTTAAAGTGTCTATTATAATTGTCCTTTTTTATAGTTTCATATTCTTATTTTTAGACGAAGTTTGTTGTAAGTAAATTTTCGTTCTGTGGGTGCATATGTAAGTTCCAGAAATCTCCGAAGCTTTGAGACTCTGTGCTGTCTCGGCCCCGATTTTCGAGATCGTTTTTAAGGATCTTAATTCAAAAGGCATCTTTCCGGGTTACTGGAAACCAGGTAAGATGATAATACTGGCAAAGTCGGGGAGCAAGAACAAGAACGAGCCTAAGGCGTACAGACCGATCACCCTTCTCTCGACGATAGGCAAGCTGTTCGAAAAGCTGCTGGTGGAGAGACTAGAGAGCCACTTTAGAGCGAATAAACCACTGTCGAGTTCGGCTTCCGCCCAGGAAAAAGCACAGACGACGCAATACGCCAAAACGACAGTCAACACCCTCCCCGGGAAACACGTGGTAGAAGTACTCCTGGAAATATTGGGAGCCTTCGATCACTCCTGGTAGCCCGGAATAATCGATAAGCTGAGAAAGCGAGGAGTCCTTTCCGACCTCACCAAAACTATCTTGTTTTACTTTGAGGATAGACGAGTGGTGATAGACGCAGGCGGGAGACTGGTTTAGAAGACTTTAGAGAGAGGATGCCCACAGAGCTCGGTCCTCGGACCGGTGCTGTGGAAGTTCAGTTCGACGACTCCGGAGATCCCCCTGTCCCATCACTGCGACCTCATCGCGTACGCCGATGACCTGCTGCTCCTGGTAAGCGCCGACAGCCGAACCGGCATAGAAACCAAGATCGAGACAGTACTGTCTACCTTGCTTGCATGGGACAAGGAGAATAAACTCTCTTTTACCCTCCACCAGACGCAAGCTGTGCTGTTGAAAGGATCTCTGGACCAAAAGAAAACCCCCACTCCCGAACATGGATGGATGGACACAGAATAATATTCGAATTAAAAGCCCGCTCTCTGGGGATGATAATATCCAAGAACTTCAACCCAAGCGTTCACCAGAGAATGTCAGGAACGAAAAGCAGAAACGCAATGTGCAGGCTGGGATGCACTGGGGCCTCGACTTCAGTGCTCGAAGAGTAGCAAAAACGCTGGAACGAGTCCACAACGGGGCTACTGACCAAAAAGTTTCTCCCCTTGATATCAGTGAGACTCGAGCTCAGGTGGTATCGTTGTGGACTCCACACCTCACAGTTCATGACCGGTCACAGAGCTTTCCGGGCCTATCCTGAACGCTTTTGTTTAAGAGACCGCTCCGACTGCCCCTGCGGCCACGAACTACAGACTTCCAAACACATACTGTGGGACTGCCCTATGATGGACAAGGAGAGATCAGACCTCCACTCCGCGCTAGAAATCGAGGTCGAAGGCCCTCCGCAGGAAAGGCCACGAAGTGAAATATTCTGGATACCAAAGATATCAGAATTGTTGCAAATATCAATCGGCACCTAAAATCTGTAGTCGGACTAGAAAACGAATTGATAACATATCAAGATATATCTCTCGGAGTCGGACATGGCTACGTTTCTATGTTATCCAACAAATGACATATTTTCACCATGCTGACGACATAGTCATCTTTGCAAGCAATACAAATAGTCTGCAGAGTTATGAATAAAATGAACGCTTCAGTATACATGTGGTATGATTATTGCCATACGAAAAAAAAACTCAACATTATTAAAAATTGATAACAATGAATTATCATAGAAAAGGTTCATCGATACAAGCATCTGAGATGTTGGTTAAACGATATATGAGATCACTCACATTAATTAAAAATCAGAATGGTTTTCCTCAAATTGAGAGATTAGGAAATTGTTTTTCTTCAAAGCAGTAGACTTACAAATGCGCATTAGAATATGCTACGCATTCTCGGTGTATCTTTTTTTATGTATTTTCAGTAATTTATTCTCGGCTTAAAACCGTGGAAACTAACTCAAATAACCACTAAAAGGTTAGAAGCATTTAAAATGTAGTGACATGGACGAATGCTAAACACATTATATGTGGAGCAAGTTACAATATTCGCAAACGATCACATCAGCAATATCGTTTTACTGCTATATTGGGCAATAAATAACATACACATTATATATTCTAGGGCGGAATAGCGTGGTCTGTGAACTGCAGGACTAATAATCCAGAGGCCGCGGGTTCGAGTTCTTTAAATTACTTTAAATATGATATTATATTAAGTCAACCGAGTTTATGGTTTAAAAATCATTGACATATTTTACATCAGATCAGAAGCATTAAGAATAAATATCATGTCTTATTTGATAATCTTATTATAATATATTTTTTAATCTTCGGAAAAACTGTTTTCACGTTACTATTTCAATTACTGCATTATATATTTTGGTGATACTACAGCCAGATTTGAATAAGTGAAAGTGTATGGGGTTGTTTGTGTTCGGACAAAGGAGGCCTTGGACGAATCGATAACTCGTTGGGGGTGGGGGGCCGCCGCCCCCGCCCTAGCCCCACTTCGACCAATCCCAGCCCACCGCCCAACCCCACCCGCGTCGTAGGTGTTGCCCAACCTGCAACGTTACAACACAGAAAAACAGAAATACTGCACACGCTCCACAACGGCTCGCCGGCGGCGTTGGGCCAGTATTGTCAAACGTTCTTATTTCTACCAAATTTATACGATAACACTAATTAGATTAAACTGGTTATTCTAATTAACCAATGATTCAAATGAGTACTACTGATTAGTAAAAATATTAAGTGTAATAATAAGCATAAACTCTAGTAAAACGTCTACAGCCGTTTGTTAAAGTGTATGCATATTACACACACTAGCTTAAAATGCGGCAGTAATATTCAACATTGCATTATTGCTATATTTATATTTTTAGCATATTTAAATTATTAATAAAACTTATAAAGAATCACATATTTTTTTGAATAAATAATAGTACTAATGTATGTCAACGGGTTATAATATAAATTATTAATTATTTAATAAAAATATCTGATATGTTGCATCTTTCTATGATATTATTATATATAATCATTTTATTAATATCTTCTTTGGGGAATGAACTCTCTAGGTTGACACTATAAATAATATCTGTATCACTTAAATTTAAACTCTTGCTCATTTGAATCATGTTAACAGCTTCTCAACGATTTCATTATCTACATTTTTAAAGCCCATAAAATTTTCCATTAATCCGCCATTTTAAATATTTAACTTGCCTTACGTTCATCTGAAACAAATTGATCGCATTCTGCATTATGAAAAATTTTCCTCCAAGATCGAAAAAGCTTAGACAAAGATTCAGATACTCTATGTATAAATACTAAGATAATAAAATACTAAAAGAATTACAAGTCATCAGATTAATGATCCTCCTATTCAACTTAGTAATTAGATTAAAATATTTTCTATCCCAATGAAAAGTTGCTCAAATTATAGCTTTACTGAAACCAAGAAAAGTAACAAACGATATTGCATCAGAGAAACCGATAAGTATATTAAAATATTATATATATATATATATATATATATATATATATATATATATATATATATATATATATATATATATATATATATATATATATACATATATACATATATATATATATATATATATATATATATATATATATATATATATATATATATATATATATATATATATATATATATATATATATATATATATATATATATATATATATATATATATATATAGTGTATATATATATATATATATATATATATAGTGGCAAAATATATCAATGAATACCTAGTCAATAAGAAATACTGTTCAGTCGTATTCTTAGATACTAAACGGATTTTTGACAAAGTGCGGCATCTTGGATTACTATACAAAATTAAGAGACTGCTCTTCAAAATAATCCAGTCCTACCTGAAAGACACTTCCAAATTAGGATCGGAGAAGTAAGCACAAAACTGTACCAAATCTGCTCAGGACAACGTTCTTGGACCGATGCTGTGTTTGTTATACACACGATAGTTGTGTTTGTTATACACAAAAATTACTACATTTGCCGAAAACACTACAATAATGGCATCTAATACTGATCCAAAAATAGCGTAGAAGAGACTGCAAGATACTTTTTCAAAATTCCAACCTTGACTTTCTAATGGTGAATCAGGGAATAATATGTTGTTAGATTTAATACTAAAAATAGAGGCAATTTAAGGATAGTTATGTACAAAAAAAAAGGAGCACACCAGGGGAATTATGTACGGAGTTGTGAATTTGTATAATAATATTCCTAGGACAATCCGCAAAAATATAACTGTAGCGGGTTTCCTAAATGGAATAAAGTAACACCTTCGTGCATTAAGAAATAAATTATAATGGTAAGTCTTTTTTTTATATATATGTTTATATTATGTATTATATTTATTTTAAGTTAAAATTTCTTTATTGTAAAAATTAGCTATATTAGCTTGTTAAATTAATAAAATAAATAAATAGGTTGTACCATAACTCTACGTTTTTTTCTTAAATTTACAAAAATGCATAACTTTGAAAGGTGTCAAACATGCGGAATATGGGTACCTCATAAATTGCCTGAGGAAAACCTCAATATGCCAATCATGAATGATTTTAGAACAGAAAGATTTCTTTTTCAGTCGTTATGTTTGTAGAGATGAGAAGTGGTTCCCTTTCATTAACACGCAACGCAAAAAACGGTGGTTGTATCCCAAATCCAGTCCCAAGAACAGGATTACACCACAAGAAGACAATGTTAAGCATTTAGTGGGACATGAAGGGCATAATTCATTGTGAATTATCAGATTATGGGCACACAATCACTACAGACACGGCGGCTCTCACCATAAAAAGATTTAGCCATATAAATTAGAGAAGGGTAATTTTACAAGACAGTGTTCGCTCTCATGTTTTGAAGAAAGCGAAAGAAAAAAATCATTGGAATTTATCCAGAATTTATTTTTCACATCATTTTAAATTCCTGCACAGTTTTTTAGGTGAAAAAGTGTATCTTATAAAAAATAATATCAAAAACTACATTACATAATTTATTGCTTCCTAAAATGCATTATAACTTGTGAAGAATAATTGTAGAAAAGAAGTTTTAGTTTTTGACTAATAAACTTGCACCTTGAAAAACGCAAAAAACTTATGGAACAACCTGATATGTTTTTACTTTGACAGTTTAATTGAATTAGTAAAAATTGTGGCTTATTTACAAAAAATGTTCGATTATCATTTTCAGTGCGATTTGCTTTTAAATGTCGCTAAAATGTTTTTAGACCTAAAATTACGTTTATAAACGCAGTCAATTTTTTCCCCCTATGTACCGCTGCAAATATTAATAAATTTAAACAAATATGACGATTATGGCTAAGCCAAAAGTTAATCAGTCGCATACATCATAATGCAAAAACATTTTTGTTTTTTTTGTTTATGTTTTGTTCATGTTTTTGCACTATGTTTTTTTACATGTTTTTGAATGTTTTTGCATTATGTCCCGAATGTTTTTGCATCATGAATCCAGTTGTGGACTTTTACGAGTAATTTTTACTTTAATTTTTTTGAAGTTTATAATCGTGGTAATATGTTTTGAAAATACCGAGTTGTAGTTGCTGCAACATATTGCTTAAAATAAAGTCCAAATCAACAGCAACTAATGATCAACTATTTTCGGCCGCATGAATAATTAAAATGTAAAAATATAGGAATATATATTTATAAACCTATGTATATTTGTTTTTCAAACTGTATTGTTTGATTCTTTATAACTTTACGAATATATTCAAGTAGTGAATCGTTTAGTATTTGATGATCGAATTGTTGAAAATAACGAATTATCAGTACTAAATGAAATAAACTTAAATTCGTAACGTCTTTATTTAATAGTAGTTATGTTTTTGTCATATCATTTAAATTTTATATATTTTTATATTATCCCAAAATTTAATTTTATCGGAGCAAGAAGGCGGCAAAAATCAGGTTTGCACAAATGCGGCCAGGTACCCAAGAGCGGCACTGATTGTTAAAGCTGCACCGCAAACAAGCTCGCAACAGACTTCAATATCTCTCCTATAACCGTGTAATTCATAGTTCGTTTCTTAAACTTCATAAATAGAGAATAAATAATCTAAATTTAATTAAATTATACAAACTAGGAGCGATATTGCTCCATGATAATGCGAGACCTTATACTTTACAAATTACGGCTGCAAAATTAAATGAAATAAAATTGAAAATCATTCCCTATATTTCCTTAACCTTTTTCCTACATACTATCCCCTGTATAATGTTAAAATCTTCAAAATATAATATTATAACAACCTGATAGATTTTCAAATGGACCCACATTATTCAAACGACAAAAGAGAAAAATGTCATAATATTTTTCATAATTGATTACAAATTAAGAAAAAAATCGCTTCTCAAAAGAGTAAAGGTTTGCGTTGGTGCTTGTATAGGTAATCCTGCGGATGGAGAACCAATGATACTCTTATATATATTATAACCCCAGCCGACAAATATTGGTATTTGTCAAAGAAAAGTCGTGTCGGCGTTTGTGAGGGCTCGTTGCCGGGGGGGCACACAATGATCGCCGCGATTTGTTTGAAGACCGACTCGAGATGTTTCTCCTGTCCGGACGAGGAATTAAGTGGAGTCTGTTCAGTCTACGTCCATTTTTGTCTTTTCACGCGATGAGCGTCTTGCGCTCTGTCTGTCCTTTTTTGCGGCAGAACGATTTATACGGAAAAAATCAATAAACAGAACTATATTACATGTATTACTTTATCAATAATAAAGCTAATTTGCAAACAAACTAAACAATATTTTATTTTTAATATATGATTTTATCATTTAGATCTATTAATTTAATACAATAAGAGATTTTTTAATGTGTATCAATTACGAATTATATAATTTATCATTACTAAATTTGTATGTATTGAAATAATTCATAACGAATATATTTGATCATAAATTGTTCGCAAATATAAAAATGCTGTATTTAAAAGTAAAAAAATATGTTTTAGAAATCAACCTTCAGAATTTTCTCGTCCACGTGTCAAGCCGAATTCCGTAAATCGTTTCGCACATAGAAAATGAGCATTCGGATCACGTATCTCGCAAGGTTCTTCGTGATTCTTCGAAGTGCCATAATGGTAAACATTGGCGCAATAAATAATCACGTTCTTGCGCAGAATTGGCAAAATGTCGCCATAGTCATCAGACGAAGCCGCTCTAAAGGATAACATTACGATTTTCCTCGTACAAAAAAATAACCATAGTTGCGAAACGGAGATGTCACCGGATTGTAAATATTTGACCGATATCTTCTGGAAAAATGGAATGCAATTTTCACATCACTGAAACAGGAAATTTCACAGTTTCTCATAACATTAATTTTAATACATATTAAAATAATTTTGACAGTGATTTCTAAGCTCCTTATTATTATTATATTACTTAGTTTCCTACACTCCTGAATTGTCAAGAGAGAGGTGGTGTAAAGATGTAAGACTGAGAGATACTACTTGCGTTGATTTCACGAGGGATATTTTGTCTCTATCTAGTAATTGCTTGGAAAAAATTCAAAATTCAAAAGATGCTAAAATAATGCCGTGCAATCTTATCCCAAATGGTAGAACTGATATAAAAAATAATAATCTTTACGAGAGATTGTTTCTTTCGCCCATTACAAATCTACATACATATATATTAAACTTATAAAAATAACGTTTTAAATAATGCCAAACATATAACAACAGCGAACTGGTTAAGTAATATGTGCTACAAAAATGATGTCAAACATGCGGACCATGGGCCGCAAGCGGCTCGGAATGGTTTAGATTGAAATTTTTTTGACTCAAATATTTAACAATTAAAAAGATTTAAAAACATATACAATTTATTGGAGAAAAGAAAATTTTACTATATTCACTGTATACATCAGGAATTATTGTGTTCCAGAATCATAAAAATGTTATAAAGATACATTTTATCGACGACAGTTTTCTTCATTACACTCTTACTTTATTATACAAAATTACGATGGGTCTTCAGTCATATAATTTTTATAGTAAATTGTGAACTTCGAAAAAAAATCAAAATGTAATGTTTTTTGAAAGGAAAGAAGGGTCAGTACAACAATTTGAAGATAACTAGTTAAATTTAGGCGAAACACCATGAGGAAAAATGAGAGGAAACATTATAAAAAAAATGTTTAATACATTATTGTTGGTTTACTTCAATAGTATTCGATCGAATTATTATTTAAACCTTAACCGTTTTCAGTTACATGTTGTAATTTCCAATTATACCAGAGGCTTAAGATTACCTTATCACCTTATTCTTGTCACTCGCGACAGCCCGGGTAGGAGGTCAGGACAAGCCTGCGTAAAGGTGGTAAAAACTTCTGAGTCGTAACCTGGGCGAGGTCTGGACAAGGCTTCAATAATAGAGCACAATAATAAACAAGCTTTTGTTTTGAAAAATATAAACACTTTTATCTTACATTATTCAAGTGCTTATAACCTCGGATATAATCGTTTAAAGATTATTATGTTTTCGGTAATCGAGTTTAAAAAAATTATCTGTATTATTGAAAAATTGTACCATTGCTACAGTACTTTCTGCACCTTTACGCCCCTTGAAATCCTACACGTGCCTTCACTCAGATGCTTAGCTCTACCCAATTCTGGAACCCACGGCCAAAACCGCCATGTGTGCCATCTGTTATCACACCGTAAAAGCTCGCGCCGTCACAACAACGTCACGTGCGTGCTTAACGACACGTACGCTTTTATCGTTTTTTTATTCTTTTCTTGTTAGCAACTACTTACTGTTTGCGAAAAATAAAACCAGCTCCACTGACTTAACCATGTAGAGCAACATTCACAACAACGCTAAGGTTTTTTCCTAGTACAATTTAGCAAACATAAATTGCTAGGGGAGAAGTACGTAGAGATATTTATTCACTATGGCCAAAACGTGATGACGGCGTAGAGAAACACATTTTTTGGTGGACCTCGACAGGAAGACAACGACCGGCGGAGCGTCGTTCGCTGATTTCTCATATCAATCACATCAATATAACATGTAAAAAAATTGTATATCATTCAATATATAATACTGCAACGGCCCGATCTGTGTATGATTACAACCCTGCATTGCCCGTCTGACAAAATATAAATGGTCCGGTAAGTAAAGCCTGTGTTCGGTCATAAAGAACGGATGGGAATATCTGGGCTTCCCTAAGTTCATTTGATGTTTTAAAGTCCGAAGTAGATGTTTAAAAGTAAGTGTCAGTATTTCAACAAAGAAGCCTCTTTTTGCCTTAGAAGCTTAAAACCTGTTTTAGTAGTATGCTTGCCTTAACTGGCCTTGTCGACGGTATTTATGATTTATTAGCGTAATATTTAAACTCTCACGCCTGTAAATTTTACTAAAAGCATTTTGACCGTTTAATACCATCACCGGGTAGTCCGATTGTGAATTAAATAGTGGTTATTTTGCTGAACTCGACAATAACTATAAATTTTAACTTATTTTCCTATTAAACTTAAAATAAAAAGATAATTGTCGTGTTGCAATATTTTCGTATAAGGTTTGTTTAAGGTTTGTTTAAGCACACAGAAATCATTTATATAAAAACATATTTTGATTTACAATACACGAGAATCCATCAGCAAGCAATCGACAAATTGACACAGATGACTCATAGTCACGAGAAAAGCTTTCACTTCCATCATCTGACGGATCAGATATATTATTTATTGTATTTTTTATGTTTATTAGTAACTACTATGTACTATTTTTACCGTCCGTTTGGTCATGATGGACTTAATTTAAATAAATATATTGTAATAATGTTAACATTATAAAAATGATACTAAGAAAAAATCAAAATCAAATGAAAATATTAAATAAATTATATTATTATAATATTGTATAAGCGCGTGTATTTATACATATTGTATATAGAGTCAAGACTGTGGCATAATACTAAGAATTATATTCCAAGACGACGTCGCAGGGCTTCTTAATCCTTCGCGAAGCATCTAATCTGGTAAATTATGAGGGTTTCGCACTCGAGCGGGGTTATTCGTGCGCCTTGGTTCGAAGTTGGGAAGCCCTGTATTTAAAAGCGTCGTATATATAGACTGCTGAGCAAACATTCCGGTTGCAGAGGTACTCAAGACCTCCTCCGCGGGAGACAACGGGTAAAGCTCAATGTATTTGTCTTATATTTGTCTACGGTATTAGCCAGCCATGGAACTCGAGCTGGGTTTGCTTTGCAGGTCTATAAGGCTCTCTGGAAATATTGAAAATTGTCCTAATGCGCTTATGCTAATATGATGTAAAAACATGTGAAAATTGGCAGCAGTCTAGCATTTTGTAGCTGTATTGATAAACGACGCTGGGTAAATAGTTGGTGCGATAAAGATTCATTTTATTAAATAAAGATTTTTATAATTATAAATATATTTTTTTTAAATTAAACGGCATTTTTATTAATCATGAGTAATTAACATACAGACATTAAACCAAAGAGTAGAATAATTAATCATGTTAAGAAAAAATATCATTAACAACAATTAGATCTGTGAAATAATAAAATTGCTGTATATAAAGTAGTTGAATTAAATTATTTTCATACAAAAAATTTAATTACCTATTCATCCATTATATGTAGATGCATGTATTAATTGTCAAAAAAAAGGTATAGAAATACAATTAATTATGACAAATAAAATTATTTATACAAAATAATCTTTATTTTAATTGTATTGAATTTAGTCGATACGATGATCAATACAAATATTCACCATAAAAGCAAACGGGACATTGTTCGCTTGAAATTTTCACTCAAGGGCGAAAATACACGTCGTTGAAACTGATAGGGTTCCCAACAAGTGGAGTGATGCTTTGTTTGGAAGCTATTCATCTACATCTATAGCTAATAAGGAATCGGGATTCGCATGACAGGCGATGCGAGTTTATATATGTATATCGTTTTATGAACTTTGAAGTGAAACGCTTTTGGATCGAAGTTCGTCGATATATTTACCAACGATGGTCGTCTGGTGAAGGAAGTTTGTCAGGGTTTGTGGTAGGAGGCCCTACACGCCCTATACCACAAACATTTGGATCGTCTGTCGCCCGTCTCGGGAGGAGGCTGTTGACAGAGGCTATACCAGGATTTATTTGGCTACAAATCATTGTGTGTTACACACAGGCAAGCGATAAACATTTACTACGGGCAAATAAAGGTGTAGTACAACACATAATAGAAACGCAAAATATTGGCACAGCGCCGCCCCCCGCCCGCCGAGTGTGTGCTCATTTGCCCGTTTGATAGAATTAAAACATAATTTGAGACAATGTATAGAATGAACCGATTTAGATTTTATTTAATTTGAATGCTGTTGATCATGACGTGAAAATATAGCAGCATCGCTCGATAAGAATCAAGCAAAATCGACTTTCATTGAAAGAAAAACTAAGGAAGCACCATGAAGTAATTTTACGTACCTTTCGTGTATATTAACTAAAAGAGTTATGTGATTCTCTTCGGTTGCCACACTTCCACTAGTGCAATAATGAGGTTAAACTGTGTCCATTACTATCCTCTGCGAATTTTCACCATGACTGTATACGAGGTGTGATCAAAAAATATGGTTAATAATTTTTTTACAAAAGTAATAAGCTTAAATCAAATTTGAATTAATCTCGTTCAAAATGCTTTCCTTGGCTAGCGATTTAGTTATCCCAACGTTGATTCCATGATTTGAAGCATTTCTGGAAGGCTTCTTTCGGAAGGATCTTTAGTTGCTTTGTCGTGGCCTCTCAATGTCGGGAATCGTGGCAAAACATTTTCCTTTTAGCACGGTTTTTATTTTTGAGAAGAGCCAAAAGTCGCGTGGAGCTAAATCAGGAAAGTAAGGTGGATTTGGACAGACAGGAATCTTTTTTTCGACCAAAAATTCGCGGATCAGAAACGAGGTGTGGCACGGCGCATTGTCGTGATGAAGGAGGACGCCATTGACTCATTTTCTGGTCTCTTCCTCCGTACATCGTTTCGCAAACGTTGCGGTACGCCCTTGTTATATTCGGAGTTTACAGTGGTTCCTCTTGCAATGAGCTCTGATCCCACTATGTCTTCACTATCGAAAAATCCAATTAGCATGACCATGACGTTCGACCTTGACTGGCGTGACTTTTTATGGCGAGGAGAGCCACTCGTTTTCCATTGGGAACCCTGCATTTTCGTCTCAGGGTCATAACTATTCACCCAACTTTCATCTCCAGTTATAATTTTGTTCATGAAGACGATCCTTCTATTCCGTGCAAACTGACATACGAATATCCTTCTGTTCGTCAATCAAAAGTCTTTGAACAAATTTCGTACTCACTCGTCTCATCTGAAAATTATCGGTTAAATTACTTTGTGCAGTACGAGATGTTCAGTTCTTCGGTAAGCTCTCGAATAGTCAATCGCCTGTTAGAACGAACCATTTTTGATACTTTTTGCACGTTTTTGTCTGTTTTTGAGGTCGAAGGACGTCCTGACCGGTTCTCGTCTTCAACCGACTCTTTTCTGCTTTTAAATCGCTCATACTACTCGATAACAGGCTTCAGAGTCACCACATTATCGCCATACACTGATCTTAACAATTCATGAGCTTCTTTGGCAATTTTTTGAAACATAAAACAAAACTTAATGTTAACGCGTTGTTCAAAATTCATGATGCGCGACAGACAGACAGATAAACGCTGGAAGCCGGCTGACAAGTGACTACTTGTTCAAACTTGACCTCAAGTTTAGAAAAGAATTTGATTATGTTTATACGTATATGTATATCAAATCGAAACGCTTATCTAAAAGTAATGCTTTTCAGTTAGAATGCATCGCAATTTTTCGGTTAGATTTAGAAAAACACCCAATAGTATGAAGTAGTTATGAATATTTCATTCATTCAATCGTCTTACTGCTGATGAATTGTGAATGCATATCGATTGACGAAAACAAGTAAAACGTCTGCTTGTTAGAAATACTTAACTATACTTATTGACAATAAATTGTTTATATTAATTTGATTTTTTATGGCAAAGTTAAAAAATAAACACCGTTTGCTCTGGCGCCACCGACATGTGATAAAACAAAAACCTATTGGCATTGCCACATTCCACAGCAGAACCAACCCACCATTCACGCTGGTCGATTGTTGCGCAAACTATGAGCAAACATTTGCATATCGTCGAAGTAATTTCGATTCGAGGGTTGGTTTGGCTTAATCGTATAAACGTGGCAGCAAGATGCGTGCTCAAATCCGGTCAAATCGTTTAAGTTCCAATTAAACATGGCCAATCTGTAATATAACATCGAATAAATTCTAATCAGAGTTTCCACTAAAAAATAATAAATTTTATTTCTTAGCACCGTTGAATACTGCTTACATTAGTTTAATTAATCCTTTATGGCAAGCTTACAAAATATTCATTGTTCTATTTACTTTTTAAAGTGTTATTTTTCTACTATTAAGTTAGTAAGCACAAAAATAGACTCATAGATAACTATTACTATCTGATAACAATAACTGTATGTGGATAGGAGTAATATTTTTTTTATTTGCAGTCTTAGCCACATGGACATTATGTAGGCGCTATGGAAAAAATAAGTAAGTTAGTGACTTGCAGGGTAAAAGTTATATATCTATTTTCCTTAACACTAGGTTTACTACACCCGTCAAATTGACGGGTTTCCGATTTATTTTGAAAATTTTACAAAATAAGCACTGTTTTTTTCAAATTTTTTTTCACGACTTTGTATAACTAAACAAGGCAAATATATTTTCTATTTCTTTTATTTTCGGAAACATTTAATTTTTGAAAATCTTGTCACTATATACCTTTCTCTACTGTCGCCCGTCAATTTGACGGGCGACAGTACTGTGAACCCTTTTTTTACCTTCTCGCTCCAATTCTGAGCAGCATAGCACGCGCTATATCGGCGCGTGTAATTGAGTAATCGCAATAATAGTCCTGGCCGAAAAGTATAAAAAGTTCATGAGAAGCAAGATAGGTCATCGGTCATGAACCAGCAATCGGCTGTTTGTCTTTGAACGCCAGCGTGCAACGGATATTTATCAGTTACTATATAAGTATTTGAAAAGGAAAACTTTGCTTATTGTAAGATAATTTCAAATAATATTATTTTCTTATAATTACTTTTTCAATAATATTTATTTTTACTTGACCCACCTTTAGCTACAATGAGCAAATTTAGGAAATATTTGGAATTATCGAAAAAAATTTCCATCATCAATGAACATTCTGGTGCTAGCTCTGAGGAAAATGAATTTGAACCAAGTGAAAGTGATTGTGTATACAGGTTTCCTGAATCCGCTGAAAGCGAAGATACAGAAGAGTCATCAGAAAATGAAAATCTTCCAAATCTTGGCAGAAAAAGGATGCGTATTTTTTCAAACACGCATCTTAGAACACATCAAAGGGTGCACGGAAACAGAAGCGCGTCGTGTACTAAAAAAGGATTGGACAATTTCAATTGAGCAATTAAATATTTTTATAGCGATTTTATATGCCAGGGGAGCATATGAAGCGAAATCGCTAAAAGCTTCTTATTTGTGGTCCAAAAAGTGGGGCCCTCCTTTCTTTTCAAATACAATGCCCAGAGATCAGTTCATGGAAATACTTCGGTTCATACGGTTCGACAAAAAAAAAACACAACGATCTGAAAGGTTGCGTACAGATAAATTTGCTCTAGTGTCTGAAACCTGGAATAGATTTATAAAAAACGCTCAGTCCTGTTATAGGCCACACGAAAACATTTCTATTGACAAACAATTGTTCCCAACAAAAGCTAGATGCCGACTCACCCAATATATGCCAAATAAACCGTATAAATTTGGTATAAAATTTTGGTCGGCGGTTGATTTGAAATCGAAATTCGTTTTAAATGGTTTCCCTTATTTGGGAAAAGATGAAACCCGATTATCAACACCTCTAGGGGAACACGTTATGAAATTAGCAGAACCGTATTTACGGGAGGGGAGGAATATAACCACTGACAATTTTTTTACTAGTATTCCACTGGCTAAGAAATTGCTATTAGAAAAAACCTCATTGATTGGAACCATTCGATCTAACAAAAGAGAACTTCCAAAAATAGTAAAAGAGAAAAGAGATAAAATGCAATTGTTTTCCTCGCAACTATATAAATCTGATAACTGTATACTAACTGTTTATAAAAGTAAACCAAAAATAAAAGTCCTTCTTCTGAGCACAAAGCATACATGTGTAAAATTAGAAAACAGCGATAAAGTTTACCAGACACCATTGCATATTACAACAAGACCAAGTGCGGTGTAGATGTTGTTGATCAAATGGCTAGAAAATACTCCGTAAAATCAGGCAGTGTTAGATGGCCCCTTCATGTTTTCTTCAACATCTTGGATATGGCAGCAATAAATGCATGGATACTTTATAAAGAATGCACAGGAATCATTATATCAAGAAAGGACTTCTTATTTCAATTGGCCGAGGAACTAGCCAAAGAGGATAATGAATAGCATCAGACACCATGTACTTCACGTCAGTCGCGTAACACCACTTCTAAAATACGCAAGAGTTGTCAAATAGGCTATTGTAAAAAAAACAGAAGCAATGTCGCATGTGAAAAATGTAAAAAAATTGTGTGTGGAAAGTGTACTAAAAAAATTGAATATGTCTGTAGAAAATGTTCCGATTAGTTTATATATTATTTTTATTGTCACCCCGATTATTATTTTATTTGTAATAATATTTTTTTAATAATCTGTATATTTTAGTCTTGATTAAGTTAAATAAATCATATAAATTTATATATACTTTTGTTTATCCGTCATTTTGACGGGTTTCCGTTGAAATAGGTATCAAAAAATTTCCGTAAACCTAGTGTTAATCAGTTAAATCTCAGGGTCAGCCATGTGTGTCTCGGAGAAGTACGCTTGGATCAATACTAAATCTGAGTAAAACGGGAGTCCGATTGTATAAAATAGTTTTTTAAAACATGTACACGAAATACTAAAAAGTGTCTTTTCATCATTCATAACACGATTAGGATTAAGATCAAGGTTTAAGCTAACGAAATGTTAAATTTATACGAAAATATCGAATGATTAAAACGATCCAATTAAACTTATTATTCATATAATAAAAAGCAATGTATCGTTAATTCGCGATTTACATAAGTTATGACAGTGAGCAACACAGTAGAGCATTTTGTGTTAAAATATAAAAATATTACGTACTGGATAGCAAGTGAAAGTCCCGAATTTAATAGCAGTAATAATTTTTAGCTTTTACATACATAATCACTTAATAATAATAATTATAATTAGCCCAATGTAGATAAGTGCAATTGATAAATATTAAGCTTTGAAATATAAGAAATTATAAGTAAAGTTTTATATTAATACCTCAATAATATGGAACTATTAAAAAATAATCTACAATTAAAGAGCTGGATAGATGGATGAATCATGAATAAGATTAGCGTAGAAGCTTGCTTTTCTTTCCTGTCACGACAT
Source organism: Plectrocnemia conspersa (assembly GCF_051122295.1). NCBI lineage: Eukaryota > Metazoa > Arthropoda > Insecta > Trichoptera > Polycentropodidae > Plectrocnemia > Plectrocnemia conspersa. Next base: position 10,233,501 of record NW_028277165.1, read on the forward strand.
ACAAGCAAACTATTTCTACAGTTTTGTGTGTGACTGAAATTGATCAATTGCGAGCATTAAGTATTTGAAAACTGTCTAATACGTTATTCTTGTTTTAATTTGGTTTATTATAAGTTTGTATACGTGGAGAATAAAAACGATTTAGTAACGTTAAAATTTTCATACAATATGTGCGGTATCAAGTCATAAATCCACAGTAGCGTTCGTTCGTTACTAGTTTACAAAGTCAAATAAAATTGCACTCAATCTTTTGGCGCAGTCTCCAAAGCGAGTTGTGCAAACTCATTATTCAATTTGTTCAGGGGCGTGTGTTGTTTGCCGCTTGTGTTTCGAGCGAAATTAGCACACGAGTCTAATCATAGTCTTGTTTTCTTGTATATATCCGGAACTTAAGATTAATTGAAACGGACAGAACGAATAGTCCGAAAACTCAATGCTGTAGTTATTATAAGAAGGATTAAACGTGAAAAATGACTCAACAATGCACATGCTTTTAGTCTATGATGATAAAGATAACACAGAAAAAATTTCATCGATATATATATATATCTTGTTTAGTGTAAATATTATTTATAAAAATACGAATTGTGGCTGAACAAAACCCTCATAGATCATGGAGAAGCATATTTATAGCTTGAATAGAGAAAAGATTATGTTATTTATTAAGGTATAAGAATTCCAGTAAAATACTCAAGACTATTAAGTAATGGGTAAACGAATATTCTTAAATGTATTACAACGGTTGCATTTTTTATACCGATGAATAGGAAAAGGTGGGTTTGTGCTAGATATTTTTAAGTAATTTAAAAAAAGTACTGTGACCGGGAAATGGTTAAGGGAGTTGTTTTTCCATCCCGGGTAGATAACACCGCTTTTATACGATAAACTTTGAATACAAATCTGGGTAGCTAAACCTCATAAACCTTGGATGGTAACTTATATACGAGAAGATAACTTCTTAAATAAACCGTTAGAAAGAAAAGAGGGAAACCTCTACAGTAATATTCTTTAGTAAATTTACCATATAAATAAAAATAACAACGGCCCTGATTTTTGGCGATCCTTAAATAGATCAGGGGTGCATTTAATATAATTTCAATAGCTTAAAGAATAAAGCTCGAATGTTTCGCGTATTTAACGAAAAAAGAAAAATATAAATTCTTCATGAATACATAGTATGTACGGGAAGAATATGCATCTCTTGGCTGAGAAACTCGGAACTGGTTCGGATGTAGCTCGAGATCCATATTTTGAGTGGCTGCAGCAAAACAATAATTTATGTCACGATTATCAGCCTACTTAAAAAAGAACACCCAAAATAAAAAAAAAAACTATTTAATCAAAATAATCTCAATCTCAATAAATATATACAAAAGTAATAAGGTTGTTTAATAAAGCATGAGTAAAAAATTCATTTTTAGAAGAAAATGTAATGGGAAAAGAAATTAAAAAATAAGGTAATTATTATACGTAAGAACATTGTGGAACTGGATGATTGAAATAACATTGAAAAAAAAAGAATATTGTAGAAATTTAATGATGACATGTCTGGGTTTATGGTGTTAACATGTATCGTGCCATCCATATTTTTGAAAAAGAGAGCGATTGCGCCATTATACAATTTTTGTTGTATATTATGTATTTATATATAATATACGGATGATAAATTATAGTTAAGTTTTGTTTTAAGACTTATATACAACCTTATTTAGGTTGGCAGATTGATTATTTTGATCATAATATTTATTATAAAAAAAAAAATCGGTAATGTACAATTTGTGTACTTGTAAAACAATTGAGATTAAAATTTGAAAAACACAAACATTATCCCAAAATATTAATTATACTAATAATTAATGTCGATGTCGTAACAATTATGACAATATAAGGCCTAAAAACGAGTAAACGCATTGAATTTTTCAATTATATTGAATGTACATAAATTAAACGTACCAAATTTTATTTATAAAAATAATATTGATAAATCAATTTTTTGTACGGAAAAATCATCTAAAATATACGATTAACATTACTCTCATGCGTTTAAAGGTATTGTTTAATTGAAACCAGATTCTCCTGGCTGAGAAATTTTCGGGACTAGTTCGAATGCAGCTCGAGATTGATTGATTACAAAGTATGAAATGTTTAAATCGATTTTAGGCTACATATGCTATATTTGTCTACTCTTACCGATAAACTCTCTTAATATATGTATGTAAATATTTTTTTAATAATAAAAAATCGAAGTATTTGCATACATTTTAATCACAGGCAATATTAAGAAGCAATTGTATTATATATTTAATATTTTCATAAATATGATCATTATTTAAAACTCAACGATCAACGTCAATATAAAAAAATTGTGGATATAGTGATGATGTCTATAAAACACTTATCATTCCTCAGACGTAAGTCCAAAGCTTTTCCTCGTCTCAGCTAAGTGAATAATAGAAGTTAGCTAACCAGAATATGGAAATAAAGATTGTAAAAGGAAAAAATGAATTTAAAGCTCTGTCAAAGGAAAGAAGTCAAACAAAGTAGTGTCTTTATATATGTACATATAATCTGTAATAAAACCAAGTATTCATTAAAATGTCAAACGAAAGCTCTATCCAATCTTTACATAGTTTTCACGGGAAAAAATACAAACACTGCGCACTCGGTCAATATTTAAACGATTTTCTGGCCGGCGACTTTGTTCGTGAATTTTTTCCCCACGCTTTGTTTCCCCGCTTATCTGTTGCGTCGAAAGTTACAGGAGCGGTCAAATATTTGATAAGCAATCTCTTGTGTGTATTGAATGGTAATTACGGGTCAAAACATTGACACAGGCGTGTCAGTCAATCTTTTCAGCCGAGCGATCGCGTGAAAATTAACATTCGTGCAGCGGGGCCTTTATAACGCGACTCGCCAGTCATTAAATTACAGTTAGGAGACTACGGCTAATGTCGGGAGCGTCCTCTTTTCTCCACCCCGTTCGCCCAAAACCACCCAGCCGCCCCTTATCGCCCACCTTCGGGCGGTACCCCCACCGCTGAGCAGAAGAGTGCCTCCCATACGTCCGCGCTTTATTCCCTTTTCCGTCGACAGCGATTTCCAAAGTGTATAATAATAATTATCTATATCTAGAATACATAGTACCAGAGGATAACTGTAATACAAACATTTGGAATTGAGAACTCGCGCAGAGAGAAAACATGGACTGAAGACAGTGAAAATTGAAAATGTAATATTTTAACATACTGTAATATTATATATCCATATACAATAATAGTTTTTGCTATGAACGATTAAAAATAAAAAGTAAACATACTTTTAGATACAAATACTAATTAATAATGCAATATACAAAATGTAATATACAACATAAGGAACGTACTTATTGATGTGCCGTTATGCGTGATTCAACATTTTACATTACAGTTGAGAGTTTACCTACTTTTTGAAAATATTTAAGGGTAAAGAAATTAAGGTATTATGATGATGAAATATTCATGCATATATATGTATAATAGATATTACATTACCATATTATGTAAATGATTTTATTAACCACATGTGGTGAAGTATGAATGTATCTTGGTACACTTCTAAACCTAGCTAGTTTGAATGTACTTTTACTTAAGGCAGATTAAAAATGTCTATCACACGTAAAATAACATTGAGAAACAGCGCACGCTCTAGTAACTGCTACACGCAAACACGACGGCTTGGAAAAATGTAGGCCCGCGTTGTTTGCGTTTGGAAAACATTTTTCGACGCAATGGTTGGGCGGAAAAAAGAAGTAATTGAGAATATTTAGTTTGCAAATATAGCTGGAATATCAGCAAATTAGTCCTTTAACACATTTATACCCTGTATTATATGTTTAAATATTTACAAAAATGAATACTAAATAAAATTTACTATGAGAAACTATAAGCATAAGAGTGTGTGTGTAAAAAATGCTAACTAGATATAAATTAAAATGTAAATAATTATCGAATAAAATTGCAGGTACAATTTATATAATAATAATAGGGGAGTCCAAAATGTAATCCTTAGCTCTTTAAAATTGATCACACGAAGAGAAACGGATGGAATGGGTCAATAAGCAAAAAATTGGACTTCTATCGATTGGAGAAGGGTGATGTTATCTGATGAGAGCAGAATTTATTTTTTCGTGTCAGATGGAGCGCTCACGTTCGTCGTCAGAAAAGAGAAAAATACTGTAATTATTGTATCCAGCCATCTATGCGAAATCCAGGAAGCCAAATGATCTGGGAATGCTTTTCGTATTTCGGAGTGAGAAGTATACACTTTATCAACGGAACGGTAAAGCCGGCAGATTACAAAATCATCATGAATTTTTTTTAATCCCTTCAATGGAAGAGCACTTGGGCTCAAATTTTACTCAATCTTCATGGATGATTCTGCACCTTGTCTTTGGGCGAAAATAGTCACTTATATTTTTTTTTAAATCGATTCTATCAATGTCTTAGAAATGAGATTACAAATTAAAATACAATTAATAATTTAATAAAAGATTTCAGATTGTAAGAAAAAAAGCGGAATTAAATCGCCCCGATTTTAACCGTATTGAAAATCTTTGAAAAATAATAAAGAAGAAAATTAAAGTGCCCAAACCATCTAGTGCATGGTTTCCCAAACTATGTTCCGCGGAACACTGGTGTTCCGCGGATCCAAAATAGGTGTTCCGCGGAGCCTAAATAGATATTTCACAAAAATTTAGAGTAGATTAAAAAAATTGTTAGTCTTGCTAATACATAAAAATTGTTCATAAATCTGATAAAAATTTAACAACTGTGTTAAATATTCAACATTGATGTGTATAAAATCTGGAGTATTTAAAGTTTAGTGGTATTTAAACAATATTTTTTTTGTTAATTAATCACACGATATTAGTGCTTGTTATACGAATTTTATTTATGTGACTACATATGCTACTAGCAGTCACTGTATTTTGCATAGGCATGAACTGTTGACTAGAAAAAAATTCACAAATTTAAAAAATGTTATGAAGTAGCCGTGAAAATGATAAACTATGTAAAATCTAGACCACTTCAATCCAGATTATTTAAAATTTTGTGCGATGAAATGGATAGTGAACACGAAGCACTTTTTTTACATACTGAAGTGAGATGGCTATCCAGAGGAAAAGTACTATTAAGAGTTTATGAATTTCGAAATGAAATATTAGTCTTCTTGAAAGCACAAAATAATTTGCAGCATCATTTTATAAAATTTTTAACAAATCCTTCCTGGTTGATACATCTGCATATCTGGCGGATATTTTTACAAAATGAAATGATGTTAACTTATAATTACAAAAAAAAAGTATTACAATTTTTAATATGAGAGATAAAATTGAATCTTTTGATAAAAAATTACAATTTCAAATTTTATCGGTTGAATCTCATAATTCTGATTGTTTTCCTGTCTTGGATATGAATGTTTAAATGAATTGAATTTTCAAGTAGATAAAAAAGTTTCACAAGTATTTTTAGAACACCTATATCACTTGAAAATAACTCTTTCGGAATATTTTCCGAAAACTAGTAAGGACGATTCCTGGGTTCGGAATCCATTTTCCGTGACAGTAAAACCAGTGGGCTTAAAGGATTATGAGAATTTAGTTAATGACTCTGATTTGAAACAAAAATATCAGCCATTAAATAATTTCTGGGCGAGTCTGGCTGAAGAGTTCCCCAAGGTGTCAAAACAAGCTCTGGTTGGTTTACTTCCGTTTTCCACGACGTATTTATGCGAAGTGGGATTTTTTAAGTATATTGCAACAAAAACAAAATACAGAAATAGACTCCACGCCACGGCAGATATGAAAATACAACTAACCAAAATTGTGCCTGATATAAAAAAATTGTTATTTAAGAACCCAAAATCATCAATCATTAAGAGTTTTATTTATTTGTATTTTTATGTTTATTAAATAAATTTAATAACATTTCTTTCATAACATGTTTTATTTTATTATGAATTATCTAACCTAAAAAATAAGCTAAGTGTTCCGCCAAAATTTTCGGATTTGCCAAGTGTTCCGTCGCAGAAAAAGTTTGGGAAACCCTGAGTGTATAATAACTAAAAGAAATTATCGAAAAATCGTTTTATATACATACATATTTTTGTAGTATAATGCTAGTATTCCAATTGAAACGATCGCGGAAATATGAACAGAAAGGAATATTGGAGTTTTTGGTCTTTTATTCAAGGATGTAAGAAAGGCTACAGGAAGTGAAATAATTCTTTTTCACTTTAGTTTACAGCAACAAAATTGTGTGCAAAAATATTTAAAAGTCAAACATTGTTCCACGGATCATAAAAATACCGATATTCATTCTCGACGATTAACTCATCGTAAATATAAGTAATAGAGAAATAGAAATCGAATACAATTGTTTTTAAAAATGAAAAAATATCAGTAATCAATATTATCAAGGACTATCGTCAACTAGAATGTTATATTGTATAATAAGGCACAATTCAAAAACATGTTAGGCAAATATTAAGAATATTTAGGACTGGAGCAATTTTTTTTCAAAAATCAAAATTCTATAAACTGTATTAAAGAGAAAATTGATTACTAATTTAGTGTTTTTTTATTTGTATTTTATAAGTTAAGAATGGTGCAAATTACTCATTTAAAATATGTATTATTACTGTCCAAATTTTGGTGTCAGAGGTGTTTATTTTTATTTTTTAACACAAAGTTTGCTCTACGTAAAGATTTCGTTGCGTGGGTGCGCTTGTAGGCGAAGAAAGAAGCGATGGCTTCTGGTATCTTCGATGGTCTGAATTTGGGTCGGCCTCCTAGTCAAGTTTAAGTCTTTAACATAAAAGTATTTAAAATGTGGTGTTACAGGCGAATGCTAAAATATTATGGATGGATCAAGTTACGAACGAGAATGTTTTGATTCGAATGAAGGAACGAAAAGAGTTGTCGCTGATTATAAAAAGAAGGGAACTAAAATATTTCGCGCATTTAATGTGAGTAGGGAAAAATGAAATCGTGCGTCTAATACACAAATGAAAAGCGTAAGCAAGACGCAATACGGAAAAGAGATGCAACTTCTGTCTGAAAAACTTGTTTTATTTCGAATGGCTGCTGTCATGGTCGATGTCAATGAAGAAGCCAATATTTGTAAAATATTAGGTACAATGTTTGTCAACGATCACATAAAAAAGAAACAAACTCAATTACACAGTCACCTTATGAGTTTTAATCCGTGAATCTGTTCATCCTCGCGATAAATATTGATACAGTGATTTCGTTGGGCCACCCATTATCCCCGGTAATGCCTATAAAGGTATTTCATTCGTGTGAAGTAGGTAGTTGTGTGCCTACAAGCATGTTACGTCCTATATAGAACATTCTATATAAAATATTGATTTGCTTAACGCAAATATACTCTGGCTCCATTTTCTGTTACATAGCGAAAAAATGTCAATAAGTACTCGGGGTGGGTTGGGAGAGAATCAGGGTTTTGCGCAAATATTTTTAGGCTTTTGTAAAAAAATTTTATCCAGTCGTTAAACGCTAATAGTGATAGCACATATTACGACTATTTATTATTGTAAATATTAAGTAAACATTTATTTAGTAATAGTTTTTTAATGTGTTTAATGCAAAAGTTTTATGTGCGTATGCAAGATTTGCTAATAACGATTGCTAATGAATAAAATATTTGTAAAAAATATGATATTAAAAAATATTACATCCCTGTTTCGAGCGGCATGAAGTATTCACCGGCGGTAGCTTTAATATACAAATATTTGGCGCTTATCTATATTATAGTATCGAGGTCCCGAGCACCGCCATCGCTAAATGTGCGAGCGTATTTATTTATTTGCTTTATGGCAGTGCAAACACAATTTATTGTTTGACGACAGATTTTTTCGGCTCTGAAACGAAAATAATTATTATCGCAAACCCGAACCGAACACGACCACCCCCCTAGGCTATCCTACAGCCACCCCGATTGAGGCTAATGCCGTGAATAATGCCAAGCGTTTATTCTGCCATTAAAACGTATTCATACAGGGTGTTTCGTAAAGTTTCAGAAGAGAGACAGGTGTGAAATCATGAATAACATAGCTCAAGTATCAATGATTAAAACTCAATTTTGATAATAAGGTTAAGGTAATTTCTTTATGTATAAATGTACTTATTTAACAATAACATAACGTAAATCAAATATAGTATAAAATAACGTAATACAACGTTTTATTATATTAGCAAATAACAAAATTGTAAACATGTAAATAATTATAAACCACTATATGTATTGACCGAAAGAAAACGATTTTGAGTCGATAACAGTGTTGAAGAAATGTCAATGAAGATAATGAAAGTAATCAATATCTTGGAAAACTGTTGAAATTTGAATTGAACAGGATAAATTATTGAATGAAAGAAAGTTAATTCAAATTTATACGAACGAGTGCCGTAAAGATAACAAATATGTTTATATTATATTATGCTTATTTATAAGAGTAGCAATATAAAGGAAAAACGTCTAGGTCGTAAATTGAAAGAGTGGGCGTTGAACGAATCGCATTTGTCTGTCGAATCTTCGTCGCAGCAATGATTGCCAACGAAATACCCTTGGGGATAAAAGGGATTCCTCTGGATGGTGATCTTCCCTTCGCATGGGAAACGTTTCCATGGCTGGTGAGTTTATTTGTTCAACGGCGCACGTTCTTCAATACGCCTCCACCCCCGATACACCCAACCTCTGGAACGCTCCAATTCGATCCTATGCAGGGGCGGACTTTAAGCTGTTAAGCCACACTTGAATTAAAAATAATAACGTTCCACAGCAGTCCTATAATAAACACCAATAAACGCTATAAACATTTAAATAGTTGAGATTTTTTAAGTAGCGCAAAATAATTATTATGCACTGCAAACGACAAGATATGTCGTTTATTCCGTCTGCTTGCAAAGAAACAAAACTCGCCTTATACACTACACTATTAATTTCTTTAAAAAACACTTTACACATGCAGTCTAAAGTTACTTTCATGATGACTATTCAAAACACTATATCATGTAGCTGTAAATACATATTACCCATATCTGAAAACACTCGATGGTTTCGTCATATTCTCTTAACGGAAGTTCGTATACACCACAACATTTTATGCAGTCTATGATTCTCGATAAAGTGTATTTTTGCCGACTGATTTATTATATTTCTTAATGTTAAGAGATTAGCCAGTACCAACGGAATAAGATGTTCATTTTACTCGCTCAGAAAGATGTTTTGGGTCTTTACAGCCATTGAGTGTCCGCAAGCTATTGCTATTAAATATCCAATATCAGGCATCAAGACAGGTGGTTGTCAGCTCGAAAAGATACACCTGAAATAAATATAAATAAATACACCTGATTATCTATTTGCACAGGGGATACGTTCCAGGGACTACCGTGTAAAAAAACCGTGCAACAGTGACAGTGGTCATGCAAAAATTGTGATAGGTTCCATTATTCAAAATCGCCTCACAATTTCTAAATATTTTAGTTGTAATTGGTTTTTAATTATTCATAATATTATGTTCATAATTTACATAATAAGTAATATATAATAAATTAATACATTAACATTATTCATTCAGTATTGCTACTTGACAGTAAACGCACCCGTTCACTTATTTTTTCGCATAAAATATTTATTACGCTATTTTTTTTAATCATTTTAAAAACTATTTAGTTTTCTTGTGCAAAATAAAAATCGAACGATACAATACTAAAAACGCTTGAGAGTAAAATTGTTAATATACGAATAGGTTTATAAAGCAATTAGATAGTGGTTGATGATTCGGTATTGAATTTTAAAGGAAAGTTTTGTTTTTTGAATGACAATATAAATAAACACAATAAATAGGGTATTATTAAAAATATTTTAACGGATTTAGATTAAATTTACTTTAACTATCTTGTTTTAGAAATGAAAAATGACACTGCTTCATCAACTTCCCTTGATGAAAAAAGAGTTTTATTATTAAATACAAACAAAGTGAGAAAATTATGAAAGAGTTTCAATATGTTCTTTAAACATTAGATTTTTCTTTTCCAAATTAGAATTTATAAATTTCTGAACGGGTCCCGTAACGAGCCACCCGTCGCATCGTAGGCGAGGGGTTGCACCCAGTTTGTGTGCATAATGAGTCAGTCGTGCTCGTTCGTGTTTTGACGTATTTATGTTCGACGTTTCGTCCCCCAGTGTATGTGCATCACTATCACAAGGAAAAACCAGCTGAGAACATCCTGACGTCAATTGCGCACGGGAAAATCGCGAGGGTCCCTCTCGCGTGCGTTCTTGTTTGCGAACCAAACACGATTGTAAAACAAAGATGGCCTCTCGAGAAATTAACAGGACAATCCAACCAAACATTTTTGTCGATAATAGATTTAATTATGTTTGCCGTGAGCGAATAACAGGAAAACGCCGTTTATGGCTGCTGACAATTTACGTTCGGAAAATTCACATGATTATTGTATAAATAAGGATATCTGTGAGTTTTTTTCTAATAAAGTTGTACGCTCAAGTATGCGAGTTTTTCGTACTTTTCAATTTGCCTAAAGATGACGGCGTAATGTCAATAAAATAAAGTGCAGCCCGGCCAATACAGGGAGTTTACAAGATCAGACATTATTGTATATAAAAAATACCAATAAAAAGACAAGCGATAAGAAGATAATCAATATAAAATAAACTAAGATGTAATACATACAATTCAATAAAGGTATACTCTCGTAGTACAAGAAATTGTGCAAAAGCCAATATAAAAATTATAGCATTTTTATCAAAATCTATCTAAAAATAATTTTGGTTCTGCAACATTTCCTTATATTTTATTAATTATTAAAATAAAAATTTTGGTTCTGCAAAATTTTATTAATTATCAACAGCAAGACTTGGGTCACTCGTATTTTGTTCGTTGAGTGGATCACCGAGGTATTCGGTCTTGCAGTGAAAACATGCCTTTTAAAAAACAATTTCTCACTGGTCAAAGTCTTGTTGATTATCTATAATCCAAAAAGTGGTTAAGCTAAAGATTTAGAGATTTTCTAGGCGACATTATTAAATATTTTGTATAAATTATGGCTTGCTGAATCGAGATCATTGCTGCTTGTTAAATCAAAATTGGGTGTGACTGGGTCATACTTCCTAGTGGGTGCTGTTTCCGAGGATTTTTTTAATCTCAAGAGCCGAGATTGAAAATTCGTACAATTCAGGGAATTTAAAGTATTTTATTGAAAAAAATAAAAGACACGTTAGTGCTCTATTTGAAAAAATAAAAACAAAATACTGAACACTCAATTTTTTGTCATGTTGTTTTTTGATTTTCACACTCGTAATTTAATTTCATATTTTTTATTATTTGTGTAAAAATGTGAATCATCTAATATTATATTTGAGATTCATTTTGTTTTATAAAACATAAACCTTTGGTATATCCAAGTTGATTATTTTTACATCGGAGTTGTTAATTATTTTTAAGATTTAAAAAATGTTTTCAATTTATGTAATTTATATAATGTATGTGGACAGGCAATAAAACACCAATAAAATTTAAACCTCGACCTTGTTTTTATAAGAAAGAATATTTATAACGAAATAATATCATCGATTTATAAAATCATAAATGTTTAAACGTCACTGTGCCGGTTTTGAAAAATTGAAAAAAACAAAATCGGTGATTTGATAAGTAGTATTTCTGTATTCAAAATACAAGGGCTAGTTATGATCCAACACATCCAAGGTTAAACGCTTTGGCAGATTCCCAAAAATTAGATAGCATTTACAAAAAAATCTAGCTTGCAATACTTTCAATACCAAAAAATACGTGTTTGAAATTTAGAACGTTTCACTAGATTTTGAAGAGAGATGTAATGATTGTATAAAAATTTAAGTTCTGGTACAATTAATAAATAATCCATTTAAGAATGACGTAAATATTAAGACAGTTGCTAGTTAGTTAACAGAGCTAATTCATTTTGGCAAATTAGCCCTTGAAAACGAAAGTATTATCAAAATTTTCCGTTAATTTTGTCAATTTGTCAGAAGAAAAAAACGTACAAATTTCCCATTAAACCAACCACAGAATCGATCCAAAACAGAATGATCAAAATTAGCAAATGTAAATTTCGTTCAAAAGTTTATAGTTTTTTTTTTATATTAAACGTGTTTTCGATTTTACTATGAATTACTGTCATCGATTAGCTCAGAAGTCTTAATTATACTAAATATTTTGAGAATTGCATAGGTAGCTCGTGACTATTTTGTAAAAGACCAAACCCGACAGCAAACTGTTGTATACAAATATAGCAATTTCACTAGTATGTATGTTCTACATAAGCAAACAAAAAATAATAGTCATAATACACATAAATGCTTTTGTAAAGCATAGTATCTATAATTTTCATGGTTTTTTAAAACATTTGAGGCTAGAGTTTCAATTTAAGGCCGGAATAGCGTAGTCCGTAAGGCACTGGATTGATAGCCACTAGTTAGGTTCTCCGCAGAAGACCTGAATTTTTATTTATGAAAATGCACTGACATATTATCACTTCTAGATATTATCTCATATATTGTTAATTGATTATTAAAATAAAAAAAATTACCGACCGCGTTTAATTCCTCTCCCTGCTTTAGTAATTAAGTCCGAAATAAGATTTAACGATAGTGACATTTTATCGCAAATTAAATATATGCAGATTTACTGAATAGTGTGTTAGTGAAATATAATTGCGCGCGAGTCTGTTACTGCGACAACTTGGGCGCAACGATACGAAACTTCGTTTTGGGAAGCTTAAAGTGCGTAGTTTTACAGTAATGTACTGTATATTAATGGGTTGTCAGGTTTATCACCTGTTCCACCCATTCGACACATTAACAATTGTTCGCTTAAAACATCATCGTTTTCTGATTTGTGGAGCTTTCCCAGTTATCCAGATCCACAAAAAGGGTGATAAATTGTGTATCGAAAGCTTAAGAACGATCACCGTTCCTTCTACGGCTGTTTGATATAGTAATTCTTCACAAATATATCAACAATCACTGTCAGTAGGCGCTAGTACTTCAACAATATGGTTTTTTGTCTGCATCGTTTCACGGTCACTAAAATCTTATGCCTCAGGAAATCCGTCGATTTAAAAATTCAGGTCGATAGTCTAAAATACTTTCTAAAAGCATTCGACAAAGTTTGTTATGAGTTACACAACTTGGATTTCTAAAGCGGTCTTGTAAGCTTTTATCGAATTACTTAATTTTTCGCCTACATTATGCAATCGTCGCTCCGATACTAAATATTTTATTAGCGACAACTTATCTTAAAAAACTTTAAAAAGGGCAATAAATACGAACTATTAATGAACACTTTAATTTAAAACTAGAAAAATATTTTGCGTAAGAACTCGAGCCCACTAACCTCATGTATCGAAGATTACGATTATAATAAATACAGATATGTACGATATAGCACAAAATGCCAAAGCACATATTAATTTAGAGGCGGAAGAACACATTTTATTGGTTCAAATATATTTTCTTGTACTTATATTGCTCAAGTTTTAAAAGTACTGCCATTTTATTTTTTCTTCTATTCATTATATTGTGTTAAAATGACATAATCGTAAAGTTACCAATAATTAATAACCAATAACATGTATTGTATTACAAAATGTAAAAGCATATTAATTTAATCATCATATTGAAGTAACTCATTTTATATATAAAACAATCTACAGCAAAAATATAATATTTAAAAATCTACATTAAAAAAACAGACGACAAATAACTGTAATAGAGTAGTGATCTTGGAATTGTAATTTGCGTATATACCGCAGGGGTTAATTATGCTCACATTTTTTAATATTTACACAAATAACTTTACATATTGTAATTATAGTCCCCCCCCCCCAGTTATATACAGATGACACAACTCCAGTTATAAAATCACAGTGACTAAATAGAAAATTTTACAATTTTAATATTTTTATGAATTATTCTGAAACAAATATATATTTACTGTATATTTAAAATACAATTTTGTTAATAAAAAAACAGTGGAATATTCGGTCCTCCGGCTATATATCTAGTACACTTCACAGATAGAATTGTTCCGGATATTGCAACGCCCTGGGCTCGCGATCTCAGCATCGTTCGAACAAAGGTGATAAGGTATGCTTTTATTATATATGCATGTGTACATATATTTATGTATTATATATTATTACGAGTGACGTTTCACCGTATTCATTGAGTTGAATATGCACGGCATACCCACGTCATTTTCCTGTCAAAACACAGGACACCTAGCGCACGTCTCGGCTCGCACCTTCGAGTTGATGAATGAAGGTGGCTCCTCGAGAGCTTACAATGGGTTATTCAAATCCACGTGAAGAAAGAAAAAACACGAATCGTCCCAGATGAGAAAAAGTGAGTGTAACGCGCCCTGGACGTATTGCTTTCACGTGTTGGCGAACAATAGCGGGCCAGCACAGCGCCACATTCAGAACACATTTCGCTTTTATTTGAACTGTGCGCACCAGACGTGCTTAAAATAAAATTATACACAGCGGACCAAAGGGTACGAACATGGGGCTCGTGGAAGTCGCGGAGTTTCCGTAACGACACAACAATGAGGCGCACGCGGCCGTCAAAGCTAAGGAACTGTCCAGCGAATATGAAATGTATTTTTGAATACTGAAATAAAGGTAAAACTATAGAATAAAAACATATGCGTTGTATAATCTACCACCAATAATGTCATGTAATCTTCTTTTCCAGGATATCTGAAATATGTATAACAAAATGTCGTTATGAAAATAAGACCAACTACTAAGTATATAAAAAATATGACTCACAATAAGAATTACAAAATAATAAGAGAGCAATCGTATGACTTTGGAATGACGTTAATATGACTGATGCCCCATACGAGCAGACAATAATTCATATCTATAATACAGAAACAACATTATAGGTAACGGCGTCATTTCAGCTTTTTATAGGGAGGTGGGGCAAAAGTTGGAGTTGTCAGTGGTCGTTTTTATAATATTTCGATTTCATTAAGATTAATAGTAATTTATTAAACGCCATGCATTTTTCTGGCCAAATTCAAAGGAAAATAAATGCTCCCACCACCCCCCTCCCTCCCCTAAATGACGTCCCTGCTTAGAAACCACGTCAAAAGAAAGACAAAGATAATGAGTAACTTAGAAAACATTTATGCGTATTTTTAAACTTTACAAGGAGTCGGAAATGGTATATAAGATCCGTATACGACTAACACTTACTCGAATGGATATGAATATATTTTGTTAAATATTAGTTATTCCAGAAATATGGATATATTTTACTTCCCAAACTATTTTTTTAAATCACGTTATTACGATAGTTTGAGATCTACTGATCTATTTGGTATATTTGATAATGCTTTGTTTCCATAAACCGACTGACAGTAGCATAATACGACTAGAAAGACGCACAAGCAGATATGAATTGAACCACAAAAGACGCGTCTATCCGTTCGGTCCAAACACGGACCAACAATGACTACCATTGTGATCGCCTTTCGAAAAGCGTTTTATTCGAACAAAACGCTGTAAGAAACACGCACCATGAAATGTATATGAATTATTGACAATTTTTTAGTAAAATAACGACTAGATATGCAGATGCTGGATGAGTAACACGACTCGATATATGTATATACCATAATCTAATACGTTAAATGTGAATCCGTCACTGTTTTCATATTTTTATGCGACAAAATAATAAACATACTGCAGCACAAATCATAAGCAATAAGTCAATAGTGTAAGAATTCATTATGAAAAAGAGTGAAAGGCCATTCGTTGTAACTGATAGACTCAAATAAATAAATTAAAGCAATAATTAGTTTTAATGGTCATATAAAAATCATTACATATTACGAACAATATAACGGGTTAATATCGGGCTAAGCCTACTAACAAAAAATGTTAAGGCTAGAAGATGGCTCTAAAGTGTAGGGTAAGATTTTTAGTTCTAGCTTTACATTTATAACCATACACAATAATTAAGTCCGGACACTTATATAAAAGAACAAAAACGAAGACAACATATGGAAACAATATAATAAATTTAACTGTCCCGATCTCATTTAAAAAGTAAGTGCTTCTAAAACAAGCAATTGCTTGTTTTTGAAGCCATTCTCGATTTATTTTCACTGGAACATTTTGTACATCACAATGTACACCATAATATTTAAAAATACATAATATTACAAAATATAAAAAAAAATTATGCAAAAAAAGATTTTGTACTAAAAAAATTAATAAATAATTTTCTTGCCCCTTAAATTGAGCAACAATATTTAAAAAATCTGGTCTTCAAATACGGTCCCTCGAGACTTAAAACCAGATCGACGTCAACTACACCAACATTCCAAAAGCGTTTATCACAAACTTCTTCGGAAGTAACTCAGTAACTTTATTAAATCAGAATTTTGGATAATACAAATCATTATCAGATGAATTATTACAAAATGACTTTTGAGGACAGACTTGACTTGAACAAACAGAATAATTTTACATGTGTAAAACTATGATAAGCTATTTCAGAAGTTAATTATTTATAGCATATTATTAGTTGTCTTTATATATAGACATGAAGTCCAAAAAATGTAAACGTTACGTTTTACACTCAAAGGTTGAAAATATATTTTTTTCATAACTTTTTTAATTTTCAATATTTTTTTTTTTATGAATATATAATGAAATATTTTGTAAAGTGATATAAACTAGAACATATAAGTAAAATGATGATCAAACCAATTCAATTTTTTCACATTACGAATTAGCAGCGCAATGAATTTTTTAGTGGTTTGTAAATTTATATTATAATATAAGTTCTAATCAATATTATTCTGTAATTGTCAACATTTTTAATAGAAGATTATGTTAACATTTAAAGTAGAACAATGGGATAAAAAAGCTGGTTTATATTTTTCCTAACTGATAAAATGACTCTGTTATTTATTATTAGAATAATTTTTATGCAATACTTTTGTTAATAAAATTTGTTACTACGATACAATATTATAAGGACAAAAATTAATCGAACTAAGGAAAAGCTAAGCCGAGCTTTGGTTATATTTTTTGTCACATTCTTCATAATCGATCATGACAAATCGGTTTGAGCTTCCGTGATTTTTGTTATGCGGCGGATCTGATATAACAATGACTTTTGTGATATTTTGATTTATGAGGGTTTAAAAATTTTATAAATTACTTAGGTATTTCTTAATTTATATCATATATAACAACTCATCCGTTTTATATAAATATACATATAATGTACTAATTATAAAATAAATTATATTCTTCAATCGGAACAGGGGCATACAAAGCAATAAATCAAGGTATTTGGATTCGATCACAAGTACCAAGCATATCATTATTATGCAATTTGTCACGGGGACTTATGGGGATGTTGTCCTTTGATCGTTTGGTTTTTGAAAGGCTCGAACCGATTTCACGGGCCATCCTGGCCGATTGCGAGCCCAAAAGGGCAACTGAGCTCCGCTCAACAATTGGGGGTTAGAAACCATTGTGACCACGGTGTAATGGAAACTTCCGGGTCCTTTGTCGTTCGACACAAAACGCCTACTGCGAAACATTTGTAATTTGCTCCGAAGCCATTGTGCCAAATCGGTTTAAAGATCCACGTATCGACGTAATAAATTTAAGGATTTAACACTGATAAATCGCCGACAGCGGTGGGCAACCCTCGGTTATAATATGTTACTGATATATAGATGACTATTGTCAAGATTTTTTCATAGGAAAAAAATACAATTATCTTGTAAAATAATAAACAACCAAAATAATTAACAACGGTGGTCAGTAATTAAAACAAGTTCTAATAATAAAATTCTCAAACATCATATGATAAAAAATATTGTAAAATCGTCTAATACTACTAATAAAATAAAATAAAATATGAATATTTTATTGCACCCTATTAAACAACTTTCAATACTACTAAAACACGGAAAAGCATGAAATTAATCAAGAATTCAACGAGATTTTGGGGTAATTCGTCATGACGTACAATTTCGATCACTTCTGAGTTTGCGTTGGTTCGTTGAGTTGCGCAACCTATTTTTTTTCTTGATTATTACTCAAATATATTTTATCGGTTTAATTAAAAAGTAGTCCAAGGCCATTACTTTTTTATATTTCTAATTATTAAATTTAATTTTACTTGGTTAATAAAATTGAATAAAAAAAATCACAAAATGAGAGGATGCAGAAATATTATCGAAATTGCATTATAAATTAGAGCCAACGTGTTTTTGAACGAAAGGATGGAAAAGAAAGTTTGATTATCTACTTCTTTCACTGTTTTGTTGGTGAAGAAAATATCTCCAATTTCTAAATTTAAGAATCACACACAGATCATTTGTCCTTGATAGGAAACGTAGTGAATTTTATCTGACCCTATAAATCAAATTCACTCTCATTAGAGAGTGTTATTATTCTTCAATCTAAAACAGTTCAGTTTTTGTTTCGTTCGGCTTATTTTATTCGTGTTAGACCCATTTATTTGCTCAATAACAGTGTTTTTGGCAGGTATACAACTGCATAAACATTTTTATAAAATATATACATAAAACTGCTATAGGAGAAATCATTACTTTGGCAAAGAAAATTTGTAGGGAAGGTTTTAAAAATGTTAGCCTTAATGATATCGACGCATTACTTAAATAATAAAAATATTAGTTAAATAGCTTTAGGTATCGCTGAAGAACAAGAAAACGATAATGAAGCAAAAAATCCAGCCCCCTTCATTGCACTTTTCTCTTCAACTTTGGAGTAAATTAGAAAATGGTGTTATTTTTAATGACACCAATTCCGAATGAGCTTAAGAAATGTATGATCAGTATTAGGAACTGCATAAAAAATAGTCATCTTGTTTAGTTTAATCACTAATTACGATGTTAAAGGAAAAAATTAACACAGAACGATAATTGTCACTGTTTCAGAGTTATGCTGTTTTGGAAAATTATGGATTTATATACTATATAATACTATTTTTTAACGTTAACCGTGCTTTTATGCGGTATCATCCTGTTGTACGATTCTACCACTTAAAAAGAGACTTGACTGTACTCGTTTTGTAGTATCACTTGATCTTCACCAACAGTAATTATTTAACCTTAACCCGATTTATTGCACCCATTTTGAACAACGGTGGGTTTTTTTTACGCTACTGTATATTTAATATGTATAACATGATAAATAAACTCTTACTTAATTCCATGTTTAAAACAAAATATTTATTACACTTTGAAAACCCGTGGGCACCTATTATTACCGTAGTTTGCAAAAAAAGTTTACTAAAAGCATACGCCTGAAAATAAATATTTGTATACATATCCGCCCCATTCATTTCAGTGGTATTGTGCAATTTTATTTGTGAATGTAAATTTGCTCAACGTTTTGCACCTTCACATCGTAATGCAACAATAAAATGACAATGGAGCCCCGCCTTTTAACTTATGATACTTTAGTGATGTCTAGTTTCAAAGTTAAACACCGAAACGAATGGCCTATATTCATGATTTTTTAAAGCGATGCGACTATCGTAAATAGTCAGATTGACATAATTGTAGTAGTTAATCATTAATACAAATTATGCATAATTTATTAATTGTTAAATAGATTATTTTTGCCTACTTTTAAAGATGTTCTTTGATGCTTTATTACTATAAATTGTAAAAAACCGACATTTACTACAACGAAGTCGCACGACTCAAAATAGATTGCTCGAATAATTATTATCATGCTTATAGTGTTTATAAGCCATTACAAAATAGAGGTTGGACTGGTTGGAATAATATGTCACCTTGAAGGCCGAACATGATTCAGCCGTTACAACCAAATTGTATATTGATAGAAACGGAAAATATGTCTACTAATTGCGAGGAAGTTCTCCTCTTTGTGTTGACTCCACACTCGTTTTTATTCTATTTTACCCTCCCCCGTCACTATTAAACAAAAGTTGCATTTCAATCGCACATACAAAGGCTCCCGCATTGTTACTATTGTAGTTTAATTTATTTATTTTGCATTTTACTAATTGACCAGTCGCATTGCAGTTGCTCGATCGCACAGACCCGCCCATAACAATAAGGAATATAGTGATATAAAATATGCATTGTTGTAAAACATTACGCAAACGGCCGTAAGAGATCAATCCGAGGGCTCCGGCACAAAAGTGCCCCGGAGCGATACAAAAGGGTAAATGATTCCCAAATTTGGGGTGGTTTTGCACCCCGCTAGGATTCGGTGTGCAACGTGCTGGGGCTGAATCGAAGTAGCCAGGTGTTTGAAAGCCACCACCGGCCTTGTAAGGGTATGTCACATAGCATCGCCACTTTATGACCCTCCAAATACAAATCGACGAGGAAAAGATTTGCTCCCGGTTGAGAGTCATCCCATGGTCGGGGTGGAATTCAATAAATGCAGATTAGAATGAAATTTCATACTTGTACGCATATATTACATTCGAAAGTAAAAACCATGAATAATACTCGTAAATTTCGAGTACTCGAGTACTTAAAACGTTTACCTCAATATTTATTACTAGCTGACGGTCCCTCACTGTCGTGAGGTACCGCAGCTAGTATTTATTACTAGCATTTTTTTATATACGTATACCTACGGCTTGTAAATACATATAATATAATAAATATGTATGTATTTTCAAGCCGTTCAATGAGAAATACGTATATATTAAACATGTTTGAGATAAAGATAAAGCCGAAGAAATAAGTTATTCTTTTAAGGCTGTTCGTTACTGTTCCGCCACAACTAGCTGGTAAATATGGTTAAAAGTAAAGTCATTTGGAGACAGACTACAACAGATACATATTTTAAACTAAGGTAATGGTTAATTAATTTTAAAATTGGTTAATTAATTTTATTAGAAATTTAAATTTTAAAGATAATGCCCGTATGCGACTCGGGTGAAGGCCTGTGCCAGTAGTCCAAGAACGGTACTGTAACTGTTTCAGTAGTTATTCTTTTATCGAGATCCCTGCATTATTATGTCTAGCTGCTCAGTATCAGAATATGAGCTTTTGAAGCCAAATTTTATGTCGGGTAATATTTTTATTTTGTTTGAATGTTCCATTAATTCGTTTTGAATTACTTTTTCATATGTCTTACTTGGTCGATTGTTTGGAGGCAATGTTAGTTCTGAACCGGGCTTATGAATGAGTTCTCTGCCTGTTTCCACAAAGTCGGAAAATAAATACGTGTGAGACACGACTTAAAAGTAATTAATTCTGATCGGTGATAGAATTCTAAGAGCTTTGTTTGGAAGAGAGAAGTACCCGGGGGGTATATAGTTAGGCAGTTCACGAAGAATAGTCTACAGCTCATTATTTGCTATATATTCACATATTTTTTTTATAAATTATTGTAATTCACATCAACTGAGCACTGATTTTTAAGACATACACAATGTAGGTTTGCGACGAAGTATTTTAAACTTTTATTATCCAATTTATAATAGACAATAAGTTTTATATTTATATCGGCGTTATTTCATTGTCAATGGTTAAAGCATTGATGTCACAGAGTTGGGCAACTATTGAAGTTATACTAAAGTGAAAATCGCTTAGTCGTACTAGGCTGCGACAAAGAGGCGGGCTCAAATTATCTATAGCATCTCCAGATTTTTAAGATTATTAAAGAATTAAAACCTTTTTTGCATACAGAGAATTACTTTATAAATCCTTATCCTCGTTGTTTCACTAAAATTTTTGACAAAAGAGCTAAGAAGTTTGATTAATAAGAAGCATTAGTATTAAAAACAATCTACAAATTAAAAAATATTATAGATGATGCAGTAAAAATGATAAATATGTAAAATCTCGACTAATTCGATCCAGAGTATTTAAAATATTGGGCGTAGTGAACATAACGCATGTTTATTATATACTAAAATGAGATGGCCATCCAAAGGAAAAGCGCTAATGAAGCTTTTCTTTAATGCCAATATAATTCGGTTCAAAATTTTATTAAAATTTTAGCAAATCTTTCATGTAAATTTCGCGTATCTGGTAGATATTTTTACAAAGTGCTATGAAATTAATTTAATGTAACATGGAAAGAGAATTATAATTTTTAATACAAAAGTTAGAATTGCATTTATTGAGAGAAGATTACTATTTTGGATTTCTACACTAGGATGTAATGATTGTGATTGTTTTCCTGCCTTACATAAATGTTAGACTGAATTCAATTTTAAAATGTACTATGAAGTTTCTAACGTATTTTTAAAACACTCTTAAAAACTACTCTTTTGAAATATTTTTGGATAACTAGTGAGGACGATTCCTGGGCTCGGAATCAATTTTTCGTGATATCTAAGCCTACAAGCTTAAGTTTACGCGTACAATGTTTTTTTTTAAATTGATAAATAATTTACAATACGTATTCTATATATACAAATATGTAAGTAAAGCTTTATGCAACATTGGGTTGATTTTTATTACTTGAGAATGACCGAACTAAAGCCATAAAAAATAGTCAAAATGATTTTTAGTGTGGCTGAGATGAAATGCAAACATCACTAGTGATGCTAAATAATTTTGGGTCACATACGTGTTAAAAAGATCGATTGTTTACGACTCCAACTCCACAGGTGAGTTAGTGGACCATCTGGGATGCAATTGATACTTTATAGTTACTTTAGTTACGAACCAATTCGTTATGCATAACACATTAAATTATTTTCATCCTTATTTTAAGTTGTTTTTTATAAAAATGAAACGGGTGTTATACAATAATTTGGATATGGCTTTATTGCCCCCAGATGATGGACTTAATAGTGATGTAAAATTGTAGATGATGCTTCGAGTGATTAAGATAGATTGTAAAAAGCTAATGGAATCAAACAATTATCAAGTAATAACAGTACTAACACGTTAAAACATTACAGATAGACTACGGCAAAATGTAGCACAACGCTTTTTCAAATACAATTAAATAAATCCTGCGAGCGCAATGGAGAATGGAAAAGTATGGAAAAGGAGGATGTTGATCAGCTTTTCTATATAGTAGGTGCCAATTAAAATTATATTGTCATATGCTTCGCGCATATGAACATTGGAAGTACGTTTCACATGATAGCAACATACCTTTTATAACCTAACGTAATAATATGCATATTAGTAAACAAACAGCCGTATAATAGAAAGATAGCGCAATGCGGTAGAGTCAGTAGTATCCCTAACAATACCTGCAGCTTCCTCCACCGCATCTCTTCCCAGCTTTCGTAGCACCCTACGACCCCCTACGAACGGCGCAAAACCGCACGCCTTCCCAACTTATTTGAATAAAACTCGTATAATCAACCTGGTTTATGGAGATAAACAAGGGTTTAATTAACAGGCTGTTAATCCAGGGGCGGACCGAGTGCTTTATGGCGGTTGCCGCTCAGCAAAATTATTGTGTCGTTAAACGCCGGCCACGGCTCTTATTTTTGGTACCCTACACGCCCAATAGTGTCGACCGCCGGCCGTACACAAACGGTATATCTGCGACGGTCAACTCGGTAACGACCTCTTTTGCATACATCCACACCGAAGCGGTTCCGGCTAACCGGAGACGTATTCCTAATAGCATATTTCACTTTTATGGCCAGGCAAGGAAAACACTTTTTCGCATAAACACTGATGGGCACGTGCAAAGGCACGGTTAACAATTCGGCTCGAGCGTAATGACTGACCGCGATAGCCATCGAAAATTACGTGCCTTGTGCCTCCCAAAATGACATCTAACAATTATCTACTAAATAATTTTAAATCCAATATATCTATTCAGTATTGGCCAAAATAGTAGGGCACCTAAAAAAACGTGTTACGTCTTAGTGAAGCGTGTGAATTGTGGTGCTATCGTCGGACCTTTCGGATATCGTATAAAGTAATAAGGTGTAAAATTATGATTAGCATATCATAGGAAAATCTTCAAATTATTATGAAAAGAAAAACTGAGGGATGTGTCGGACGAATGAGCTTTTAATAGCTGCAGCGCAAGTACAGAAGTATTGAATATTTGCCATCGAACGCTTATTTTGACCGTGACAATCTATTAAAAAAGTATTTAATTTAAAATGAAAAAATGTGGCAAAAACCAGTTCAATGATAGATTTTCTGTTCACTAGTGTGTCCGATGACGCAAAAATCGTTATATTTGTCTTAGGGACAGGGCCGGTGCGATATGGGCTCCACTTCTTAGGTCGCTTTAGATGTTTGAATGATGCGAAATACAGCTCCATTACGTGAACAATCGGGATTCAGAGAAAAACATTCCACTGAGACTGCATTACAAGTATTTATAAAAGATTGGTTGATAGGCAAGGATAAAAACAAAATCATTGGAGCAGTTTTCCTGGATTTCAAGGGAGCTTTCGCGATAATAGAAAAAAAAACAATGCTGAAGAAATTAGAGAATATCGGTATAAATTAAATAGTTATAAGATGGTTTAATAATTATTTAAAAATGAGAAAAGAAAAAGTTAAGATAAATTATGTGTATTCAAAAGAGAAAATAATATCTCACGGTGTAACATAGGTGTCTAAATTAGGACCATTGATGTATATATTATGTATGTATTAATGACATAATTATTAATATAAAAAATGAAAATTTCATCGGTTTGCGGACGACTCATTAATATATTGTGATAATGTAAAATAAGTTGTAGATAATTTAAATAATGAATTAAGCTTAATTTAAATTTAGTTAAAAAATAATACTTGAAGTAAATAAAAATAAAACTAAATGTATGTTTATTAATTTTAAAATATGTTAAAATTTAAGGACATACTTTGAATATTTGTATTCGTGTTTAGGATATGATAACATATTAAAATCGAGTGAGTTTGACAAATATTCACACCAAATTTTTCTTTCAGCATTATACAATTCCACTTATGATTTTGTTGATTTGGCAGAAGAAATAAGCGTACATTAAACCAACCACAGACAAAATTAGCAAAAGCAAATTTCGTTCAACAATTTATAGTGTATAGATACTATAATAATTTCTACCCCCGCCTCTCTGTCATCGATTAGCTCAGAATGCTTACCCATGTATGTATACAAATATAGCAATTTCACTATAAATAGTGTCATACTATAATCAGACAAAAATATAATAGTCAATATACATAAATACTTTTGTAAAGTTATCTACAAAACTTAATGCTATTTAAAGCCGCCATTATTAAAAACTGACCCCTGCTACAAAGAAATCTACTGATTCTTAATTATAATACATAATAATTTATAATTAATTATATAGATTGCATCAATTCCCAGACTTTCATTCTGGTGTTTTATTATACTCACTTGTAGGTGTATTGTTTATATCTGATTGACCTACCCAGTTAATACTGAATTACCCTGTTGTAACGCTTGCTAATTGAAGAAAATGAATCACCAAAAATCTTTATATTATATTTTACGATACTGACGTAGACGAGGCTGTGGAAAAGTTCAACACATGCGTTCAACGAGCCGCATGGAGCTCTCTACACCTAAAGAAACAAATTTTGAAAGCAAAAAGAATATTCAAAGCACACGAGAGCATAGACCTCCATCAAAGAAAGCTAAGAAAACTATGCCAGAGATTATAGCAATCGAATAAGATAAAATTTACCACTTCTAGGTTGATAACATATTAAAATATATAGTAAAATTACGAAGTATGGTTTTTATATTTATTTCAAAACAAAACACAAATCACAGGAGATGGTCACTTTCATCAACTTAAAATATTTTTTAACCAATCATAAGTGTAAATGCTTGAATTTTATTGTATTTGAATATTAGTCAAAAAATTCAGTAATTTACCAAAAAACTTTTTTCACACGATACCGATTTTTTTCTTAATGAAAAGCTTCTGCACCAACGCCACTTTCCTTTGTCATCAGACCGTATACATAATCAAAAGTGGTCTAAAAGTGCGCGTGGCGGTCCGTATGTCACAAGCGTGATGTAGAACACTCGAACGCCACAAAAATGTTACTCTGTCTCCGACAATGGATGTGTGTGGAGACAACCATTGTCAAAAGCAGACACCGCGATATTGTTGACAGGCCATTGTCGCACTGTCAAAAATGTGACAGGAACTCTGCGATGCTACTGGCACACCCAGAGAGATGTTCTACGGCTTTACTTAATTTAGACATTTTTTTGATAAAATAATACAATCCCTGAATATACAAAATATGTATTATATACATATAAAATGCAGCATATCAGAGAATAAATAAAAAGCAAATTCAGTGGAGAAAGTTAAAGAAAAAATACAAATATACATATATTTTAGATTTTATTTAATCTGAGCTTGTACGATGAAGTGATTTAAGTACCTAATCACAAATACGTTGTCGTAGCAACAAATATTGATTAATTATTCACTTTCGTCATTTTTCTGATGAAAAATCGTGGTATTGAAATATCTTGTACCTTCAAAATGTAAAATATTTTTAGATGTAATAAAACTAATAAGCCATTTTATTTTGAATGCAAACAATACAATGCGATGTATCAAATGGCACTTACTTTAGTATGAATCCTATGGAGTTCAATAACAGTCAAATTTAGATGTAATAAAATAATTTATATAGGTTAAAAACTGATTTAACGACATATATTTAACTAATATCATCAAAACGTGATTATATTTACTTTAGTATAAATATTCATTTATTTCGGTTTCTAATGGTCAAAGTGAAAAACATTTTTGTTAATTAAATGCAAATTGCAAAATATTCAACCAAACGCAAATTTAAAAAGTAAATGAAGTAAATATTACTATAAATATGTCGTTTATAAATTCTCAGGCTTTTTAAGAGTCAGAGTGGTTCTCACCTTGATAATAATAAATGACACCAAATCTAGTATAAAACTTATAGAGCTTCACAAAGGTAGACCTTTGAGTATATAATACGTATATTAGGACATGCAGAATGGACAAAAATAAAAATTATGTGGGCTTAAAACTAAGTTGACGACGTATATTTAATTTATACCGTGTATTTGGTTAATAAATAGGAAATGTGAAAGCTACGAGGCAAAAATACAAAAGCTCATAGATACCGATAAAGTTGAAAATCGTTTCTGGTGCAATACATATTTTGCTACCTATTTGATCAAACGCAAAGTGCTGAAACACATTACAAATTTCAATAAAAAGAAACCACCAAATATTAATAAATTATTTCGGTTTCCAAAAAAAACATTTTTACTAAATAAATGTGTTGCAATATATTCAACCAAATGCATTGTTGAAACACAAAAAATATATAAATTAAATATGTATTATTAAAAATACCTCGTTCATAAATTGTTAGGCTTTTTAAGTCAAAGTGAACTACACACTACTAATAATTAATGATAATGATAAGCTTATTAAGCCTCACAAAGGTAGACTTTTGAGTATAATAAGTGCATTAGGGCATGCAGAATTCGGATGTAATAGAAAATTAATTTATGTTAGGTTTAGAACTGAGATGACGACATGTATTTAAGTTACACCATCAAAACGTGTAATCAATTACTATAAAATACATACTTAGTAAATAAGTATTATAGTTTATGTCAAGAACACATCTGTATTTTTATTACATTTTACATATTTATGAACTTTCGTATATGAAGTATTTGTACAATGTCAGATAAGAGGTTATAACTAAGCTGAATATATGTTAAATGTGTTTACCCAAAGTATTTTTTGTACAAAATTAACAATTATTTATATACTTTAAACCTTTATATCTGTCAAAGAATATGTATGTTTTTATATTATATACATATATTTTTGTGGCATTTATATTCAATTAATGTAGATTTTTTTTGTGTGAATCCAAGACACCACAAAAGTGTATTTTGTTTAATATATTAAAAATCTGTTAAATAATTGTGACATAACGAAAGGTTGATTGTGAGAAAAGTAATCGGTTCAATTCAATAATATAAGAATGTGATTATGTATGATTAATTTGTATTTCTAAAAACATATGTGCTATCCTACTAATGCGTTATGTATCTATATAAAAATAAATTACATTATTTTGAGACATTGTCAGTTTAGGTAATATATAACATTAAACGATGCCAGTATCCCATATAAATCGTTTGTGTTTCGGCAGTCATCACAAATATTCGCTACAATTGAAATTTTAAAATAATATAAGCAAATCGTATTAATTAAATATTCACGTAGGAATATTCCTGTTTTTTAATCATTATTCCTTTAACATTCGCGCCCTATGTCGGATATTAAACTCGCGCGTGGCTTTGTGTACTTTGCTTAGGCATAGGGATGGAAAATAACTGTTCACGCATTTCGTATTAAATCGGCCGTTAAACACGAAATACGATAATTACGCTTAACTGCGGAGGGTGCGAAAAACCGCCGTCGGATGTTACGAAACTATCACAAGACTATGTTATTAATATCCAAAGAGACTATTTTTATGTTTGTCAGATACCTTTTAGTAATTTCACAAATGTTTATAAAAAAAGCACCTTGTATGTAATTTTAAACTTAGAATTTTTCTATAATAACGCAGTCAACTATTTAAAACTAAAAATACACATTTGATGTTTGAAACTGGCGAACAACTTTAAACGTTAAAATGCCGTTAACGTCTCATATGGACATGATAGTCAATCATCCAATATTGCCGGATAGATAACATAAACGAAATCAACAGAATTTTACTGATGAAAAAATAAAACAAAAAATAATTTACATTTTAGATAAATGTAATGTATCATTGAAGATGATTGTTAATA
This sequence comes from Plectrocnemia conspersa, assembly GCF_051122295.1. NCBI lineage: Eukaryota > Metazoa > Arthropoda > Insecta > Trichoptera > Polycentropodidae > Plectrocnemia > Plectrocnemia conspersa. The sequence goes on from NW_028277165.1 coordinate 10,262,398, forward strand.
CGTCTACCTACATAAAAACTGATACATTTAACTGTTTTTTCTAAATTATAAATTCTTTAAGATTAAAAATATTAATTATTTTAGAAATACTGTTAATGTTTGTTTCGTATGTGATTTGACTCAATTTGCATATTTTACAGAAATCAAAAAGAATATTTCTTTAACCAACGCGAAGACTTTGCGTTAATCGAAATTCTTATTATTTTTATAGTTTCAGAATCACCGGTACGCGACTCTTGGGTCAGAGACATTCCAGGCCACGGCGAGGCCACAAACATTGACGTCACAAGGTGTGCACGTTCTTGTGTGAATGTATGTGTGCATACACTTAACAGATAATAATGTCTTTTTACCAGAAACGCTGATTAAATATTTGCTCTTGTAGGCAATATATAATGGCGGGCGGGTGTGCCAGGTGAGGCGGGGGACCACAGATGCGACTAGATGACGACTACCGTTTAAAAGAAGCACCGAGTTCATTATAAATTATTATCAATGGAATGAAACATCTGATACATGTAATATTGTATTGGATGATCTACCTTCTTTATGTAATCATATGCTATAAAATGACCTACTATTATACAAAAGTATGTTAAACTGTACAGCTATTTATTCGAGTCGAGAGCAAGAAATATATAAGACCCACCTAAAAAAATTAATACTGGATTGATAAGTCCATGAACATGCAACGTGATATTTAATATAAAACTACTAAAATCAAGGTAAAAAGATTTTACCAAACATATATTTAAACTCTTCTTTAAGGATTTCTTATGACGTACTAGTAAATGGAATACGGATGTAAATAACACGTAGAAAAAATCTATGTTTTTTTTGCAAAGGATGATTTTCTTTAGATTTTTTCAAGTTCAGTTGTGATAATTATCTTCCGAGTTGGTGAGTTCTTTTTACGATAAGAAAATTACCGCGAATTAATTGATTAAAAAAACAAGCCTGGACTACTATTGAACTCTCATTTTATTTTAATATATATATAAGATATTTTCTATGAGCTGAAAATGACTCATTATTAGAGAATTTTCATTACCAGATATGTACGACCTAGCTCGATTTTAATTAATCATCACGATATTCATCCGTGAGATCAAGAAAATCTAGGTAAACCTAATATGATCAGTCGGAATTATAATAATATATTAATCACTAATTCTAAAAGAGTAAATTTAAAAACACTAAGGCCCGTATGGGATTCGAACCCAGGTCTTTCGGGTCAATAGTCGGAGACTTATACCGCTCGACTTATGTGCTAGTTAATTAAAAAACGATGTACAGCTACTATTAATTCCAAACCAGTAAATTTATATTAAATCAAGCTTCAAAACTAAATAACATGAAGAAAGTATTTTTCAGTCTTAAACAGGATAGAATGCTAGCATCCCACATTCCTTGAATCAATATTAAAATAATTGTCAAAAGGTTAACACAAAAATTGTTGGCAAATTTGTCATGATAACGATACTATCATCACAGCATATAACTAACTGTTTTACGGCACGTCGTTATCATCGAGTAAATGCGTATTCTTTTCTTGGACAAATATTTTCTCTCGACAATATTATTGGATGTATTGTGTCAATATTAACTTCCAAACATCAATATTTTATATTAAATAATATAAGTGTGTGTACAATGCGATCGCTTGTACGAGCCATTGTATAAAATGTGATATTATGTATAAAATATACGAATACATATATATTAGATGTTTGTGTCACATTTTATTACTTAATAATAATATATTTAAAAATAAAATTGAAATGAGTACATATTGACACATTTCACAAGTATCCAAGAATATTTTATGATTACCATTATATAATATGATTGTATTACATGACATGAACGTAAGTCTTTAATGAAGACTATAATGTATACAAAACGTAAACGTATTTTTAAATTTTCGTGATATAAAAGATAATTTAAGCCATAATATCCTGAGCGGATTTATATTTATAAGCTTACACAATATCTATATTTGACAACTTATATGGCGGGACTACACCGATGACAACACATGGAAACAAGTTAATAAATTGAACTGACCCGATCTCATTAAAGAAGCAAGTTTGTAGTCTCGGTCGTCGTCGTCGCAATGACCTTCTGCATAAAGTGCGAAAGTCATCACACTCGATCAAATACGAATACCGTGCCACCCGATGCCACTTTAAGCGTTAGCTTGAACTCAAATGGGAGGAATCTACGTTGCTATTAAAATTCAATACAGTCGAATTTTGATTTTCTCGCCAGAAAAAAGTTATAATGCAAGGAATCATATTCAATAAATTCATGCCTAGTTTAGTAATCGCGATCGTATTTAACGACAGTCCAGGTAGGAAGTCGAATGAAGTATCGATTCGCACACTGCCCTCGACGTGGAATTCAGCTGGGTATATATTTGTTCGTTTCTCGAAGACGGTTCCTCGATACTAAAAACCAGATCGACATCATCTACAAAAGCGTTTGTCACAAACTTATTTTTCGAAAATTAAGTAACTTTATTAAATCGGAATTTGGAGTGATACAATTCATTATCAAATGGAAGAAATATTTCACAATGACTTTTGAGGAAAAAATTGACCTAAAAAGCAGATAGTTTTACATATGTTTAATAACCTGCAACAGGCAATTTTAGAATCTAAAAGCTATCATATATTTACCTACAGCGTTAAAATAAAAAAATCTCAGTTGTATTTTAATAACAAATACAAAAACTTTATATGTGGATGTTATAAAATGCTTATTCACCACACCTATTTAATATATTAGTACATATCACTGAAATTCGCCAACACAAATATCTCATATAAACAAGACTAGTAAGATATTAGAAAAAATCTGAAACATGATAAAATTGGGTAACGTGGCAATTATCATCTCCGAGCCTTATTTTATAATGTACAATATGTAGATATAATACATGTGCATAATGAGAAAGAGAAAAGGGGCAAAAACCCGCCCAGTCTTCGCCCCCCGGCAATGCCACGGAGCTCAACTCTTGTTCCAACAGTATTTTATTATAATGCAAATATTTGATTCCGTACAAAACTTTGAGTCGTTTATAATAATAATAAAACATTACTCGAGTCGAGGCTCTACGTAGCAGCCGTGGCAGAGAGAACACCGTGAAACTTTTATGAAGGGTTTTTAGCGAAAGGCTCTCACAGAGAGGGAGTGTGGCGAAATTGAAATAGGTAGGGGGAAATTTACTCCACACCGACAGTGAAACGTAAAATTGCGATCTATTGGCTCAGTTGTTGCACATTTTTGGCTAGCAAGAAGCATAGATCTATCTAGAAAAAATATGTATAACTTGATTCGCCATGTGCGTTTATTTGAAATTCGACATTGGGAATTATAATTAGAGTCGTTGGAAATTGTAAATTGACATTTTTACGAATGGTTTCTTTAGTCTGCACAGGCATATCAAAAGCAACCATTTATCCAGAACAACTAATACACGGTAATATAAATAACACCAGTCAAATATTATAAGTATTGGAAGTAGCTACTAACGGCAGCAATTCATTACTTGCGATAATTAAAATACAACGTTTCATATGAGCCGGACATGTGTCACGCATGGCTGACTCGAAACCTGCAAAGCGGAAAACTGCGTTAGCTGGGCACCACATGGATAATTTTTCTTTGTTCTTTCTGTGAAAAATGATTGGGTATGGAAAGCGTGACTGACTGCTACTCAACCCTTTTATATTCGATATCACATATCCATATTCTCAAATTGATCAGTGATGCCGAAGTTCATCAATAGTTTTACGCTGACTAACCCGACTGCAGCTGTCACTCGCGACAGCCTAGCTAGGAGGTCAGGCCTAGCCAAAAAATCTTATCAAATGAAATTGCGGCTACAATTTATGTAAGAATAATAAGAAAGGCAGAAATCTAATTTCTCAAATTATATCACTAGCGTTTAAAAATTGATAATGAGAACGTTTTATCAAAAATATAACGGTATTACACTTATTTTTTTATCCAGTTAGCATTAATACCAAACAGGCACAGATTTGCTTTTATATCAGCGGTATAACTTAAATCTTTTATCAAGCAAATGTAACGCTTATATCCAGATAATAATAAACTAGCTAACAATTGTTTGCCCTCTTCGACGCTTCGCAGGATCTTTCAAGACATGGACGTTAATTTCAATGACCTGCATGAAGATCATATGAACATAAGACTTCGAATCAGAGATGATCAAAACAGGGTTCAAAATATAAATATCTCAATTTTATTTAATCTATTTCCTATGACTTATAAAATTGCTAGTATGACAAAGCCGACCATAAAATAATATGGTAGATGGGTATGTATCCCTTCTCCCTCGCATACATCTGTAAACAATGCATTCACAAAAAGAATGCGGGTGCACTATTGTGGTATAAATTTTAAATGTATCACTTAACAGCAAACTGTATTTGGATTTGGTACTCTCATAATTTTTCATTGTGACATTTTAAAAATTGAAAATGAACTACCGATCTTCTTCTTTTACATCATTAGAAAGTGATAGTCTTGTTGGAACGAAACCAAAGATTACTGCAAAAGGAAGTTTGTTGGCATATAGTAATTATAATTTGTATTTATTAGCTAAAATTTGTTTTTTATTAATTTTAAGATAAAATTCCGATTGTATAAAATATGGATTTACATATATCATACGTGATGGAGTATTCCTTCCCAAATGTGTCAATTTTCTTTTCTTTTTCTCTGACATAAATTAAGTCAATGTTTTCATTTATCAACAAAAAATAAACCACGATATTTGATGAACGCACATTGATCTATAATCAATTACTTATTATGGTAGCTTTAATATAATGTAATGCAATATTTAATTTCTATGATATACATATATGTACAATACTAACATATGAAAGGCCACGCGTCGCTCAGATTTCCGTGTTTTATCTAAGCTTTCAATTTTCCAGCCGTATATTTCAGTAAAAGACGCAACCGGCGAGGGGCTTATGTTATTTTTTATTGTTATTCGAAGAAGAACCCCTAAAATGTTTGGGGTGTCGACCTATTTATGCGCGAACTCGCCCCTACGCAGATATCATCTAATCTGTTCGGGCCAAGCCTTAATTAAATTGCGGTTAGCCGGTAAGTGAGCTGATCCACCCTTTTATTCAACAATGAAGCTATTCTTTCACCAACTTTCTCCTATTTAACCAACCGCGAGGGGTTCAGTTGGAATATGCGAAACTGCCGTAGTTTAACCGCAACGATACTGCTTATAACTGGCTTAAGGCTTCACAAAATCATGTTACTATATATTTAATTACATATTAAAAATAAATTTATGAAATAATAATAAATAATGCCATTTTCTACCATTATTCTTATACAACTCCATTATCATTGAAGCCAAAGCTTGAAAATTGTATGGTCCAACAGTTTTTTTCAATATCTGTTTGAAAAATATCGAAAAGAATGGACAAGAAAATAAACTGTTAATAACAGAATATAATTATTAAATACGTGACTCGTATAATAATAACAATCATTAAAGATGGACATATTAGAATTCAACTATTAAATTTTAATTATTCCTTTATTTATTATTCCTATTATTAGGTTCTTCTACTTTAAAGTTATTAAAAAATACTGCAGCTAATGTAAATCTCTAGCGTTCATTTATACAAAAAGAATAACGTAAAAATATAGCGTTAAAAGGTAAAGTAAAAGAGTCGATACTGCGTGTACCGGTGCTCTCAAAAAGTTCCCACAAATTAGTATTATCTGGATAGTTGTGACATCGCATGCAACTCAACTAATTTATGTGCGACTCAAATTGGCCGCATTCTGCCCACTTCATCGATGAATATGTATGGGGTAATTTGTATGAAATTAAAATTTCACACGGACACAAGTAGGGGGCAGTCATCCACTCGAAATGGCACGCGACCTCGCAGCACATCCCCAACGGAAGTCCTGTCAATTATACATTTGAACCCAATCCTAGCGACTCATATTTTTATTAATGAAAGGATAAGAAGATTGATCCTTATCGATTCGAATGCTTGGTGTGAAATTAAAAGACGTATTATGAACCCCAAAGCAGCATTTGAGTGAAGGAAATTATCGATGGAATTATATACATAAATATATTTTTATGTTAAACATATAAATAATCGCATAACCTTCATTTGCGCATGCATACTTTACATACGTATCGTAAAAATAAGATATAAAACTAGTTTACCATAGCCTAGTATATAACGATAATAAATAGTGTCAAAAACTGTATCAAACTCAAAATGTAGCAAACATTAGATGTGACATTTTTTTATATATTGCTTTATTAAATACCTTAGCAATTTTGTCAAAAACAATTAAACCGGTAATAGAGTGACATAATCCATTAAAAATCTATAAATTTGTCTTTAGAAATAAATATTCTAGAATAGAGCAAGTACATATGTATCCTACATACATTAAAATATATTGGTGAAGACTTCTAAATCAAAAAATACATTTATTAGTATTTTCAGCTACTTCTTCGATAGAGTATGGCATCATGAACTACACAAACATGTTTTTAATCATTGTTCTTGCAGACGTATGCATATATGTATAAGTAGAACATAATATATAAAGCTACTATTTCATTTTATTTTTTTTAACGCATAATCCATTGTATTTAAAGGAAAAGACAAGTACTAATTAGTCGTAAAGTTTCAATGTCATGATTCAAAACATTTTAGTTTTATGATCATAAACAATGAGGTCATTAAAATTATTCATTAAAAAGTTACACATTCGTTCTAATGTAGAATTCTACAACCGATGTGAAGAAAAAATGCAATATAAATAAGATGCTTAAAATATATTTGTTATACTTAATCATAACATAAATACTCAACTTCGAATAATTTAAACATAAATGTGTATGATAGTATAAAAAATAATAAAAGTTTTTATGTAAAGTGAGAAAAGAGTAATTTTTAAATTACTTTTTCGTAGTTTTTTAAAGAATCTGCTTAGCGCCTGGAGTTGGCTCTGATAAAGTGATAGTATCTATGTCTTTGCGGAACATACGTACGTCATATCTTCAACTGCTGATTCTTCTTGAGTTGGTACAAATGTATTTAAAAACATCTTTATTTAAAGAATAATTGCCTGTTTTTAAAATATCATATTCAGATAGAATCTGCTCGAGAATAAGTTTTTGGCAAAGATATTTTATTTTAAATATTGTCATACATCTTACGAAAATGATCATACAGCGATGATAGTTTGTAATTAAAATTAATATTTCTCTAGTGAAGGTTTGGAGTTAGAGTTGTCAGCGATCCTTAACATTTTCCCAATGATGCGACACATTCTTAAAATGTAACCAAAAAAGTTATTGTTTAGTAAAATAAATTAAATAAAGATTTTAAATTATTTTTTTAATGTCTTATAGTTTTCTTGATATTTTTTAAACTTTTTTTGTGCGCTTTTGGCTATATTTTATAAAGCTGTTTCAACGTTTTGCGAATTTTATAATCCATGGAACGCATCTTCACTTTTTCTATGTAAGTCATAGTTTTTTGTGCGATTTTCCGCGGAACGTATCTACCACACAAAAAAGGTTTAAGTGTGTACATATAATACAAGGCTCTAACTTGGGTCCATTGCCGTTTCTATTGTGCATTAATGACATTGAGACGGCGATTAATTACCCAATTTTTTCATTACATACAGACTACTTGATTTTTTTCAAAAGATTGCAGTTGATTTCGAATCCTCTTGACTTAAGATCTCAATTCTATATGGAAGTAGATTTCTGATAATCAACAGCGTTTCAGTATCATGAAATGTCACACAATTTCTTTCTTAAGGTCTAGATATTTGTATTCCTACCATCTGAGTGTACATATAATATGTTCTCGACAGGCTTTTTTCTACTAATGACTATTGTGTAAAGTATGAAAAGTAATAGAAATTTTACCTGCACATTGCAGAGGCTCACAATATATCGCTCAAATATTTAGGTTTCATCTTGAGAAATGCGTGATATTTTAATTGTGACTATAATTTTTCCTATAATTTTTGTGACGGTATACTAGGAAGCGGCTCCATCATATGGATAGCATAATAAGTAAATGCAATGTATTGCGGCTCGATACTTAAATGAATACAGGTGCTACCCATTATTATTTCTCAGTGCTTTTATGTATTGCGTACTGTGTTACGCAGAAGTTTATTTAATGATTGTCACACTTTTGGAACTTAATCAGAAGTAATATATAACAGTTGACATTCTCTCGGCGTTTTGAGCAGCTCTCGGTCGCGTCCTCTGTTTTTGCCTGTAAAAGCTAGGACTGGAGCACTAGCCAACTCTTCTCTGGGAAGGATTGGCCGACTGCTCAATACGGTGCATCGAGATATTGATATTTTCTGTCTTAATTTTAATAAATAAATAAGCACCTGATCATTTTACTAAAAAGGCAGACGATGGACAAGAGTTTTCATTTTTATAAGACTCAAGTGACGAACTCAGCATCTGCTTTTTATCGCAAGGCACCACGATATCGAAGCGCGGCTTATCTACGCGAGCGTCTTCTCGCAGGGCGCGTAATGCCCGCGCTGGCCAGGGGCGGCACGTGCCGAGGGCGCCCACGGGTGAGGGGGCGCCACGTGGCCGCCCTTGCTGGAAATTGAACATTCGCGTTTTTATTATAACCGGCGAAACGGCGCTCCGGACGCCCGCCCTTGTTTATACACAAGCCCCGGGGTGGGCGGCCGCTCCTTGTTTGCCTTGGATGTAATTAAGGATTTGCGCGAAACTGACGACGATACCAGTAATTTGTATTGAATTGAAAACTATGCTGCCAGAAGAGGGGGTGGGGGCGTCGAAATGTGTGACTGCGCCCTTACAATGGTCACGCGACGTTTTAAAGCCGCGGGTAATTGATATATTATTATGTTGCGGTGGGAACAATGTACAATAAATTTACAGGCATATAAAACTGTTAAACTCCACTTTGTAAGCATTCCGAAGGCAATGGGAAACTGCTATAAAGTAACGCTTACAATTAGTCGAAGGATAAAAATTACCGATCCACAAAAATTAATTTTCTTTTATTTTAAAAATAATTAATTTATTTTAAAAATAATTAATTTATTTTAAAAATAAATATAATTTATTTTTAATTTAAACTACTTAATATTTGTGTAATTATTACAACGTTGAAGGAGATATGGCTTAAAGTTGTAATTATGAAGCAATTATTTTTTGGATAATTTATCAAGAATAAAAAATACAACATTTTATTGTTTCATTTTCATTGAAGAATTGAAGTATTTCCTGTTATTTTGAAGATAGCCAAGCGTTGGTAGCATATTGTTAATGTTGAGGACGCATAATACTAAACATTTATAATTATGTAATTTTAAAATGACATGTAGACAGAGTAGTGAGAATTTGAGAAGGTCGAAAACACGGACACTAGGGAATGGTTGATTTTTTCTATATCACATTGTTGTAATGAACCGATTGTAGTTTAAATGCTTCGATAAATGTTATTTGCATAGAATTACTAAAAACGAGTCAACTCCTAAATGGTTTTCTACATATAAGACAATACCTAAACAATTGTATTATTTTCTAGGAATACTTATACGGATCATTAATACACTGTTTGTCTCAAAGAAATCTTGGAATAACAAAGCACAGTTCACATATTGGTTCAAAAAATCGTCAATAAAGCAGCTTTTAAATTGTACTACTATAGGAAATCTTTTCAGTGCATATTGAAATTCTTGTATAATGGAATTCAGCGATGCTAGAAAATGTGTATGCTACTTATCACCGAAATGATATTATAATGAACGTATGCTGTTTATCACCGAGATGATAGTATAATTAATTCAGCATGATCACATTAATTATCAGCAATCAATACTTTCTAAGATGAACGCATGCTGGAAATGACTATGGTCAAAATGTATTAAAAGTAAAACATCTCCCACATATGACGCTTATTGGGACATCGTAATTTGCTATATTTATTTAATATGCAATTAATTGCAGAGAATATATAATATACATATTTGTTTGATTTAATTGATACCTAAAATCTAAGATATACTATATGCAAGAGAGGGTGTCTTCAATCTGAGCTACGTCATATCACTTAGATCCTAAGCTGAGAGGAAAAAGCACGTGCGAAATCATTTTTCAAATACAAGGGAGCGAAACCCCAAATCGAAAAATAAAGGAAGATATTTAACGATTAGGTTTAATAAAAAAATATTTTTAAATATAAAAATTGAATATATATACAGATTCATGTAAAGATTTTTTAATGACGTGTCTTATAAAGTTTATAATATCCGGTTTAGTATATAGGTGTAATATATATTTTATTTGAATAGTCAATAGTACCGAAATATTACCGCTTCCAATAAAAGTAAAAAAAAACGATATCTTAAGTATACCTCTCTTTTTATGTGGGTGTGTCTTAAATTTAATATTTATACAAAACTGATATAAGCTTTATACTGACTTAATTGAGTTTTTAAGTTCGATAAATTAATTTTGCTTATAAAAATCGCTGCTCGAGCGGGAATAATTCTAAAACAACAAGTATTAATTGCGTAACTGAAAAGACTGCTAGCTGTCCAAATAATCAAAAAGTCTCTAGACTCAAGGCCGAATTCAAACTCATTATAATTGTTTACCTCGAACTTAGCGATTTATCGTTACATTTTTATAAAAATCCATTGCTATTTACCTCTCAGCCGCACATTGTGGGAGTGATACCCTGCTCTATCAACTAATATAAAAGAAAAATTATCTTCGCAAAACAAGTGCGCAGTGGCAATGCGTTTTAAGTTTTGGTATATTTTTACGAAAGAGGCAAGACTATATAAAGGTATTAAAACAAATTTGAAAATTATATATAAGATAACACGAAAAAATGTCGTTGATAATAAGTTTTGTGACAAATTAGATTTAAGATGTAATATCAGTCGGCTCAAATGATAAAATTAAATGTAAATAAAAATAGCATAAGTGCGATCGACAAGAAACACGTGAGTGATCGAAATGTAATGTCATCAAGTGCTTAACTTTTATTTTTTTGCTTAGATAATTTTATTGCTAAAAAACGTGCTTTTTTAGCAATAAAATTATCTCAGCAAAAAATTAAAAGTTAAGCACTTGACACAACTTGTCCACAAGTTATGAAAGAAGTAAGAACTCTCGAGAAATTTCGTTCACTAGGAGTGTTTGATGATATGCATATTGCCGTCGTAAGTAATACAAAAGTTGCTAAAATCAATTTAATAATGATGCTAGTGTCCCGAAATTGATTAACAATAAAATTGCGAAAGTGATGAACTTCGATAAATATTCGCAACACCTACACGCTCGTATATGCATAGGAAGGTAAAAAGTTGAGGGTCCAACGGTAGTCAGAGACGAGCCGCGCTCTCATTTATAATTCATTTCCATATCAATCATAGTGACTTGTACAAACGCGGCTATGATGTTAAAGAACGAAGCGCACTCGAAACGCCCCCACGCAAAGGCATTGTTTGCTCCATCAAATATTCAAGCGCACTAGCAGAAACCTAGTGCTGTGTCTAGGGCTTTATAGTTAAAAGGCTCCAAAGCGAACGGCAGAAAGGCAAGATTTGATTTGCTACAGCAAAAAAAAAACGAAATAGCAACCCGTGGCTAGAATTTTTGATTCGACAGCATTAATGCTAAAAGAATATTGGACATTTTTTTTTCATAACAATCAGAAAACTAACGCCAATAACCTACATTTTTATATGGTACATTACTAATCATTTGATGTGTAAATTGTACGCATTGTAAAATTGTAAACGCATTGAATCTACTGACAAACAGATTTCGACAAAAATAGCAAAAGCCACACCGTCGGAGCTGACTATGTCAATACTTCATTTTATTTTTTCCTTAATGATATTCAATACTTAATCTAAGATATGTTTAATTACACACCGCAGGATTTATAAAAATATATCAAAATGACGTGTTAACATATCTTTCGATATTATAAAAATACAAACAAACGTCGACGTCAAGAAAATGTATGTATGGATGTCCTCTCATAAAATTTAATGCAAAAAGACATTAATGAATTAACACTGAACATTTGACTTCGAACAGAATAACTTAGTACGTACGGTGCTGGACTAATAATCGAGCCAACAGGTTTGAATCATGCAGCAGATTATAATTATGCGCTGTTAATAAAAATCTACCCCGGCTGGTAAGTGACATCAAGTAATTTAAACTAATAATAGTTTAAAATGAATAAAGCACGCGTTATCGATTCTCAGAGTTTCGAACTTTAAATATTTTTTTACCCCGTTGTGATGCATTGGGCTCATGCCTGTCATATTACAACAGAAGATTTTTTTACATCCGCTATTTAAAAAAAAAAACGGTCTGACCAACGCATATAATATTTATAAACATAACTATAATGTATGGTTTAAAATAGTCCAGTTTGCAGGAAAATTTTCAGCTCAGTCATAAAACAACCTGAATTACTTATTAACGGTCTCGTAAATAAAAAAAAATTCACAGTTCTTTCTCAGTACACTTTGAAATTGTACAGAATATGAATATGAAAACATAAAAATATTATATTTTTTGTAAATTTTAATTCATGTGAAAGCAGATGAACGCAGACGATTTTCAATAAAGTGATATATTGATTGATAAATCATTTTTAAAGATATATGTACATTAAACACTTAAGAACTTTGATTTGTTCATTCGTAGTTCCTAGTATTTTTTAATCAGCGGACATTCATAATCTGTGAAACAGCAAACTGCTACAAAACGCCAAGACAAATCGCATTACCATTTCGCATCGCTTTTGGATGGGGTGGATTAATACCCATTCGCGAAACACATTGACAAAATTCGGACAAATCCCTGCATAAACATTACCCAATTGTACAACAATGGATTTTTATGGATGGGGTGCGATCTTTTGAAACATTGTTTATTTGAATCACGGCCTACAATCATTAGCGCACGCTCGCTATTGTTTCTATAAACAATCTACCATGGAACGTTGGCACACGACCATGTTTATAGTTAAAGTGCAGATTGTATCTCAATGGAGTAAGGAAACTATCAATTTATAAACTGTTATTGAGGAACATATTTTAATTCGATTGTAGAATAGCTGAGCTTAAATTTAATTCAGTTATAAACGCTAAAAGAATTGTATTTATTATTCTTACAATCTTTGGATCTACATATATGTATAATATATGCGAACAATTATCACCATTTTCCACCATCACCATAAAAAATATATTTAGAAGTAAAAAAAACAAAAGATGAAAATTTGTAGTCGTGCCTGAAAATATAAAATATAAGCTATCTACTGTACATATCAAACATACAGAAACTTTGAAGAAAAAAAAGGTTACTATTTTTCAGGCTTTAAGGATTGCGTGCAAATTTAAATCGTATTTGTAATATAAATGTATGGTTCAAAAACATTATAATACTAATATTTGGGTCTTTTGGACTAAAAGTTTGGTGACCCCTGAGCTTGGCAAATTACAAAAAAAGTAACACAAACCTAAAGCATTTGTTATTAATGATCCTATACACAGTAGAAAAATTAAAAAAATAATTATAATAATATTTCTTATAATTTTAGCTTTTGTCCTATTTTCTTTGTTGTTATATACATGAAAATAAATAAATAAAGAAAGTCAAAATAAATTTATTATCTTATCGAAATTTTTAAATTCGTAGTCGGAGTCGGAGCCGAACCTTGCGAAAAAGTCGGAGTCGGGAAAAATATCAAACGATTCCACGCCCTGGTTATAAAACGTGTAAAAAAAAAGATTTATGACTGTAATTATGAAGTTTGTACAATTCAATAATTTTAATATTCGAAATCATTTTAACAATTTATTGAATTTTCATTAATTATAAAATGTTATTTTTTCGTAGATTCTTGACTTACGTTATACGTCAATATTTAATATATCATCGAAAATTCTGAACATATTGAAATTTAACAGCGGTGTTTATTTGACAAGATTCTTACTGGACGGTAGAAGAAATTAAGAAATAATCCAAGGACTTTATATAAATGTTTGATGCCTTCGTCTAGTGTTTTTCTATACAGAGGTAATAACATAACTAACATTGTCAAGAGAACAAGTGATAAAGGCATTGATAAAATCAAGGCTTTAAGCGATTGATATAATATTAAAGACAACAATAAGAATAAGAACCTGAAGATGATGACAGTTTCTAGGATATCAGCAAGGTTTACATTAGTGATCTGTCACTTACAAAACAATATACCATGAAGATAAACCAATTGATATTCAAATGACTTGCTCTATGAAGCGGAAAAATTTAAATGAATATTTTCAACACTGATTTATTAAAGAAATTGCAGTCGTTTCAGGCCTACAAAAAATGTATTCAATTTGACTAGTATAAAAGCAATTATTTGATGAACTTTAATACAATATTCAAAAAGTATACCATGTAAGTATATTTATTTAGTTATTAAATATGTTATTTAAACATTTTTGCCATTTATACTTTTAACTACGAAGGTAAAAACGTAACTAACATTCTCAACAAGTAATAAAGGCATTGAAGCAAAGCTTTAAGAAATAGATATAATATATTATTAAAGACAACAATAAGAATAAAAACCTTGTGACGAGACTTTCTAGGATATCAGCAATAATCCATTAGTAACCTGTCACTTACAAAAAGTATACCATGAATGTATAACAATTGCTATTTATGATCTTATACACAGTAGAAAAAATTAAATGACAGTATAATTTACTTTTATAAAAGCAATATCTCAATTATTTGTAATTTATAATCCTTTACACAGTAGAAATTTTAAATTACACTATTGATTTTTATACACTGACAGTAGAAAATTTATAAAAAAAATTTCAGCTCTTTTTATGCTTTTAAAAATATTAAATTAGAGCAGTATAAAGTAAATAGTAAAGTAAATAGTATAAAAACAATATCTCAATTATTTAATATTATATTTTGATGTATATATCAAAAAGCTGTTATCTAATTATATGTTTTATTTACAATGCGCTCTAAAACAATTAATTGTTGTGGCCTGCTATTTATTTACCGTTTGTTTATTGTGTTTTCCCTGTTGTAACTACATGGGTTACGGAAGATTTATAATAAACAAATAATAGTTATTAAAAGGGTTATATATATATGCAGATGCTTAGAAATTGATTATTTAATAGGCTTAAGGTATAGTATATTCAAAGTGAAACATTATCAGCTTTTATTTTGTGCATACTTTTCGGAAACATTTAGCTTGATGCAAACTTTTAGCGGCATATGATTGAAGAATGATTCCTTTACTTGCTTTCTTTCAAGAAAAATATGTAAAATATACTATAATATTTCTGAATAGATATATATCTAAAAGTGTTTAAAAAATATTGAAACTAGCTATTTTTATCCCAATCATTTGCTGAACTAACAATTAATAAAAGGATTACAATAATAAGATTCATAAGTTTTCATTCACGTAGACAAAAAAAAATAGTGGAAAAAAATCCGTAAAATTTCATTACAAATAATTGTTGATCAAAGATATACCATATTCAGAGAATAATTTATAATTTTATTATAAAATGTATAAATAATAAATTGCGATAAAAAAGTGCTCAAAGAAAAGGGCACTGTTATTGTAGCAATTATTATTATAGCGGTCGCCCCCCATCGTGTTTTCTAATGTTGGTAATCCTTCGCATTTGTAGCAATTCTCAGCTTAGGCTTAACGCCATTAAAATAGGGGTGACAAGTTTAACACTTGGCAATTGTACGTCGTCGATAGTTTGGTACAGATTCATGACATTCAACTTAATTATAAATAAATAATTGAATTTTAAAAAAATCGGTTGCGTCAGTGTGTCGTCAACAGCACAGCTGATTTTAACACCGCAAAGCCTAATATTTAACTTTGTAATTTTTCAAAACTCACTTGAAAAAATGTAGACAAATGTATTTGTTTAACAAAACGTGCCATGTACTCGCCACGCATTAATTATGCATAATAAAACATAACGCTCTAATTTTATCAACTTATAATGGCCAGTTGTATGTTTTAATGTACATATGGCTATACCGAAAAAAATAGAGTATAACTTTTTTTAATAAAGATTTTTGTGTAATTTTCTTTTTATATGCAACATATTTTTATTTGTTTACAAGCATTGCAAATTTATTGAGGAATTGTAAAGTGAAATTTTACACTGCAACAAATACCATCAAAAATGTACGTTAGATTTGTTTACCAAAGTTTTTTATTTTACCCAAAATATATAATTTAAAATAAGATTTTCCATGAAAGACTATGACTTTTTACTTCAAGAATTATTTGTAATGAAAAAAATATGTATATGTATAAATTGGGAGATGAATGCTTCATCGTGATAAATTTTACGTCGCAATGGCGCGAGTGAAGCAGCAGAATCATTGCTGGTAGATACAAATAATTTAATGAAACCATTATTAAACGCGGTTATATAGTATATATATGGGGTAAAAATATATTACAAGAATATTATAATTATTTTAGTCAGATAAATTAAAGTATCTATTCTTACCAATTCTCTCTCGAGAATTTGTCGAGATAAAGTAAACCTTCTTATTTATTATTGATGATATTTTGTTTAATTGAAGAAATAACACAATTTCTCGAAAATTTTATAAAATAATAATGGTAACTATATTATGCAATATTCTTCCAAGAACAAGAATAATCGACCAAAAAGTAATGATTATTAAGTTGTGTTTAAGAATATTTCATTTTTTTAAATTATTATCGAAATTATTTGTATAATTATAATTCTGATAAAATAAGATTTCCTAGCTTTTCCTAATCTCGTGGATAAGTATCAAGGTAAACTATTTACGGCGAGTCTATTTATTTTAAAATCAGTGGACAACAAAATCGTACAACGCATGATCATCATCGATGCCGGATGCACCGGTACATGTAAAGACCCAGGGCAATGTTGTTTTCTGCTCTTCTAGTAAAATTATCAAGATTGGTATATTATCACCGTTGTAGCTCAATAGTGACTCAAACTGGAAAGAGTAATATGCTACTGAAGACCATTAATCACAATATGAATAGGACCCTTGAGCGGAAACAATTACAGATATTCAATGTATCCAGTAGTAGTGTATTACGAGGAGGGACTTTATGTTAAGACAACCTCGGAATTTATTTTCAGGAATTATCAGGTTTTGTGTCATATTGTGTCTCGGGACTAAAAAATTAACATTAACCTCTTAAATATTTTTTCAGGTAAAAGCATATATCATTTCTATTTTTTGACAAAAGTCCGACTATGTTGCCAAGGAAAATTAATTGTTAAGTTCTTCCCAAGAAACATATTTTAATAATAGATTATATTAATGTGACGACGATAGAAGAAGAATTATTAAAAAAAACAACTAATAAACCACCATAATATTTATCCGTATAGTCGACCAAATGAATTCAACCAACCGAAGAACGGACGCAAAATCTAAATCTTTCTCATAAATCTTTGCTCATAATTAAACCAACATCAACGGAAAGCGAACGAGTATTCTCAACGGTGAAAATATTCACTATAAAAATAAAATATGCATTCCTATTTTTATAATATAATTTTACGATTGCCGTTTTGTATTTATAATTTCTTTTTTGTAGTTATTATGTCTTCACACAAATGTTTACATATAAATATATAGCAAAAATATTTTTATATATTAATAAGCCAAAAAAAGTCTCGTTTCCTGGAACTTTAAAAAAGCCGAGACCTTAGAGAATCACTAGTGTATACAAATATATGCTTTGATCTCTATTCAATGGAAAAAAAATCAAGTCGTAATTTTTTTTTCATATATAATAGTACAAACATTCATTCAATAGACTTTTCGCTTACCCGACGTTTACCACCAGATGGCAAAGATATATCCACGTAAAATAAGTTACGCAAATGGAGATATCACTAATGTTTTACTGCAAAACGAGATGAAATATTATGAAGAATATAATTGATCGATTTTAGAGATAAGATCGATGGTACATATGTTGTATGACGAGTTAGTTAAAAATGTTGAAATATTAATAGTACCGTTAAAACAACTATCTAATGTGGAAGCGGAAATGATTCAACAATATTAACTGCAGATATGGCGCTAAAATTTGTGGTCAATAATGTAGAAAATATGATTATTCGCATTAAATGTAAGAGCAACATAAAATCATTGAGATAGGTGCGTTTTACAAACCATTTATTAATAGCAAAAGAAACGTTAATTTTGTAAGCAGCCAACATTATTCTGATCTCATGTAGAAAATTATATTTCTCTTATAGTGAAAATAAATATTTCTATAATTTATAACAAAATTGAAAATAATTATAATTTGGAGATACAAGTGATAAATATTCAGCTTCACTAAAATAATAACCTGTATTTAAATTCATTAGTAAAAGAACAGCAAATTCAAAACTTAGGGATGTCTTGTGTTTTTTTTGAGGGTTTGCTCCAGCAATAGTGTTTGCTAAGTTTGTTAAAATGATTATAAATAAAAATAAATTTGTTAATTGATTGCCAAGAAAGAAACCAAAGTTACAAAAATTTGGCTAGTTAAAGCTATTTTTATTGATTTAACAAGAGGTTCAGCAATAACAAACAGGATTAAAAGATTTTCAACAGAAGATTAAGGAGCTAAGAGGCATTTTTCTATTTAGCTAGGAGAAATGCAAAAATTTGAAATTATTTTCTGCATTTCCGATTATAGGCAGTTAGTACACTTAATGACATTAAAAAAGTATGTGCGCAAAAACCAGTTAAGAAATTGTCAATTTAACTTATTTTTATTAAAGACAGCTACAAATGATAAAGAGATGAATAGCGTCAGCAAAAAAGTGCTACAAATAAAATCATGAATGCTATCTTGTCGCACAAAAGTATTAATCCACAAAGCATTGATCAGACTGTGCTGACATACGCCTCTGAGATCTGGACACTTACCAGGGCTGACGAGCGGCAACTTGATACATTCGATGGTTAAGGTGCTCCGTAGGATATATGGAGTTATATTGGATATTTTCCTTACGTATTTTTTATATATGTTATAATTATACTGACTTGTACTATATTATAATAAAAAATATATGTGTTATAATTTGTGTGTACGTCACCACTATTTATTTATTTGCGATTAACGATCAAAGCCACACCTTCAGGTGTTTTAAAATGAAAAAAAAATATATAAATACATACTTAAAAAACATAAAAGAACAACTGTTCAAACTAACAACGATACGGTGGTCGCTTGCGTAAAGCAAACCATACAACACATATGTGTCAAAAAAATTATAATGGCCGCTGATTGAAATATAATATATAAATAATTGGCGATATCGACTAAAATAATTTTGAATAACTATTACCTTAAATTTTTGAACTATTAAATTTATTGATAATATAAGTATTATAAATTGTAAATGTAATTAAAAATTGCAAGACTATCAAGTACCAAACCATAAACCACATAACAACAAAAAAGCAATGAATAATCTTAGCCCATGCCGAAGAATGGCTTTCGCATCGATGAGCCCGTTCATCGGTAGCTACAGATATTTGATGGGGGTATGTCCAACAAAGAGCCCGCAAAGCCCCGGGGCGCAGGCCCATTGAGCCCCTATTAAGTATGGGTATCTGTCAATCAAGATCGGACCCCGGGGCCTCGGCCCTGCAAAGGCACCCCCGCGACCTGACGTTTATTGCTCTATATCCGTCACACATCATAAAGCCACTAGGGGTGGACACACCCTTGCGATTAAATTTTAAATGTACAACAATAGTCCGCTAAGACGCGTATGTTCCTGTTTATCACCACCCCTGAATCAATGTAACACTTGTTTAAAACATACATACATGTATGTTTAACTATACGCGTTTAATAATGAAATTATGGGCTAGGCTACAGCATGCTGCGAACGCCTTGTCGATATATATTTTAAACTATACTCATAGTTTTAAGTAAATATATATCTAGATATTGTATGCGTAGATATATGTATAGCTCAAGAAAATCTAATAAAATTTTATAAAAGAAGATATATTTTCATCGTAGATCACAAATGAAAATTATAAAAACTAAAGCTTTCTGGAAATTCATTAACAATCGCTGAAAGCAGCAAACTTTAATGTAAAAATTGCTGAGGGTTTCACAAAAAAAAATGACAAAATATTGCTCAAGGTTTCACCTAATATTTCCATTCTGTTATTATGGAATCTTTTTCACTTTCTGCTCAGTTCCTTTCGTCTTCAGTATTGACCATTAAAGAAACAGCGCTTAGACCTGAAATATCTGCTTCACTGTTTTCAGTTTCATTTATAAAGGTTTCATCTCGCTACTCTAAAGCGTATTTTTGGTTTGAATACTGAATTGTCAGCTCTTAAAAAAATATTTGAAATTATTTACTATATCTACGTTTTTTGAGTAGGTACATTAAACAAAAAGCTTGTGTGGCATGTGTCTTTACGTGAATGATGAAAGTGCAAATTAAATTATTTGTTACAAATATTCCTATAATTTTTTCCTTATTATAACTTGTGTTGTTTTATTTGCATTTATCAACGAATAAATGTACAATTTTCTTAAGCTCTCTACGTGTTTCTTCACGCGTTTTACTTCTTTCTTATTAGTTTTCCTGGATTAGCTTTCCATTCTACCACGAAAATATTCTCCAATTTTGCTTTGCATTGAGAGCACGGTCTACTCTTCCTTTAGATATATTAAATGTGACTACAAAAATCTTTTACATACTAAATTTTTTGCTTTTTTGGTATAATATTATTTAGATACCATGTCCTTTGCGTTCCCCTGCAATTTCTCGGTCGCATTCTACTCTTTGCACATTTCTGTGTGAAACCATTTAGAAGTATATTTTGTTTATTGAAGTCTGCAAGACTTTAAAAAATTTCAAAATGTTGTTTCCTCTCTTCGGAATTAATTCTATTCATACAAAGTTGCTTACAATGACAGTTTTTATTTTTTCCTGTTTGGGTACAATATTCTTTACCATTGTTTCGTTTGACTTTTCTTATGTACGTATCATAGTTTTCCTTGATATATTCAGAAGTTTCCTCATCTGATAATGAATCTGACATTTCCAATATCCTTTTTCTTTTTGATAAATTCTTTGATCTGTATTCATTGATCTCCGAGATATCTTTACTTTCTGATGATTCTGGTGATGATTCTTCCTTTCTTACTAATATTCATGGGCCATATTTCTACAAAATAGTAAGCAATATAATAACGATAAATATAATGATCATAATTATGAAAATAAAAGTGTAACTAGTGTAATAATAATTATAATGATACATATTAATTTATTTTGTATATATTTCTACGCTTCTTCAACTTTTAATTTCATAATACTTATAAAATGATAAAAATAATTGGTAGCTCCTCCGTAACTATAATATCTAACATAACGCGCTTTTCAATTTTTATTAAAATTATTTTATTTGAATGGACTTGACTCACTTTCAAAATCAACAAACAATTAATATCATTGACTAAAATATATTACCAGTAAAAAAATACACTGTTATTTATAGATATGATTGTAATTTGAATAAAAACAGAAATATTAATTTAATTTCTAATGAAAATTAGCTGGAACTCTTCTTTTTTTAACAAAATGGAATGCCACACTTTTAAAATCAACGGCTCATATATTTGTGATGTAACCAGATCATAAAAATTAGTTAATATGACACAATACTAAGAATAATTTTTCGTAGTAAATATATTTGATCAGAAGTACGTGCATTCTCCCTTATTTCAATAGCGTGCAGTACCCGAATTATACTATATTAACTTCGAGTTCGTAAGAATATAGAGAATTAATAAAATAAAAACTACCCAAAACTTACTCACCCCGGGTCCGTTGGAGGGGCATGTTTTAAGTTGGTATGAAAAAGCGTTCGCGTCAGAGGCATCGGCAAAATACACACTACGCCATCTGTCAACGTTTACACAAGCGCACAATGGAGGGATCAAGTGCACAATGGAAGTGGAGCACAATAAGCGAGCTTTCCGGAGACTCAGCCACTTGGCTCAATACGCACAAGACATCTGGGTGCTTCGCAAAAATCATCAGCTCTTGCCATTTCTCCCGGTTTTCGGATATTTTTTAAAACTGATACAGACAAAACCTGCTAATATTTTCTTGCAAAGATATACAAAACATACACTTAGTCAATAGTTCAATCAATATTGCAAGACGATGTTGTTTTATTCTAAATTGAAAAGAAGTTAGAACATTACAAATATTAGAATATAATATATTTTGTAATTCAGTTAGAATTTAATAAAATAATATCTGTATTTTTTTAATCAAGTCGTTAGATTTAGATCTGAGCTCGTGTCAAACGTCACAAAGCGCAGATCGTGTGCGAGCGATAATCTAATTTACAAGCGTTCAACATATGTTTGTGTATGTCCTAGAAGCATATACTTTTTGTATTTTGAAACAAAAAATGACCATATTGTCGTTTTGCACCTTTGACATTGCACGCGAAGCGTTTCAGTTAAAACATTACGTGTCTTACGATCAAACTACACTAGCATATGTCAAGTGAAATCAGAAAAGTGTTCAATATGCTGAAATAACAAGAATTTTGGTATATATGTAAAATTAATTACACCTAATACGTTTGTGGCGAATACTAAAATATCGATGAAAAAATATTCATAGCTTTAAAAAAGGATCAGGGGTCCCGGACCGATATGAATAGTTGATGAAACATGCTATTTAGCGACCGTTCGTTGCGTGCCACCGATCGAGGGTAATTCGTTAAACGGGGGTCAATCTACACTAAATTGGGGAGGCATCTGCTACGACTTTCATACATTACATTTGTAATTTGCCATGATTTTAAACTATAATATAAGGTAGTCGGGAAGAATTTTTTACACTATGATGTTGCCCTCATTAATTTTAATCTTCCATCAGCGGAATAATTTGAATATGAGTAGTGCCTCCTAGAGTCGATATATAATTATTTAAATTCGTAAACTCAAAACGAAACGGTCTCTTCTCTCTGCTGTCAATGAGCTAGAACAGAATTGAATTTGAAGGTTCTGTAGAAATTACTGACGTTTGTTAAATATGTTTAAATCGTATACCATAGCACTGGGTCATATATACTGGGTAATATGGACAATCAAAATCATAGTTAGGTTAATCTGGACTATGGATTTAGCAAACTCAAGTTAATTTAATTTTTTTTTACCAGATTTAATCTCCCACTTTATGCTAAAATAACGATTGTGATATTATACACACTCTTCAATTATGTTTTATTTATTTTAAGATCCTCCCGTTTTCCAGAGTTATGGACACGACTAAAGACAGTAGTATTGCTTTCGGCAACATTTTTTAAAATCATATTACATGAATATCATATATTAGAATCATTGCACGTGTAGGCTTCTTGACAGCACGTGGAACACCGATTTTGAAGGGCGTTTAATAAAGTTTCCATGATTCGACCTGACCTATGATAATTGTAGCTGGTGGTCTATATATTGATCAAGACTTCTGAACCAAAAATACATTTAATTAGTATTTTTGGCTATTTCCTCAATAAAGTATGGCATCATGGACTACAGAAAACATATTTTTAACGTATATAATATAAATTAACTTTAATTTTCTTAGCAAATACTTCGCGAAAAGACAAGTTTTAATTAGTCGTAAGGTTTCAATACCATGATTTAAAACACTTTATTTTTATGATCATCAACAATGAGATCATTTGTCGTTTAATGCAGAATTCTGCTCCTTTTATGGGACTTGTGAAAAAAGACTGGTATGAAAGGTAACAGCAAAAGTTGGAAACAATGGAAGTATCTGCAAGCATATCCCAATGAGATATATAAAGAGGTGAATATCATGTTAGACTAATCCAAGGACACTCAAGATAGAAAATATCGCAGAAGCAAATTAGTAAGTCTGAAATCTGCATTAAAGAAAGGCTTAACCACATCTGATAATGCATCCATCATTCAAATGAAGAGACAAAAGTTAAACTGATAACATTGATAAAAATACAATTTAATGAAGATACAAGCATGGCTCTGAATATGAAGGATCAAAACCAACGAAAACAAATCTCTTTGTGTTATCTTCACGTTAAACAGAGACAATTATCCTCCGGTCTTCCTTAATGGCAAAGCGATCCCAACATCAACCAGTGCAAAATATCTAGGGATTTATTTTGACAGATGTTTGACTAGGAGAACTCATATTAGAAACAAAAGGAATAATCTGGTATAAATTAAATTGTAACAATGCCTGTTGTTGACAAATTAAAATAAGGATAGAGCAAATAAGGATAATTTATATGCCTATGAAGTAATCTCGTATAGCAAAGATCAAAAAATATGAGATTTGAATGCGAAGATTTAATATGTTAAAGATTTCATAAGCGTGAAATTTATTGAATAAATATAACGATCGATAAGAGCAGACCGCCACAATAATCGATTGGTTAAGAATAAAATTGATTACATTTTTCTAATTCTAAGATTAGAATAAATTATACTATTAGATCCCTGATCACTTTAAATATGGACTATAATCTCAACTTTCGAGAAAAACGTCCGAGATAAGTTTGAGAAAATCAAACAGTTACACTTGATTTACACTATAAAACGTCATATGCGATGCAAGATCAAAAATCTACTACAACAAAAAAGGACGATCATAAAATGTATTAGAACAAAGATACACGCCTAATTTGCTAAGAAGATAATATAAGCTAATGCGCATAAATTAGAGGAAGCATGTACGGAAATACAGGATATAAAAAAAATCGTAAGCAGCAGAGAAGAAAATTTCACTTTTTAGATATTACATATATAATACATTCAATCTAGTAATATAAGATCATGTACAAAATACAGTACAAAATGTCAAAAGAAAAAAGTTAAATTCATTACGAATATTGAAATAAAGTAACGGTACTATTAAGTACATACATGTATATTTATTAAAATATCTGAAAATTCTCTATAATTTGATATTTTTGAGTGAAGTAGAATACTCTTGCTTACGATTCGGCTTTCTCGAGTGGAAATCCATTATTGTCAAGAGTGAGGAAACGATGGAAAACAAACGGTGATACTTGGTATTTTACTAAACTTAAGTGCGACTCCCCTATTTCTCTATAAATAAATAAACATACGCATACTTAAACACATGATATGATATTTAATTTATGAGATTGCTGCCAGATAGCAAAATAAGTTTATTGGATTTCGTAAAAAAATATTGAATTCCATTTTAATTTGTATGTTTTACAGTTCCGTGATAGTAACATATTATAGTAAAATATAATTGAAATGTGAAACACAGCAATAATTAAATTTAAGAAATTACTACTACCATATAAATTATTTATGAATTACATTCGATAGTGCTTATTTAATATATTGAAATATTCTTTATATTTAATGACTTTTTAAATCATTTTAAAATCCGAGTGAATGAAAAAGGTTTTTAAGAGCTTTTAAATTAATATCAATTTTCAACAAAAATACAGAAGTCGACATATACAGGTAATAAGAATAATGTGTAGGCATTGCAGCTATTAATTAATCTTGCATCAAAGTAGCAGAAAAAATATTTTCATAGCATAAATAGGCTTATAGAAATATTAGAGAATTATAATAACCAATGGAAATTATGTAATTGATTAAATTAATAAAGAATTTTAAAAAGAATACTGATGAAAAAAAATACTTTTGCATTAATATAATCTTTGTTGATAAAATACAACTATACACCAATGTTAGTGAATAAGAAATAGATTTTTTACTGCAATTTTAATAAACAGAGATGCGATCTCTGTTACCAAAGAGCAAGAAATAGTATATAATAATAGATTGAAAAATTTTCCATTGTAAAATAAAAGAGTCTCTCGCGTGCCCCCATACGGTTAAATTTCAAGATTTTTTGCGGCCCTTTAAAAGTTTGCAGCTTTTAACATATGTTGTTATTTATAAAAAAAAACAAACAAAAATTCGCATATATATATATATATATATATATATATATATATATATATATATATATATATATATATATATATATATATATATATATATATATATATATATATATATATATATATATATATATATATATATATATATATATATATATATATATATATATATATATATATATATATATATATATATATATATATATATTATGTTTTATAAAAGAAAAACTTTCTGGCAGTGACATGCGCTAGATAGGTCATTTGTGTCAAATTATTTTTAACATTTTTAAAAAATCATTATATTTAAAATAACTTAATAATAATAATATAGGACGCATATGGAAAATTCTCGAGTCGATGGAAAGATTCGTACTTTTTCATTCATATAAAAGACAAAGCTGTTTTTAATTTATTGATATTCAATTTTCTTTTTTAAATCATACAACATGAAGAGACATTATTAACAAAAACATAGCGAAATTAAAGAACGTATTGTTGTCGAAGGAAAAGATAAACTAAAATTACTTGAGATCAATTTGAAAATTCAACCAAAGACAGAAGAAGGCATACGAAGATGTAAAAAAATTCACGAGCAAAATGCAAAATCAAACGCTAATGTAAGTGTCAATTTACCGGTATTCTCCTTGTCACTCGTTATGTGAAACAACGCTTGTTAAGCGAGTCATTTTTTTAACAATTTGTTTTGCTCGTTATGAAAATTACTCATAATGGAAAGTGCATGTTAAACAAGATTCCACTGTATTTACTTTTAATTTCAAATGTTAAGGTATCAATATAATAAGTTGGCAAAGCAATGTTTTCATCCATACATTGAACGTGTAGAAAACTTAATTTAGGGTAAAGCTAAATATGTTCTCCTAAAAATGTTAATATAACTTCTAATTAATATGTTCCTAAATAATAAATTAGTTTATTTGAAGGAAACTATAAACATGATATTATCCATAGTAATTTTTATAAATATATTTGTTTAATTAACCTTGATTTTCTTTACTCCTAATGATATTAAAATAATAAATAAAAAAATATTTCTAATTGGTCTTGTTTTAAGATTATTTTCTTTTATTAGCTCTGTACAATTGTATTTTTCTAGTTATACTTTATTTTATACGTATTTTTGTATAAAAACTCTGTAGCTGCTAAATAAATTATTATTATAAAAATAAAAACGTTTTCTAAAGTCCGTTTTAAAAACAGGTTTTAAATTTTGTTTTTTAAATACATTTTTATATTAACATATCTAAAAAAGCGTCCCACGCTCGTCTTGTCTTCTTCTGTCAAATATTTACTCAGTCTATATTTTAAACTGGCTATTTGACATTGAACTCGTCCCCTTTCGAGTCTAGCAACGAGTCTCGTTAGGACCGTACGTTTTGCGAGATCAAATTTTATGCACATCATTTAAATGCATGAAAAAAATTGCGAAAATCCATATCGCACACGCTCGTCTTCTCGTACTTATCATTTAGATCTCGCACTTGTGCATATATGAACAAAACATCACGGGGACGTTTTTCATAGACTTCAATGGTCTCTGGGATTCTTTAATCTTGCTTTGCTCTTTGCTTTATGGCGGATGGTCTCTTCATCAAGAGATCTGTTAGTAGATATCGTAGAAAATGAGGTGGAATATATGCCGTTGCATATGAAGGAAAAGTATGCGAATACATTATAAGTATAAAACTAAAAATATTATTTAACTTAAAATCTCATTAT
The DNA here is from genome assembly GCF_051122295.1 of Plectrocnemia conspersa. Taxonomy (NCBI): domain Eukaryota; kingdom Metazoa; phylum Arthropoda; class Insecta; order Trichoptera; family Polycentropodidae; genus Plectrocnemia; species Plectrocnemia conspersa. Next base: position 10,290,287 of record NW_028277165.1, read on the forward strand.
TCGTCCTCAACGTATATGTTTTTAAAGTAAGAAATGTATTTATCCATTCTGATTCAAATAATATTGGACATATTAAAGAAAATCCAAAGTATAATACGCGTATTTATAACCAAATATAGTGTTCTACATTCATTTCCGAAATTCTGATTAATCTCATTATTCGATGGTCTTTCGTATCGACTATCAAGAAAATTGAGCTTTCGAATTTAAAATATAGTTTCTGGTTTTATTTCTAAAGGTTGTAAAATCAGCCTGTCTTCTCATTAAAAATGTATATACATATAAATGTCAACGATCTCTTTTTTCGGAAAAAGTTACTCCTTTATTAAAAAAAAATGCGGCTAAATAAATTAACATAGTTAAAAACCGCTCTTAAATAGGTTAGACCTCAATTAGTAAATATAAAGGGAGTAATTTTTCATCATGACAATAAGCGACCACGCGTGGCGTTGATGACCGAAAACAAGCCAATAAAATTTCATTAGACCGTAATTATGAACCCGCCGTAATCTATAGACATTGCTTATTTTTATGGTAATTTGTTCAGAGCATTACATTATTTCAAAAGATACAAGATTTTTCAATGTGAATGAAGTCACAAAATTAATTAAAGCATTCAAGGACAGTTTCTTATAAATGCAAGTATATATAGGGAAAGTATAATCAGCGCTTTAAAATTTACAAAAGGTAATAAACCTATAATGAAACATGTTCGAATAAAAGAAGCGTATGTTTTATCAGAAATATATTCTCGAAGATAAATGTCATATACAGGTTGTCTGATAAAAACAATCAATTAGTTGTGATGCAGTCAATATAAAAAAAATATCAAGTTTCACATTAATTGTATCGTACAAAATATTTCGATAAGTTATTTAATGTTGTTTTTTATATATGCGGCCCATAAAAACTTGAACATCGTGTTTCATGTTCCATAAAACAAAACTTTAATAAATAATCAACGTAATTATTTTAATCAAACATAACTTGATTCGCAATAAAAATTAAAACGTAATGTAACAAATTACTAACACACATATTATTGAAAATATCAACATTTAAAAGGTCTTAGCCGTGGATTCAACTCTGTAGAAACTTAGCTCATTTGACATTCTCTATGTAGCGCGAAAGAGTGTGGGGGCTGAAATCCAAATGGGGGCGCACCTTGCCCCCTCGGAGCGCTACTCAAATCCTTCAGAGCCCCCGTATAAACACAAATGTCAAGTAATGAGAAAGATAATGTTTGATAGTCGCACACAATCGTGGTGAGAGGATCAAGCAATTTACGTTGCAAAAGGATATTTTTATAACGATTTTTTCTCATATTTTTGATCCAGCTCGTTCCACGTTCAACATAAAAACGAATCAAAAATCATTATACACCAACGATGAAGATATATCAAAAGAGAACTAAAGCGCTGAAAACGTATGAAAGCTCTTTTCAACGAGCTTTCCCTTTGTATTTTGCATTTATATGTGTACGTGTAATACCTCAGAAAACACGTCTAATGTAAATTTGCACTGGACTGAGGTAAATGAATGACTGAACAAACGTCCTGGAAAGTGTGCAGTGACTCGCCACCATTGTACGTCCTTCGGTCAAGTTTGGCCAAGTCCAACTAGATGGGAAACATTAAACATTCACAGCGATATCTCCTGGGGAGAATGAGTTTTTTCCCGAGGATAAAACGAAACCGCCGTTTCTAGTTTACGACTCCGACTGTTGAACTTTGTCAAAGGCTTTCTTTATATAAAAGCGACAAATGACGCTTGCGATTATTAACAAAAAATAAACATATTTTAGAACATCAGAACATTATTGATAAAGGAATAAGGTATACCATTAGGTTATAATTTAAAAACTTACAAAAACGAAATTAACATTCAGGAATCAACGTATAATTTATCGCGATCAACCATATTCTTTGCGTCGAAATTAAAATGCTAGCTACAAGAGTCATTAATTAATTTAAAAAAAAAACATATTTTTCATCGGCGTGGCAAAAGGCGGTTTTGTAAATCCAAGCGGATGTCCGTTAAACGGTATCCATTAGTACTCCATAACAAATGACAAAATCATAGATGGGAGCCAAATAGCTCAGTGGAACAAGTTCCCAACACAGCACCACCAAATTATACATTCCAGAGAATGAGAATGTTGGGAAATATATCGATTTCAAATCCAGTATTACACAGTTAAAAACGTCAGAGGAGTTACGCCAAATCAACTAAGACGACCCTTAGAATATTGGGAAAATTTGCCACTTTTCAGTTCGACCGCCCGGCAAATTCTACCTATAGCAGTCACCCGATATTTAATACAACTTGGAGATTACGTGACACCTTGTACATAATATTCATTATTGTACACATTGTACGCATACAATTGAAACAATGTATTTAAATCAATTTACACATAATATGTTAAAATATAAGAATAAACGTGTGCGCAAATAAATGATTTCTGTCTACGTGAGATATTTTTATTTTATTATGTATATTACATTAGAGTTCTACAAAGCAGCATAATGGGATCTAATTTGTATTTAATATACTGCAAATAACCATAACGACCATATTCGCAGAATATAGAGCTCTAATTGCATTATACGAAGATTTACTAGTTGCGTTCAAATATCACAATTATAACCTAAGACAGATATAGAACTGGCTGGCCATATATTTTTAGAAAATATTCCAGTGATCAGATCATCGTAGAAACGAAAATTGCTAACACAAAACTGCGAGGTTGAAAATTCCAGACAACGAAAATTGCGAACATCAAGAATTCAGGAATATATGATGACGGACAAGAAAATTCAGCAATTTTTATTAATAAGAAAAAATGTCATTATATTATACATACGTCTATATAATGTATTAGTTCGGCCATTCCATAAAACAGGGGTTTTCGACACAGTTGGGTCTGAGAATACAGAAAATTAATAATAGGTTGCATATGTCAAATATTATATTAAAATATAATATCGTTAATTGTCACTTTATATTTTTTCCTTTATATTTATATTTTAAGTTGTGAACATGGGAGGGAATATTGGATTCGCAATAATCACCAAACCATTAAAATAACGTCAGATACCTTACTATGCGCTAAAAGAAAAGCAACAGCAAATATTAATAAAAAAAATATTTGATTAAAGATCTTAATTGTCTTTGATAAACAAACTGTTGTCCAATATATTGAATCTGGAATACAGCCAAAAGTTATGAAATACTGTTTATTTAGGTTTCATATACGCTTTATAAAAATATTACTCCATTAAATGACTACAAATTATGAAAGTCATAATAAAATGATTTATTATTCAATTAAAAACGTTTTTAAACCATTGTTTTAACATTAGGTTACTAAAAAAAATTTAGGTTTTAAAACATGACCTAAAAACAGAAAAAAAAAACATTTCCGACCGATTGTAGAAATTAAAGGTGTAATTCGTTTAAAATCTTCTAGTCACAGAAATATTTTACACCACGACAACGTTACACCATATTCTTGTTATTCAACAAATTGTGTATTTAAAAATAAAAATATATATTCTCCCTCTGTTTTCCTATTTGCTTTAATTGTGTTACAAAATTCATCGCTCATAATAAAATTGACTTAGATGTGAAATGAACACTTTTTTTGTATAGATGACTTTCACTAAAAACCGCAGTGCACATCTCATCGCCATGAGAATATGAAACGGGCTTACTGAGCAAATATGAACAGCGGCGAGAGCAAATGTTATACATACTTATTATGCGACCAGATATGGATCTCTGCGATTACAGATTCCCGCTGGAGCGTAGCTGACACGTCTCCTTTCAAACCGGAAATACTTTTTTTAAGGGCATTAATAACTTCAATAAAATTAAGGCAAATTGAAAGCTCCATGAACACTCATGGGTTATAACTATTTTAAAATTTGGTCAAATATTACACATAATAAATATAACAAGAAACTCTTCAAACAATAAAATTTTGTTCTCAAAGTATTTGTCAGGAAATGACAAAAAACGTTGTACACATCCGCCAAAAGATGAAACAGAAAATTCGCGAAAGATTATACCGACAGTCGTTTTTGAGAGCTTCATAGATATAACATTATAAATTACAAAATATCAACGTAAGATTTTCTAGATTATAAGCCATTGTTATTTTAATATTATTAAGTATTGCGCGTGTACTTATGTTATTATATCATTCAATCAATAAAACAGCTACTAATCAGATACTTCCGTTTATATCATTTCAATATTTATTGATTACTTCCAATCGGTTGTTGGACGCAAAGATAACATCTAATCTATTCAAGCCAAAGTTCCAATATAGTATCTTATAATTGTTTATATTAGACATTCATAGCAACAATAATTTTGCTTAAATATCAACATTGATTTGATACCAAAATGGAAACCACAAAACTGTACTTGAATATATTATATTATTATTGTACAATTTCAACGATTTTTAATAATAGATTTTCGAAATGATGATAACGTTATCAAAATAATTGATAAGCAAAGTGACGCAATTGGAAACGTTTCAGAAGCACGACGAACGATAATAATTATACGAATGAATGTATTTCGAGAACAAATTTACTTCCTGACTTTGTTCACCTCATTAACTCGCGACACTTTGTTAACGAACGATTTATTTTTTTGTATAACTAACTCACTTAACGTAATTTTCTCACCAATTGATTGTCAAATGTTTAAATAAGACACTGCGGCACTTGTCCGACAAAGAGACGTGCGCGGGTCGAATAATCTAATTATTTTTATTAAAATATTAAATTCAGACTTGATCACTAAGGAAATATAAAATCGCTCAATCAAAACGCGTGCCGGTTGTAAATCGATATCGATTGCACTTAAGAGCCAATTAAACGTATCGTATTATTTTATTTATCAATCCACCTATCTAAGACAAGTATTTATATGTTATGAATTGTATATTGTTAATCTACAAAGCGCAGGCTATAGCTAAATATTTGTATTCATTTTGTTTATAATGGATATCTAGCGAACTACTCAAGTTGTAATATCTACAAGAATTAGTACAGATTATATCCGTATTTATATTCTAGCAACACTTTTTGAAGTTGCTAATTCGATGATAAAATAGGGAGTCGTGATCGCGACTCTTATTCCTACCATAGCGGCCAAGAAGTCAGCGCTCTAGAACAATCCTCTGATACTAGCCATCCAGCCTTTCAACGATCAGTGGTACATATAAGGAGCTATTACAATTTATATTAGATTTATTTAATATAAATATGTATACTAGTGTATTTATTTATTTGTAGTATGTATGTGTATAAATACATACATGTGTAAATCATATTTAAATAGGACATGACACATTCGGGGCACGATAATCAGATATAAAATAATAATTTAATTAGAGATATAATACATTTGAGTTGTTACGCCATAAGATGTATTTTAAATATGGAAGAATGTGTAAAAAAAATGTTGAAATTAGATGAGGAATCACTGTAGAAATATTTATAAAATTATTTGATACAAGGAATGATGGGGCACACGTTAGAAAAAAGGAAATAAGAATAAGAACAAAAATAATTAAGATAAGCTTTAGAAGTAGAATTTTGCATGAAAGAGTTGTAATATTAATACATATCAGAAATAATAATTAAAATAGATAAGACGTAAGTTTATTTAATAACTAAGAAAGAAACATTAGTTAAAGTGTATACAACATTCTCATCACTGAGTAATGAGACACGTTGAATTTTTTAATGAGTTTCTTCATCAAGTAAAGAATAAACTATCGAATTAATTCCAAATCAAATTACCAATTACAAATAATTATGCTGTGGATGATAGTTAAGAAAAAGATTAAAAAATAAAACGTAATTATTTTATCTAAATATTTTGACAGAACGACAAATTGCTGCACACTGAATACAGTCTTCTTTGTTCAATCCGTAGCTATTATATATCGTATCGCCACCTTTTAGGTATACATATATTCATTATTTTTTTTGTTAAAAAGCATCGATTACTGAGTTTCAAATCTTTTAAAGCGCAACATATATTTCCCACATTAGTTACTTGCAAATAATCATAAGTTCAATTATTTTGGAGTAGTCCAATTATTTTGTCACACCCCTATATAAATATTGGTCTAAATGAATATTTAGCGTAACTTTCACACATCTGACAAATATATTGCAAGAGTAAATTAATATTATCAAATTGTTAAGCAAATGATGTTAAGTTATTTGTTTAATAATTGATTTATATATGTTATCTACGTGCTTTTGAAAGATTATTAAGCAACTCTCACTTTTATATAAGCAAGTCAAATAAAGAGTATTTGTGATAGAGATTTGGACTATTAGAGGTTCTGACTTCTACGATAGATGATCCTACGTTCAATCTTAAGGAATATAACTACATCCCTTCACTGTAAAATTGCGTATAAAAATATCTTACCCGCGCAAAGCTCCCGATTCTTTAAATCGCCTAATCAAATAGTCAATTAAACAATCAAATACCCAATCAGTGGGTCGCCTGTACAGGTGAGAACCGGTAACCGGGTTCGCTCGGTCGGATTAATTGCGATTAAACAAATTTCGCAGTTATTAATTATTCATCGGGCAGCAAATATTTGATAAGAAACTTCTTCTCGTCTGATTGGATTTCGTACGCCCGGATCATCAGCGACTGATAATTCCGACTGCCAATTGATTAAACACTTTATCCTTAACTGGCTTATTAGGTCCGCTATCGATACAACCGATTTAAAGTTTGTTTTACACAATGGTAATATACTTTGCGTTAAACTTAAAAGCAAGCGATGTCTGAACGTTTTCGATACACAATCATCTAGTAAGGCTATATCAACTCATTATTAAAAAAATAATTGATCAGATCTGAAAGTATTGAGCTATACAAGATACGCAAAACTTCAATTGCGAAATGATTTTTATGCATTGCGCGTAGCTAGCTAACGTGCAATTCATTAAGGCATGCAATACATTAGTGCATTTAGCATAATGAACGCAATGCGGCGAACAAGCGATGCATTCACACATTCGCTAATAAGCAAACATCACTTTGCATTTTGCACATTATTGCGCGAATGGTCGTAAAGTCGTCCATTTCTGCATAGACACATCTATCGAATAAATTGATTACGCCCGAACGCATAACAAACACCCGCATAAAACATTTAATGAATGACTCAATCGTGTCAAAAGGTTTAGTCTTAGCTGTAGGTGCAAGATAGTAAAAGCATCATAATTTTTGCGCTTCTTGATTAAATAAAGAAAATAATAATTAAAATCAAGGTAATATAAATAATTGACATCGGCAGAATATTATACGGATATATGTATGTACTACGTTAAAAATGTTAAAAACAAAGAAAAATCTATGATAAGAATAATAAAAGTACTCGCCAAAAAATTAAGAGAAACTGTGTTCACAATTCTAAAATTTGTTATTAAATAATCTTCATATTTTACTCAATGTTCATCATTTCCTAAGCTGTGAGTATCAATTTTCACAATAAAATATTTTGTCCAATAAAAGTGTGTTAAATTATGAATTCGTGAAGTAAAACATATTCACAAATAAATTTAGGGCCGCTAGTTTTCACTTAAAAATATTTATATGAATAAAAAATCTCACTAAGCGACTAAATTAAACTTAAAAGTTATTTTGAACAAAAAACTATTCGTTTCATTTATGCAAAAAATAATTAAAACAAACCTTTGATGTTTTTATTTATAGTAACAAGTAAAAATTCTGCTTTCAAATTATTGATTTTTCCATATAGTTAAGATTTAACTACATTTATTACGAATTCATCTGAAGATGCCACAAGCAACGTGTATGTATGGCAAACAATTTTACTAAAAAATATTTTTAATAAAATAGTTATTTGTTACTAAAATATTAAAAACATGGATAAATATATTTTTAATTAGCCTCTGACAATTGTTTAACAGTTTAGTAAGATATTTACATAAAATATATTATATATAGAACTGTACGATACATATAAATATTATTACACAAATAGAAATCAGTGAATAAAAATTAAAATACATGTACAGCAAACGAGATTGGAATGTTATATTGTATGTGTATAGCAAATAAAAAATCTCACTACATAAAAACCAATTTAAACAAAGTTTTTTGTTAATGTAAAACGTAAGTCTGTAATTTAAATATATAAAATCTTATCTTGACACTTTTTTAACAGTTTTAGTAAAAAAAAATTAAGATTCAACACTGTATAATTTAAATAAAAATAGAACACCAATATAAATCAGTGATTTCAAGTTTAAATGCAGCAAATATAATTGAAATGTATGTATACCGAGATATTTTAAATAAAAATAATGAGTATTATAATAAAAATAGTATAATTAAACTTTGATAATTTTTAGTACAATATTAAAAAAATTAAATAAAATAAATATAGAACATCAGTAGGAATTAGTGATTTAAAAATTAAAAACATATACAGCAAATGAGGTTGGACTATATTGTCTCATATATGTGTGTAATAAATAAAATAAAATTTCATTTAAAAGGCTTGTTAACGTAAAATTTAAGTTTATAAGTAAACAATAAAAAAAAAATACAATCAATTTTTTACATTTTTAGTAAGACATTTCAATAATAATGTCTGTATAATTTTAATAAAAATAGAACAGCAACAGATATCAGTAATTTAATATTTAAATACATCTGCAGAAAATTAAATTGGAATGTTTTATGTATATGTAATAACTAAATAAATATAATTAAAGTACTAAATTAAACTATAAAAAAAATTAAATATATTAGATAGGAAAAAAAGTTAAATTATTAAATATCATAAAAATATATTTTCAATAGTTTTAGTAAGACATTAATATGCAACACTGTTTAAATAATTTAATTAAAAATAATACAGCGATAGAAAATAGAGATTTAAAATTTAAGTACCTTTGCAGCAAATTCTTTTAAAATGGTATAAGCTACATGTATGTGATCAATAAATAGAAAAAAATTGATACAGGACAAATTTGAACTAAGAAACTTATAAAATATAAATTTATAAGTAAAATAATATAATAGAAATCAGTGATTTTAAAATTATATAAATTTGCCGCAAATAAAATTGTAATATTATAATCTACTATATGTATATGTGTTATGAATAAATAGATTTTTTTAAATAAAATTGAAATTCATAAATAAAATAATTAATAATCACAAAACATATTTTTAATCAACCTTTGACATTTTAAAATTTTAGCACTTTGTGTAGTGAAAAAATTATAGAACACCAATTAAAATAATTTATATTTCTTACAATATTATTTTATAACCATATTTGCAGAAAATAAGTCAATATGCACATTCAAATGATATAAACTATTTATATGTATGTATTAAGTTAAAAAGTGTTAATAAATTGGAAGACAAAAATTTATTATCAAAAACTTTTGATTGTGTTAAATAACATTTAATTTTTTAACATTAACTTGTGTAATAAAAAATAAAAAACAATAATAAAAATCAGTTATTTTTCACTTAGTTAAATTTAAGTACATTTAAAAGCTACAAAATTTGTGTTTATGTAATAAACAAAATATCTTAAATCCCAACTAATTTATACTCAAAATATATTTAAAAAAAAAAAGAAAATTAAGTAGTATAAAATCATAAATATATTTAAAATTATCCTTCAACATTTTAAGTCTTCGGCATAATTGTTTATCAATAAAACAATCAAATTTTAAGCACTGCTTATGTAATTAAAAAAAACATCAATGTAAATTAGCGATTTGTTCCACTTCATTAAAACTAAACTACATTTGCAGCAAATAAGTCTGAAAAGCTACCAATTTTGTGTAATATTGCTAGTTTTATTTCCTAATACAATTTATATAAAATTAAAGTCTCAATAATAGCCACAACAAATAGTCGTTCTAAAAATTATGTCGCGGTAAAAATAAGTTTGGAAAGATTACTCTATTTTTTTATAAATATAATCCTTAGTTTAATCAATCTGGAAATCAAGTTAAGTCTACAGCTAAAGTTTTTGATGAAATAAAAAGTAGTACCGAAGTACAGTTCGTTTAAAAAATATATCAAAGATTTAGCTGTGCGCCCAAATATGCTGCGGTTAAAATTATCGCTGACCAAGAAGAAAATTATAGATTTTGTCTTTGTTAAGACGATAATTTTGATAAAATTCCACACTGATTGAAAAATAAATTAGCTTATGTTTTGATTTATTTACAACATCTTATGGCCAATAGATGTTTGAAACAAGCCGAGCGGGAAACTTCTGCCTAATCAATTCTTATACCGCTAGTATTCATAAGGCGCGGACACGGTGGTTAGTTTAAAATAAAGTTAGTTAAACCGTATAAAATGCTTTTTAGTCTTTCGATAGACCATAGACGGTCTTTATGAGTTAATGCCACACGCGTAAGAATAAAAATAGGGAGAAGATAATCAACATCTTTAATTATAACCGGTGGCTTATATTTTTTTGTTGGTTTTATAAATATGTTTTATAACAATAGGATAATAAATAACTACATATTCTAACTATTTCTGTTTCTTTATCTTAAAAACAAAATATAACAAAAAAAAAATATAAAAATCCCTGATATTTTTTCTGTTTACATAAAAAAAACACTAATAATATATAATATATATATAGTGGTCGGTTAAAATAAAATAAAATGCTGCAAACGTTGAATATGAAACCATTTTTTTAATGATACTTAAAATTTCAAGAATTTGTGCACATTATATTCTTATTATTTTAATATTTTAATATTTCAACACTAACATAATAAATAATGCAATAAATTGTTGACAAAAAATCTACTTATGAAGAATATGAAAATCTATGTCATGTTTTTGTAAAAATCCAACAACATTCAATACGGACAAAATAAAATTTATATGTCATTGTTGATAATTTATAAAGGTTGAAATAGCGCAATCTGTAACGTTTCAGACTAGTAAGTTTCAGGTTCGAGTCCCGGCAGCAGACAAATGCGCTATTATTAAAAACCGACCCGACTGCAAAGTGCCATCTATTGTGTATACATTTATATCACACATAATAATTTATAATTAATAAAATAGATGTTGTCGATTCCCACACTTTGTCTGGTGGTTAATATTTACTTAAATGTATTATTTATGTTTGATTAACTTATTCAGTTGGTACATATTTACCCTGTTGTAACGCATTGGGCTTACGCCTGTCAGTTTACAACGAATAATTTTTAAAAAAATGCTGCGAAAGTTGAGAATGAAACACTCTTTTACTCTGAATTTTATAGCCTCAACGTATTTGTCTATGTACAAAAAGAACTAAACAGCCGAAAAGGTCAGTACTTTTCAAAACAGATTTAAGTTAAATTTGAGTATAGTTCATGACTTTAAATTGTTTTCAACCGCGTTTGATTGATTATTAAAATTTTACTTAATATTATTGCGTTCCAGCAAGACATTATTTTTCAGTTTAACCCTGCACATATATATGATATTATATATTTAGTATATGTAATGACGTAATATAGTATTCAAACAATGGATACGTGTGACCGACGACATTTATGTCTATTACATTTTTACCCCAACAATTTAATCCACAAACCCTGGATTAGGTCACGAATGGTCAGCTTAAAGTGACCATTAGATGACTAAACATTATTACCATGCTCAAATTTCTGAAATATATTATTCAATTTTTAGACATTTTAACCTAATATTTGATTTATTATTCAATGACCCAAAATCAGGCTAGTGTTTTATTAATGTTAGGTGCAACAAAACATGCACAGGTCTCCTTCGAAAATTAACCCCCTCTCTCTCTAACTGAGGGGCGCATACGGTCATCGGCCATGTTTGTTTGTACTACATTCAAATCTGATTGCTTATTAGATTAGCAATTATAGTAAGCCGATTAGAATTGGTGTTGCAACAGTGCGTGCAAGGAATTGTCTCGCACTGACAATGCTCACTGATTGTGCGCTAGGTGCAGTCAAAAATTGTTCCGATCCGATGACATCTAGGCACAAGGGGCTAATCCTCATTCATTATTATTGTTCGCTTGAAGTGTTTTGTTTATTTAATATGACAGAGAAGAACACAGCTCGTCATATCATAAGCAGATCTTCAATATATAGATAAATTTTAAAATATAGAACTTGCATTAGCCTCGATGCTCAACATACGACTACTTTCAGATGTTTGTTCAACTATTTGGCAACCTCAAACATTTACACTCCAGTGAGTGAGCTCTTTAACAGATCTTCGCAATGCCATATAACTTTAAAAAAATATGTTTTACGATCATATGGATGACTGAGAAGATATCTGCCAGAGGTATGATTTTAATTTAGCAGCAACTAATCATTTTTTTATCTTATACAGATTTTCACTATCACGTTATATTTTATTTTTTTGAATGAAATAAACATATTAAATCATGTACGTATATGGTTTCTATTTTATTTTAAATGCTCAATATATGCAAATTAAACCCATTTAATTCTGAAACTAAGATATCAGAAATAGCTGTATCAACAAAACACAGAAGCTAATGAATACAAAAATTCACGTAGCTTTTATAAAATAAAAAAACTGTATCACGTAAAAGTAAAATGTTGCCAATTTAAATACAAAACTTTCAACTTACCCCATCGACAGATACTCATACATAATTTGGCGACAAACCGTACACAGCTTCAACCTGCAAAAAATATGAAAAATTACTACATATTTACATTAAATATTGATGGATTTCATTTTATAAAAATGCGAATGAGTGCTTGTGTGCACGTGTGTTTGTATACGTGTGTCCTACTTAAAGTATTGTATTACCCGTGAGGCAAGCAGATGGCGAAGGTTATCCGATACGGCCAATGACGAAGATGCGTCCCGTTGTTGGTCCAATCGTGGACCTGTTCTGGTTCACGAAAGGCCATTAAAGTCACGATTTCTTTTTTATCTGTTCTCCAAACCAGTGATTAATATATTCTCCCACGCGGTGGTTAGTCGAAACGAACGTTGAGAAATAGTATACTTATATAGTTAGGAAAAATTTATTTTTTCTATTGTAGATCGTATAACATTTTTTATCAAAATTTTGCTTCAAATTTGTTGTTCACATACGTATTTTATTTATTCGTTCGTAGTTTAGTATTTATGATAATATCTTTTAATAAATTTACATTTGTCATTGTCAAATGGCCTGTTCGCCACGTTATTATTGAACATTATGAAGAAACGGTTTTCCTCGTCTGTTCAAACATCAGTGGCCATTATGATAATCGTTGGCCGAAAATATGACATACTGCCAGATGGTTTTTAGTATAAGTATATTGCTTTCAATAGCTTTTAATATAAGTACCTATCTTAAACTCAGTGTATTTTTAAGTATAAGTATTGAATAAAAATCCCAAAGTTTTAAGACATAAAAATTCTGATAACGCAGTGTCAACTAAAAGATATAAAAATGATATAAAAAATATTACTGTTTATATGTGACTGGCGTAATTATAACATTTTTTGAGCTTATGTATACATATGAAATTTTAAACAAAACTATATCGTAAGGAAGCCACCATGACGCATTGGGATAACCTGAAAAGTCATGATGGTCAGATTTGTTATAATAAATTAATAATTTATTATTTTTATATAAACCACGTAAATATCTAGGCCAAATTGTAATCTAGCTTGATTTGTCACCTTGTTACAAAATGGTAGTTACCCAAAAATTAAAAAAATTGTAGTTTCAATTATACATGAATATTTTAATATTATTATAAAAAAGTAAAGAAGCAAAAAACTTGTTTTAGAAAATAAATTATAGTAAATTCGAAATAATGTTTTTTTTCACAAATTTTTGTTATTTACATATGCTTTTTACCACAGGATAAAAAAGGCGCAATTTTATTAATGTTTACATAAAACTTCTTCTAAATGTATATCTTGTTAATATTTTCAAAATAATCCGCTATCCTGTTTCAAGATAGCGGTTAATAAATTATTAAAAAAATCGTAACGAAGTAAAACCCGTTTTAAAATATAAATTAGAAAATGTTTGTTTTTGTCATTTTGAAGACAAAATAACTGCCGCAGTTTTGTCATAAAAATTGTATCTACGTCAAAAGAAATCGTAGAGAATGAAGAGAGTAAAAAAAATTTTGAAGTGAAAATAAAGTTTAAGTATTACATTTTTTGAGAGAAAATTTAAATTTAAGACCATGATAACTGTTATAATTTTAATTAAATCGACTTCTTCTTAAAATAAATATTGTAAATATCTCGGCTTTCTCAGTTTATTATTTAGCTTGATACGCCTTGTTTCAAAATAGCAATTAAATCAAAAATACGTACTTATGTAAAAAAAAAAATTAAAAGAAAAGTATAGAGAGAAAAAAAGTTTAAGCTAAAACAAAATAATAAAAATATTATTTATGTAGAAAATCTGTTTGAAATTTCCCAGAGAAAAAAAAAGAAGTCGAAAACATTTTTATTTATAAAATTCTACCTAATCCTAGCGGCCTCCGCCGGACGGATTTTTTATATGTATGGCATATTTGACATGATAACTGAAGTAGTTCAATAAGATTTTCTTAAAATAATAATAAAAACATTAACTAATAAATGTCTCAATTAACTCTGTTGATTGCTCGGATTCTGATCTAAAAATGTCAGCTATTAAATTTATTAATAAAAATCGATAAAATAGTCGAGATCAAAATTTTTTATAACATACTAAAAAACTAAAAGTAAATTATAAAAATATATCTTAATTTATGTGAATACCTTACAAATAATATATACTGAAATCTACCTCATTCTTGCTACCTTTGTTATTAAAAAAAATAGAAAAGCATCAATAAAGTATATACATTTTATTAAAATTATATATCTTTAAATATAGTGTAAACTTATTTTTATCATAAATAAGCATTAGTTTAAATAAAATATATACATTTCTATGGTTACCCTTGGGGGTCAGTAAAATTTTGAAAAGGATCAATTTGGGGTCAGTAGAATTTTTATTTAAATTTAAAAAAATGAAAACATAATTATTGCCTCAGCTTTTATTGATTGTCTCTTTGCAAACGTATGTATCAGTAATAATATTAACGAGCATACAATAACTTGTTTCTACATAGCAAAGAACCCTGTTTATTTCATTTTATTGATTTTTATTCATGTTTATTTACAATACAAGTAGAGATTTAAGTAAAAATAGTTTGTATTCGATTTTTTCAACGTTAATTATAATTATTTTTATGAAATAAATACATTTAGTCAAAATAAAACTAACCATTTAATTTTAAAACATAGCATTTAATAAATAAAAAGAGAGCCTTAAGGAATTACTTATTATATAATATAATTACTGTCCACTTAATTACTTAAGTTATACCGAAATCTAACAAAATACAAACTATTTTATTTATGTTACATTTTTCTTTAGCATTAATAAACTTTAATTTGTCATAGCTAACGTGCTGTTTCTATTTCGCATCGGTCTAAGGGCCGCGATGTTGGCAAGCTAATTAAAGCAAAATTCATTAAACTTAATTTATTCAGGTGCCCAGTCCCTGAGGTACTCAGCTATAATTTTACGCGGTATTGGGTGCTCGTTATTTAGGAAAACGGAACGTTTTAAGTGTAACATATAGTCGGGGTATTATATTGAAGTTTCGTCGAGTGGTTTTCGCGGAAGTGGTAACAGTTCAACTCCCTAGAGATTCCTTTGAATGCGATAAGATTATTTTAGCAAACATTTTACGAAACGATAATAATAAATGATCATAATATAATATTCTTGGGTTTAAAAGCCATGCATTTGGGGAACAGTGACACACGGCATATTGATATTAAGGCGCGGATATAACAGCGCAGGAAGCGAAGTTATATTGCATACGAGTCCCGTCGTAATATGCGTCATACATTGTCCGTCGTGTAATGTAGAATTGCTTTCAGCCGTATGGCTACTACCTTAGACGCCAATAGGGTGACCAGATTTCAGATTATGTAAACACTGATACAAAGCCAAATCAGTAACTTTTAAATGTGGCAATTAAATGATAAATAAGATACATTTTGCATGCAATATCTCAAAGCCTATAATTGGGATATATATTCTCAACGTTATAATATTCCAACGTTTTCTTTACAATAAATGCCAGTTTAAAATAATACCGAAAGAAATCTAGTTGTGTATCATACTTTTTTTTAAATAGTTAGGCAAACATTTATTTCTTCTTTTTTTTTAAAAAAAACAGTCAACATTTGCGGCGATTATATAAAACGTATTTTACTTCCATTGATATAATATACTTATAGGTAAGTTAATCTTAGATAAATTGGCAACGTGACAGTTATTAAAGAAATTTATTATCTCTAGCGCTAAGATCTTACTTACTGTTCAGCAATAACGAACCATCGATCGATCGTCACACTAACCATGATGAACATGTGCAGTCTGTTCAAACAGTATGCGCGCCGCTCTCATAAGTTATACATTGACCCGATCGGTCCTTGTGGGTCTGTGTATTAATAACATAACCCGTTGAGCACACACCCAAATCCCGTCGCCTCCTGAAACTCCACAACTTACACGTTCGTGTATCAACACGTTAGCTGCCATGAGAAAGGGGACATATTTGCCGAGTGTTTACGCTCATGTTCCGATCGACTGTCGGGGCTTGCATTGCGCACGTTGTCGCCCAAAGTTTGCGCAAATATCACACAGGTGAGCCTTGCCGATAGATGCTATACATTTTTAATACTATTATTAAACATTGTGCATAGAGTGTCGAACGGGTGATGAAATATGTCAATATACTGTGAAGGATATTACACACATGCAAAATTTAATTTTATAATAAAACTGATTCCTTTATAACACATAATCTTAAAATAATTCGTTTATTTATTACCATATAGACATTTTGGCAAAAAAGTGTAATATTGCTCTTGTACAGCTAGTAAGTATAGAATCATCAAAAAGAAGAACACGTTGAATGAACTTTTCTATTGTAGTCAAATATGACAAAACAATTGAAGACAATTCAGTAAGAAAAAAGTTTTCGTTCGGTTTCACGAATCAGTGGTAAAATTAGGGAAGGCATGAATTTATTTGTTATACATATTTAGTTAAACTTATATTGAAATATTTTTTAATTACAGTAGATTTCAAAACTACCCTCAGCCTATATTTTAAATGTATGTTTTTTTGATATATATTTGTATATTATACAATTAGCGATAGCAAAATAATTTAATAAAATGTTTATCTATATATTTATTCTTGTATATGGTACATAACCGACCGTTCAAACTACGACAGTGAGCTAAAATATGTTGTGCACTCTACCATTAAAATGAAAATTCATCCAATGGAACAGCGCAACAAATTCTCAATTTTCACAAGTTTAAAATCACATCAAAATAGATAAAACCGTTTCATTTCCGTGACAGTGCGAGTCAACGGTGACGGTTTTTGTGGAAACGGTAACAACTTCAAATTTGGCCATTTTATTAAGAAAAAAATAACCTTGTAAATTTATTGTTATCCAAATTGATCGACCGTCTGATTTAGAAATGACATATCATAGTCGTTAAGAAAAACTTTTATTCATATAAATCTACTTGATTATTTATTCACTATCGAAAATGTTTTTTATTTGTTTTTTTCTAAGAATTAGACATTTATTTGTTTACAGTAAATGTGGCTCTATAAAATCATGTTTTTTGTGTTAAAATTTTGATAAAAATTACAAAATCAGGGCAGTTTGAATATATCGAACATTTATCTACTAAATTATACTCGAATTTTTACGTTCCTATTCGAATAGTATTCGTAAAAAAATTTAATAAAATATTTTGCAAATTATGTTACAAAATTGAGAAGTTTAAATATTTTGTATACGAAAAGTTCACGTGCTTATATTTGAAGGGTGGAATTTCATATATATACTTCAGGATGAGAATTATAATGTTAAAGAGATACTTTTTGATTTTACGATTAATTCATCAACTTGAAATGAGAAAAAAGATTTTGTCTCTTATGAAAACCAAAAATGGCGTCTGTCCAAATAATTAAAAAAGAGATTGTAGATATTTAAATAAGTTCAAAATAAGTAACGTTTGACACTCAAAACAACGCTTTAAGCACTCAACGTAAACCAACACTAACTACTAAATTATTTTGTGCTACTGCTTTTGTTGAGTTTAGCTTTAATACTCTAAAGCAGGGGTGGCCAACCCAAATGACCTTGCGGGCCACTTTGGAAATGCATCATAACTCCGCGGGCCACATATAAAATTATATATCACCATATTAAATTTAGATACAGTATAAAAAAATTTTGAGAGTGAAAAATTATCTATATTTTGTAAAAGTGTGATGAATCTCGCGGGTCGGAAAAATGTTCAAGACGGGCCGCGGGCTGACCACCCCTACTCTAAAGTCTAAGCAGTCCACGGGATAAATAAGAATGCATGTGCGTGCGTCTTTAGAAAATTGGAAGCTATATGCCAAAAACATTCAAGACAAAAAATCAGACTAGGTATAAGCTCGAACGAAAACTTTTAAAAAGAAAAGTTAAAAAATATCATATTTGTGTTTGTACAGATACTCCTCACTCAACGACAGAATTCCGTTCCTACGGCTAGGTCGCTAGGTCTACGGCAGGAGCTTAAACAAAGTTTCGTTTATTCTGAATAGGGATGAACAAAATTAATTGTTATTCTTCTTTTACGGCGCAACAACCGGTGTTCTGTTTTGGTCTTGTCCGTTAAAATATTCCACGCTTTCCAACTTATTACGCCCAGCGTCTTCATTCACACACGCCTTCCATCGCCTTCTTGGTCTGCCCTATGGACGCTTCCTCTGGGGTTTCCACATTGCCATTATTCTTGATGCTCTGCTAGTTAGCATTCTCATCAGACGTGCACCCGCCGTCTTTGCGATTTTCCTACTCTGCAAGGGCTTCTAACTCGTGGTTCATATCTGTTCTGTATGTTTTATTATTAAAAATGTTCTTTCAAAGACTCCGAGCTAGCTTTCTTTCCTCTGTGTAGTTGTCTACATTTCACTGCTTTAGGTAATGAGGGGCGGATAATCGTTTTATATATGTTGAGTATTCGTGAGTGAAGGATCTTTGAGCATGCATAGTAACATTTGTTTCCAAGTATAATCCGTTTCCTAATTTCTTCATTCAGTATATTTCGAGCATTATCAGTAGTGATATCCCTCTATATTTATTATAATTTAAATTATCCCCCTTTTCTATTTGGTTTTTTCAGGCGTTACATATTACTTAATGTATTATTGTAAGAATAGCACCACCTCCATAATTAAAGCAGCTCTCCAGTAATTTTGTCTACCCCTGGTGTTTTGTGACGTTTTAAGCTATTCATAGCTGATCTGTTTTTAGCTATTCAATTGCGGGGTCATCACTTTTTATGTCTGCAGTAAAACGTTTAGACGTTTACGTTTTTTTATTCTTAAATATGGTCGCTTTATGAAGAGATAGATAGAGAAAATTTGACCACTTTAGTGCATCTCTGAGCTGGAGAGCAGCAGATCACTAAACAGAAAGTCGTCAAGTGAGAAGTATTTTTATAAAATACAATTACAAAATCTTTTAAAAAATTTGGCGAAATAAAAAATAATACATTAAAATCTTAGACGACACCGCGAGCTTGCATCGCGAGCACGAGTCGTGGAATGGTCGCGCATCTGCGTTCCTACTTATTGACTAATTTTGTGCGCATGCGTCACTCCCCGCGTGCGGCCGACGATCGAAAAAGCAACACCGCATATATACGTCCGTCTCTTTCTATCGCGCAACAATAGACAAGCTCATCGCGTATGCTCTCTAGCCTCTCTTTAGCGATTCAGTTACGAACTCTAGAGCTGCGCCAGTCTTCTATCCCGTTTTACCGCTAGGACGAAGAGCCACTCGATCTTTCCGAAATCGTCTCTCTCGCACAGTTTTTCCGATGGCGCGATTTTCTTAGAAACACTTGTCGAGCGTAATAAAATTATAAAAAATCGTTTCTCTGGAATGTTTAAGTTTTATTATTATGAATTTTAAATTTATAAAACGCACTTATTGCACAAGCGCAATGATATTTACCTCATACTAGAGATGTCAAAGTGAAGTCATTTTATAAATGTCATGATATTTTATTAAGTATTTAAAATAAAAATCACTATACAACCGGCAAAACTATTCTTATAAAAAATAGATACTACTTTTTAAGTGCCTATTTTAAGCTATAAGTGATTCAAAATCTACCCCAACAACGTGAAAAGATTGTCACTGAGATCTATGTATGGTCATTGCGGAAGTGTAATCTATTAAAGTTAAGGAGCACGCCGGTCAGTATTTTCGGCTTTAGAGTTCCATTGAATAGTCTATGTAGATTTATGTGACGATCAAGGAGGTCATTTCGTGGAAGGGCAAGTGGGGACATGTGCCCCCCCCTCCCTTTTGACCACAAAAATGCACGTCATTTAGTGGAATACTATGAATCTTAATGAAATATAAATAATAAAAAATACCCACTGATTGGTCCACTTTTGTCCCCACCCTTGAAAAAGCTGAAATTACGTCCCTAATTCTTAACCAAAAACTCTCGGGTTATCCATTACAAAATTAAAAAAAAAACAGTCTCGAATTAATCCTAGAAATATATTTTTCATTTCATGTCATTTCACTAAAATCATACACATTTAATATATTTTCACTGGTAAATATTATATATAATATATATACCAGTAAAAATAGAATTTATCTGGCATATGCTAGAGAAATTATAGTATTTCAACTTTTCCAGTAGTAGTATACATTTACACACTAGCATCATGCATATATATGCGATGTATAAATGTTACATTGAGTGTATATTTTTCAGTAAAGCTATATTTCAACTAATAATATAATAAGTCTAAATACATTTTCACCAGTATATATTTATTTCTACTAGCGAAAATACAATTTAGCTTATGGACGCTAGTGAAATTATGTGCGGTTTGAAAATGTCTATGAAACGCAATTTGACAGGTATATTTGCTATTCAAGCTCAAACCTAACCTAATGATAGTTCTAAAACTAATTATAGGTTTAGAAATTTCATTAGGTCCAAAATACAAACTAAGCCAATACATCTCTCATGGTGAAAAATCGGAAGAAGAAGTGTAGACAGACGTCGCACGATTTACGTCGCTATATTTTAAAAATGTGATAGCTATCCTTACCGACATTACTACGGACTTTATACGGATATTAAATTCCTTACTGATATTAAAGCGCCGTAACGAGCGTTCCCATCGCAACGGTGCCTACACGATTTTATTGTTTTTGACGTGAATTTTTGACTTCTGAGAAGGGATAGTTCCGTTTAGATATGCTTCATTCGATTTTTACTTATTGTAAATCGTATTATTGTTATAAAAAGTCCTAATATGAACGCTACATAACCGAGCGTTTCCATTGCGACGGTGACGGAACGATTGTATTGCTGTTGACTTTAGTTAGAAAAATGCACGTCACTTAATGAAATACTATGAATTTTAATAAAATGGAAATATAAAAAAAACGACCAATCCTCCACAGAAGTAGCATAATTGTAGCTCTAACTTCTAAAACGAAATTGTGTCAAAATCATTCTAAATGTTATCAAAGAATTTAGGAACTCGGTTGAGAATTGTAATGTTTGCTCGCTATAAATCACTGTACCAACGGATTCATGTTTACAGTAATGATAATTTCATTTGCTTACAAAAAGCAATGTATACGAATAAAACAAGAGAAATGACAAAACATTCATATAATATAATATATATCTACTACTATTTTATTATTTATTAAATATTCCAGACATAAGAAGTTGTGCAAATTTCATACCACCAGCGCTCACTGTACAATATTTGTTGCTACTTCAGAAAAATGTTAAGATATGTTATCCTAAAATATGTTAGTAATATACTGTGATGTACACTGACTGTACATACATAGTTATTATGTGAATATTTCTAGAAAAATGTCTAATATAATATTTTAGGTACTAATACCATGACATACAAAGGACTAAATATAATTATTAAAATTAAATACATGTTTATTTATTGAAAATAATCCGTTGAAACATGACAGGTGATAGCGCAATGCGTTATAACGGGGTAAACACAATGAACAACCGTTAAAAGTCTGTAGATCTATAACATATATTTTTATAAATTATAAACTATGATTTAAATTTACAATACACATAAGCATGATCTAGCTCGATTTTATTGCAAATATTTATCCTTAAATTTAAAAAAATGTAATGATAAATTAGAAATTAAATTTTATAAGAATCACTAATTCCGATTTTCCAGAATTTTAATGGTTAATATGGGATTCAAACCTAAATCATTTAAATATTCTTTGGTTTTATAAAATACAAGAGTATTTAGGATAAGATTTCATTTCATTGTTCATTATGAATTAATTGTAATAAGTGGGAGATTTTACAGGAAAAAATAAGATAAAAATAAACAAAAAAATAAATAACATAAGTGCTAGTGGTGTTTTGTTAAATACATGTTAGGTTTTTTAGTGAAATTAGATCGGAAATTATTAAAATCTAGTAAAAAATAATCTAAAAAATTAAACACTAAAAGATTTATTTTGTATAAATTATTTATATATAATGAACTACTGAAAAAAATCCAAAACAGAGTAATAGATTTATAAAATTACTAAAAGTCCGCCTTTGCGGATATAGACATTATAGTGCTCATTTAAATTTTAATTTTAATTGATTAGAATATGTATGTATAAAGTAAAAGTGTATTAAGTGGATTTTAGCTAAAGTAAATAAACTGTAATCTATTTCATCCGTTATAATATAGAAACTAACTGTTTAATTATTTATATATACTACTTTTAGGTACTCTCTATTGAATTTTTAACGGTTACGATAATTGGATATATGTTTTTAAAGTAATATTTGCATTAAAAACACTTCATACAAATATTCGATGGGCTTATTACGAGCATTAGTAATTTTAACAACATACTGGTTATTATTCCTAATTATGTAAAAACATAAATAACGTTTTATAAATTATATTTTTTCTTTCTTAATTAGATAAACAATTTAACATGCAACAACCAATTAACATCCATTTGTTTTTTAATGACTCGATAATGCCTGGGGATCAGCCCCTTCAGATAAATTGCTTATCCACCATTGGCCGGGTACGCAGTCCCCCGCAGAGCTGAATCCCATTTCACATGTAATTTGATACATATGAGCCCAATTTTTTTGCCTCTGTCTACACGCCATGCGGACAAAATGGACGCCGCGCACTCAACAAAACCAGATTCGTATCGATGTAATAAACGAGCATAATAAAAATTAATCGCACTTATTTTTCACCTCTCTCCTATCTTTTTAACTTTTGAGTGTTCCGAATGACATTCGACGTATCATATCTATGTATATCCATATCGGACGTCTATAATCTCTTCGCGAGCTTTCCCATGGTTATAGCAGGAGGTTGCGTTTGTTGACTTTGTAACGTGCATGTGTGCATGTGAATGAGTATAAAAAATGCACGTATGTGTGCGCTCGTGTGCAGTCGTCGAGGGTAATATTTCAATTCAGGTTAATGCATTTCCTACAAAAAATGGCAGCCATCTCATGTTATATTCCGTTTTCGTACATCTGCTTCGATAAACGAATACAGATAGAACACTTTAAAAATATGCTTTTATACATATTTCGATTTATGAACAAAATATATAATAAATTACTAAGTAACGATGGCACAAAAAAGTCTAAAATTTGCAACATTATTATTGATTCAAATTAGCTATACATATGAATATATAATAATTTTGTTAAGCGTAATATTAAAACCAAGTTATTGTGTAATATTATTGATTTTCCTGTAATATTTTTTTATTTCTAATATGCCTAAGTATAATGCCAGGCAGTAATAGTTCTTAGAAACAATTTGAAGAGCATAGTCATCCAGACAAGAATTGTTAGCTAACATGATTTCTAAGTATTAGTTATTTTATGCTACAGATCAGAGGTCAAGAAGTTTTTGTTATTACCCCTAACGTATATTTGTGTACACCTATGTTACCCCATAGATCAGTATTAGTAAATTAAATTTTATATTAAAAACCCGCAAAAATAATTATCAGGAATTATTCACGACATTAAAAAACCATGAACTATTTATATAAAATAAATAATAACATAACATGCGTTGGAACAGAGTAAACACAATTAATATATTCATGTAGTAGGACACCAGACTGAAATCAGTATATCATCAAGTTTATAAATTATAAACTATTATTACAGCTTGCAATCAATATACGTCACTATGCGTTACATACTAACTCTTTTATATTAAATGTTCATTGCGATAAACAACCGTAAGATTATGAAAATCTAGGAAATCCTATCCTGTGGCAATCGATCAGAAATATAACTATATATAAATCACTAAATCTGATCTCCTTGCTAAAATAAAAATTAAAAAATATCAGGATGTATATGGAATTCAAACCCAGGTCTTTCAGGTACAACTTTCGACTAACCACTTATCTATTAAATAGGTTATAATATATAAAACATATATAATACATTTTTTTAATATGCTTTATAAATATTGATAACTAAACTATATTAATAATAATAATTAAAGAAAATCTGCCTTTTAGTGCAGCGCGAAGTTGTAAAATAGTAATGGAAAAATATGGCCTGAATTTATTAGGTCATTAATTTTAATTTATTTCGATCGGTGATTTAACAAATGATTCATAATAGTGATATATCATATTATATGAAATATTTTTATATATGTATAATAAATGTAATGTTTTAAAGTTAAGTGGAGTTAAATTTTAACTAAACGTTGTTTTTTCACAAAAAAAAATATTAAATGAAATACCTCCATAAGAGAATAATATAAAATATTTTTAAACAAAAATAATTTTTTTAATTTTTTTTATCTAATAATAAATAGCTGCACAGTCTAAAATTTAATATTTGATGATAAATTGCTATGGCGGATGAGGCTGGTTAACGAATTTAGCTGAGATATTTACTTGATCCGTTTTTAGAATAAGTTTCATTACGAAATTATTAAAAATACGACAGTTATCATTTCCTCAAATTTTTTATTTCCAAGTTACGTTTTAATTCCCTTTGGAATAAATATATTTCTCAAGAAATTTACTTACAAAACGTATCAACATTATTTTAGAATTCAATGCAATATTAAATACGTTTTTTAGCTTTGAAAATTATTACTTTCATGCAATTTTATTGAAACTTTATTACTGCACTTACCTATTATATTATAATACTACAAAAATTGTTTTGCTATAATAAAATTTATTTTACTGAAAAAATATGATCAGAACATTAGAAGATATTGTTAGTAAGTCCTTGGTAATCTATGATGAAATATAATATTTTTTTTATATTGTTGTAATGACATTATGTTTAATCTGAAAAGATGCTTTATATTTTTTCTACAGTTTTCTAAGCAAAAAATACAACAATATATAAAAACCAATATTAATATTAATAATTATAAATTAGTAACTTTTTGACAAACGATCAGTAAAGTTCCATTTGCGACTTTTAATCAGTCGCAAATGGAACTTTACTGATCAGCAAATGGAAATGGATAGTTAATAAAGGATTATGTATATATTCTATATTACGAAGCCTAAATTCACAACGCATATTGTTTACCGTTTATTCATTTCTAACATTCAATCCTCTTAAATTCTGCACTATTATTGGTCATACTCCCTGAGTGATGTACCGATATATGTAAGTGCTGTTCTTAAGGTGCGATTGTCACGAATGATATCTTATCACCCTGTTTATATTTAAAACATACTAATATATTCTGTGAGCATTGATAGTAAATTATTTAGGCTTGCTTAGTGAAATACCAAAATAGTATATAATGGAATTGAGATTTGAGAAACAAATATTGGGATTTATTTTGAATACCATTTTCAAATTAATGTAAACTACGATAATGCTTTAACTGTTTTTTTTAATGATAAAAAATATATATTTTTTTATAGAGAAACAAAATTTTATTGAGAATATTTTCTGTATGCTTCAACTGTACATACTTTAATACAACAAGCGTACGTCACAAGAACATACATATATTTTTATAATTATAGAAGTGATCTCTAAATTAAAATCAGTCCAAATTATATCGATAATGGAGTCGCTCTACATAACCAAATATTTAGAAGGAAAATCAACGTGACCATATTATTTGGAGTCGTGAAAAGTAAGAAGTGCTCGAATCACGATCGGGCTGATTGAATTATGAAGTTTGTGAACGAGGAGAAGAGAAAAACCGCTCACAATTCGTGTCCGAGACATCATCAAGAAGTAGATTTGTAAATTATCACGATTTGTTATCGCCGACGCTGTTACGTTTCACCTGATTGACTAAGCAAATTTATACTTCCCATCTACACATATATGCACAACTATTTGTGGAGGCTCATATCCATAACTGCCATGCAAATATACATAAGTTTGTATAAATGTTTATTATTTGCGCAAATAGTTAGTTATAAAACAATAACGCAAACCGAATTTGATATGATACGCGATCATCTACGGAACAATATTTAGATTTTTCACTTGCACAATTTGCTGCGCAAACTATATACAAACAAACGTGCGAATGCATATATATATTTACGAGCATTGAAATATTTATCGATAGCGATATTTCGATCCAGTTGATATAATATGTGTTTTATCATTATTCTGCAATCAAAATTTCTGTTTATATTCGCGTAATAAATAAACACGTCTGTAACGCGTCTACCGCTAAAGCTCGATAATGAATTACTAATATTATTCGGATTAAACTAAATAAACGGTCAGATTATTCAGATAACCGCGATAAGTACGCGAGTTATCAAAAATAAAAAATTATATTATTTTTTAGGATTTATTTATATTATTTTTCAAATTCACATATATTTATTTAAACTGAAATATGAACACATTATGTACAAATTATTTATAAACGTATAGTTAAATTACATAACTTCCCTATGTATCAATTTAAAACAAAGTCGATTGCAAAACTTAAAAATAAAACACAATAAAAAGGAGTCAATTTAAATATTTAGTGTAAAAAAAGAAACATACAAAAACAACGAAGAAGATAAATTTATTTATTTATTTTTAATTATAACATTTTTTTAATATGTATCAACATCCCAGTCTTCTTTTTTTTCTTTATAGATATATATGTATATATATATAAATTAAATACAATATTCTTCGATAAAATCTAATTTTAACAAAATTACAATAATTATACACAATTAGAGTAGTCTTTATACAAATTTATACATCCGATAATTAAATTTATACATAATAATATATATTTCTTTGTGATTGTGCACTAAACCGGTCGTACTGTTATTATCGTTATTAAATATATTTTTTTTATATAATAAATTGACTGGAATGATTTTGTATTTAATTAGTAAAGCGACATTTTAGTGTGAGTTAAAATGTTAAATCACTAAATAATTGTATCGTAGTATCACGGTACCAAAATCGAACTATCGCACATCTCGTTGGTCGCTTATAAAATTATAAATTCAAAAAAATATAGTTTGATTTTGGTACATTATTTACTATAATAATATGTTAAATTATAGGAATTCTGCTGAAGCAAATTATTGCACAAGTACATGACATAATATATACAAATTCAATTAAATCTTTACGTATTAACGCGTATTATCGAAACATCCCAAATTAAACATTCCATGATCGAAATTAAAATAAATATTTGATGACAATGATTATGATATATTTACAACAGTATATAGAATGAGCAAAGTTTGCTTTGGCTATGTGTATATGTATTTTTGTTACGGATTGTACCGACAAATCACTAATACCAACAAATTAAGCCCAAGTCAAATAAGAAGTAAGTCATTACCGAAAGTTTTCGAAACTATATGTAACAACAAATCAATATTTAAATTTGTTAAAAAATCATTTTTTTATTTTAACAACCTCACTATATCAAATAAAGGCGTGGCGCTCGCTGTACGCGATAACCATGAAACCATAGTTGAGTACATACGTCGCAATATGTTTCACGGGTTTTTTTGTATATAAATAGATAAGTTTAGCGGTAAATTTTAATTTTTTAAATAATATCGCTCAATCGATACAATCTATAAGAGCGCTCGAAGCGTGTGAAAATATTTTTTAATATCTAGGTATAAAAAACGCGACCGATAAGATCGATCGCAATTTCTCAACATGTATTTGAGTTACGAGAGTTAAGTAATTAAAGGTTGACTCATTTGCAATGTATGTACATATAAAAAATCGACGACTCAAGACTGTTTGAACATTGCTAGCGATAAGTCGGTTTTATTTCAAAGCAAACCGATAGATAAATATTATGGTAAACCATGATGAGGCGATATATGTTAAAGAAATTAAAATAAACAAACGATGCTATTCATAAAATGAAATTGCACAGCAACAAATATATATATATATATATATATATATATATATATATATAAACATGAAACGATAATCTCCGTTAGGTGAATAGAAAATTATTATCGTATACCTACAAGTTATGGATTTTCGTGTCAGTGTATGTAATGTGTGTATGTTAATTTTTTTCTAAAAAAAACGTCGTTTTTCGGCATAAGTTTAATTAACACGTTTAAGTGAAATCGGCTGTGTAGTCGCTAACATGCCGAGGTGAAGTGACATTTTTGTCTTCGCGTGGCGTAGGCGTAGCGCCCGCGGGCCGCATTTTTTTAAGGGGCCATAAATTTGAGCAAAAACACATAACCGGCTACTAGTGTTGTGATTTTACGTGAAAGAGAAGAGCATAATGGATTGTCAATAAGCGTTCGCTTGAAAGGTTTTTTAATTATGTTACATATTTATCTCTCAAAAAGAACTTTTATCTTTTTTTAATAATGTCGGTAAATAGCGATAAGTTGGATAACGGCGCCGGTCGTCTGAGCTCGACGGAGGGATATAAACAGAGCGATATTTTCGTACTTCCTTTGTTGCAGAAACAAAGCGCGCGAGGGCATAAAAAGCTCTCGGCGGCTTTTATTAGCAATAAACCACCCGCGAGTCGAACCGTGAATAAAAAAAAACCAAAGGACTTTTAACACCCGCACTTTTTGTCGCGGTTTTGTACGGTGGCGCTCTAATCCGCCCTTTGTCTACGGAGCGGCTCGTACGTGTCGCATCTGACTTTACGCATTGCGTCAGTGTTAGTGGAGAGTTATGATGAAATAAAATGAAAAGAATAACAATTTAACTATGATATAATTATCCGATATGTACAATAATATATTCGAATCGCTGAGATATAAACTTATAATAAAATAAAATAATAATTGCATTGATATAATAACGTAAAAATAATATATATTTACATTGGCACGTATCGGTAAACAGTTTTAAATAAATCTTCGTTTATATAATAAATATATAGCTAGATCGTTTTGGAATGTTCAATTTTCGGATCTCGGAATACGCGGATTCGCGTCGCCGAGCGAGCGACGCGAATCTAGAGTACGGTATCGTAATCAGCACTTTGGTGGACAACACACTAAGTTGAGTTCATTATTATTAAAAATACACATCATCGTCTCCTCGGAATCGCCATACCTGCCGCACTCACGTCGCTCACGAGTGTCTTCTGCTCTAGGCGATGGGGTATTGTCACAAGGGCGCCGCCGAGGTCGGGTACAGCGCGCTCTGGTAGTAGTCGTGCTGCAGCGGAGGTCCGGGAAGGGCTCCGTAACCGTAGCCGCTCATCTCGTACATCTTGAGGTCGGGCTTGCTCTCGGGCGGTAGCAGCCGAGTGATGCTGAAGGGGTGCGACGAAGGCGTGTATCCCTGCGGCTCTTGCTTCAGCCCGTAGTGGTCCAGCGGCGGCGGCGGCCTCAGCTCTTCGCTGAGGCAGAGGTCCGGCGCGTGCAACAGCGCCATCGGATCCTCGCGCTCTTTGTCGCGTTCTTCCTTACTGCCGGCGCTCGAGCCAGACTTGTGCGTCTGCCGCATCGACTCCTTCTTCTCGTCTTTGAAGCGCTTCTGGCGGCGCAAGAAGCAGCCGTTCTCGAACATGTTACCCGAATCGGGATGCAGCGCCCAAAAAGAGCCCTTACCGGGCTTGTCGGGCGTCCGCGGTACCTTCACGAAGCAGTCGTTGAAAGAGAGCGAGTGCCTGATCGAGTTCTGCCACCGCTGTTGATTCTGCCGGTAGAACGGAAACAGATCCATGATGAACTGGTAGATCTCCGAGAGCGTCAGCATGCGCTGAGGGTTGTTCTGGATAGCCATGGTGATGAGCGAGATGTACGAATAGGGAGGCTTCGCGTGCGTGTAACTGCGCCGGTAAGACTTGTCGGCGCGGGCTCTCTGCAGAGCCGCTGAGTTGGGCGAGGCCGGATCTCCTCCGAGTTCGGCCCTGCCGCCGGACATGGAACCGACGGGAGTCAGGGCGCTGCCGTAGCCCATGTTGCCCATGCAGGAGGACATGTTTGCGGCGGAGTAACCCGCGGCCATGCAGGAGCCGCCCACGGGAGGAGCGCCCATGCCGCCTACGGAGACCCCTACGCCGGCGCCGTAACCGCCGCCGTAGCTCTGCGACGGATTCACCCCGGGCATGGTCACACAGCTCATGCTGTTCATGGTGTAAGTGGGCGCCAAGCCCGGACTGAGCGGCAGGCCCGCGCTCATGGCGAGCGGGCCGTCGCCGTAAGGCAACTTCTGCGAGAGCATCGCGCTGCGCTACAGACGCATGCCGTTAATCGCGCGCGGATGCGGCCCGCGCCGCGCTGCCAGGACGACTGACCCGCAATAGAAACGCCCGAAGAACCCGACACGAAGAACCCCCCACTGCCGACAGCGCGCCGCTATTGGTCGCCGACGAAAAAGGGGCGTCACCGACACAACTCCGCCCGTTATGCCTTCACTCGGGAAAGCTCGTCAAGCGAGCGAGAATCGGAGATTCAAAATCATCCAAAATTATATAATAATACTGTTAATTTTAAATTAACAAAAATATTAATGCATAAAAAATTTGATTTTCTAAGCATAAAAATCAGATCTAAAGATATTTCAATGCAATTAATCGATCTTCGATATACAATATTTTTGATTTGACAAATATAAATTGTTTAGAAACCGAGCTATGATTGTATTGTGGATCAGTACTTTCAAAATTATTTACATATATAATAATAAAATGTGAACCAGATATAAATCATGCTAGTATATTATTGTAATTTATCTAAGACGGAGGGCCGTATATCTTCAATATTTAAAAATAGACCAAAAAGTCGACATTTGCTATACATAATATTTCAAATTTATTCAAAAATACAAAAACTATAAAATAATAAAAACACATCATATTTTTAAATCGACACATTATAATTCGGTTGAATATTTTTAGCTGCCACAATCTTTAAAAATTGACAATAAATTCTGATCTTGATCTTTCGGGAGTTGCTTGTTGTTTTTTGGCGGAGGGGGAAGGTGGCGCATTTCCCTTCCTTGAATTTGGCCAGAAATTAATTTAATTAAATACTATGAATATTAATTACATCTAAATATTAAAAAAAATAACTACTGATTGGCCAATTCTTGGCTTTTCCTGGATAAATCTGAAATGACGTCCATGTAAAAAAGGGACTCGAATTTTATATAAATTATATGCTGCTCTAAAATGCCTATGAAATTCAATTTGACAGTTGTAAAACATCCATTTGCTGTTCAAACCCAAACCTAAGCTAATGAAAGTTCTAAAACTAATTATTACTTTCATTAAGTCCAAAATACAAACTAAGCCAACTAATCTCTCAGTGGAAATTAAGTGGACAAAAAATACAGACAAACGTTGCATCTCGGATATTTCTCCATAGTCTATCTACACTTTGTTTTAAAAACATGATAGCTATTCTTACCGATATTACTACAGTATTCTGATATGAAATTATTGGTCAAAGTATATTCAAACCGAATTTTGGTTAATAGGAGGGCACAAAAACTATTATCACTTCTCAGAAGTCAAAAATTCACGTCAAAAGCAATAATACCGTGTCGACGCAGTCGCAGTGGGAACGCTTGGTAACGAGCATTTTCCCTGCGACTGCACGATTTTATCGCTATTGACGTGGATTTTTTACTTCTGAGATAATTGTTTTTTGCGCTCTCCTATTAATCAATATTCGGTTTAGATATGCTCCATTCGATTTTCACTTATTGTAAGTCGTAATATAGTTATAGAAAGTCTTATTATATGAGCTCTACATAACCGAGCGAAGTTATTATAGTAAACAAAGCTTTGTTCTATAATTACAGCTTTACGTTTAATACAATGATTATTTAATTCGTTGCAACAAATTAGAGATACCATATGAAAAAATATTTTTTCTAAAAGCGAAAAATTGGCTTCAGAAACAGAATTTGAAAACAAGCGATGTAAAATTTTCAAATTAGACGATCCCTCCTAACAATCTGTTCCATATGATGGTGTTTTTTATTTACAGTAGAAATAAAAAGAGTGATTGAAATTTTGATAGCACAACTTAGATAAGGATATGAAAAATTGTATGAAATTTCATCACATTTCAAATTTTTACCAGGAGAAAAATTTATGACACGTCAGTGAAATTATATTTTCACTCTTAGAAATAAATTGTTTAAAAAAATAGAAAAATTAACATTTTTATTGACAAGTTCTATTGAGAACAACAACATGGATTGAATACTTTTTTAGCGTTTTAATCGTACAAAACTTTTTTTTTTCTTTTTTTGAAAAAAGCATGCAAATAGATGTTTCACGCCTGACAAATGACATATCAGTGAAATTATATTTTCACTATTAGAAATATATTGTTCAGAAAAATATAAAAACCATTTTATCAAATTGAATACGTTTTTAGTGTTTAATCGGCTAAAACACGTTTTTTTATTATCAATTGTAACGTACATATACCTAGTATACACTTCGTTATTTTTATGCGGTAGATACATTCCACGTTCCCAAACGACTAGACATATAACGGGTATATTTCATATTTTCTAAAACGCTTAAAATTGAAGCAATAAGTTAAAATATATCTAATTAAATTTAAGTAAAACATGAAAACTATTTTTTACATTTTTCTCTTATTTATTATTATCGTCTCTAGCTATGAGTGTTATATGTCATGATTTACGAACTGCTACGAAATCACTTACATCACTAGACGAGTTAGTCAGCGCACCAGATAATGGTTCAACACAAACAAAATTAGTGTCAACTTCGGGTGTTGATTTATTATTTTTTTCCAATAATAATTTAAAAATATTGTTCATTTTGGCAAAATTATTTAAAGCTTAAATTCTGAACAGTTAAAATTTAAACTGTCCAAAATATAAAAAAAAAAAACACTGGGGCGCAAGACAAGTTCCTTCATGTCAAAACAGTCCAAAAGAGATATTTTAAAATAAAATCGCTTGAAATATGCACACTGCATTAAAAAAAACCAAGCTTAATTTATTTATATTTTGTATCTAATTTATTATTATAAAAATATATTGCAGAAGGACTCATGACGCGAATGGTATATATATAAAATTGAAGACACGATAACTGCCGTACTTTTTAAAAATCTCACATGAAATTTATTCTAATAATAGTTTTTGTAAATAGCTTTGATCTGCAAACTTGTTTCAAAATTGTAGCTCCGTTAAAAATATCCTTGAAAAAATTAAGAGAGCAAAAGTATTCTATTATATTATAGCTATAAAAATAATAATAATTTTGCACACTATTATAAGCAGAAATCTATCTAATTCTTACAACTTTTGTCGGGGTGAATTTTTTAATTTCATAAATTTTAGGATTTTAAGCAGCTCATAATATAGACCAATGTTTTTTATTTTTGCATAAAAATTAATTTATTAGGAATTGCTTTTTTTCAAGAATTCAAGAAATAATAATTAAAAACAAATATTTATTATTCATTGTAGAACTAGTCAATAACAATCAACAGTTTAAGCAATAAGATTTGTATTTTTAAGATTAAAAATATAAAAATAGAAAAATAAAAATCATATTTTTTGACGAAACGCAATAGAAAAAAATAATTATGAAAACTTGGCATGAACTTCAAAAAAATTTTGGATTTCAGTTTTAAAATAACATTTAAAAAAAGCAAATTTTAATTTGCTTTTTTTAAATGTTATTTTGAAGTTATTTTTAAGTTGAAAATTATGTTATAACATTAAAGAAAATAAATAGGCTATGTTGTGATAGCAGTTTTTTCAGCAGTTAGTACAGACACATACTTATGTATAGCCGTATGTTCTATTCAATTATCAATTCATAAATAAGAATTCTCGAGAAATATTCGGTATAATATATAATATGTACATATCTTTAAGTACATCGTATAAAAATTGTTACATTTCAAGTAAACATCATCAAAACTTCCGAACTTGGTAAATAAGAATGATGATTAATTCAATAGATAATTTTGTTGAGCAAATAAAAGTCTATCTTGCCGAAGCGATAAACGCACAGTTTTCGGAGTTACGAATAACCATTATCGGCTTGCGAAGTGGTCCATGGAGAAAATTGCCATCTTCGAATTTGTGCACAAACACGAATGACCCTTGAACCTTAGAAAGCCGAGCTGCAGCAACGAAAACAAACTTGTTTACGCACGAAAGGTTCAGGTAATAGCCGAGTCTAGATCGAGGTCCTTATCGAAGTATTTGCGTTTCAAAATTAATCCTAACCTTATCTATCGCTAGCATCCATTAAAGTGATGAAATTTAAATTTGAAAAACAATTTTTTTCTATGTGTATTCATGAATTAACATGAGTAACACAATTACATAATACATTACAAATCATAACAATAACTAATGCCATCAATTGGATAACTTATCATAATTTATTTTTGTAAGTTAAAAAAAATATTAAAAACAATTTTAAATTACAGAAATCAATCATTTTTTTGTTATAGCGATCGCTTTATGGTTATTGAAGTCATTGGAAGCAATTACATTTTTTTTATAATTGTTGACTAATCCTAATTTATATGAATAATTATAAAATTGACTGCAAATTGAATTTCTAATCTTTTAGTTTTATTTAAAACATCATTAAAGATTCGATTAACAAACAATTTAATTATAATGATGCAGTGGTGAAAGCTTTTGCTTATACATGGATGGTTACGAATCTCACAGGAACATATGGTTTTATCAAATTTTTATCGTGTCTAGAATATCGGTATTTTTGATAATTATTTATTTTAATTTCGATCGATCACTTTATATAAGGTTTAATAATCAGTTGGATAAATATTGGTATAATATTATTTAAAGGTCGATTTAGATTATAAATTATAGTATATATCTTAATATGGGGATATTTCTGTTGTAATATTTTTTTTAAGATATAATCAGACGATTGTGACTAAGTTAAATAATAATTTCCAGCATTAAAAATATTCTGGTGTCATATGTTTTTTTTTTTAATTTCTGCGATTACTCTGAGTTATCCGAAATCTAATTTTTACATAGATTTCTTATAACCATTGCAGAGGGACTTATGACGCGACTTAATATTAAAATTATGAATGAGATGTAACGAAATTTGAGGATAATATAACTGACGTATTTTTTAATAATTTCGACATAAAATTCGTTATAAAAATAGAGCGTGCTATTGTAATGCTATAGGCGCTATAGCGAATGACGCTCGCCAGTTCTAACTTGTTTACAATAAAACGCCGTAGCACGTTAACGTATTGATTTTTTTCAGTGCAAATTTACATACCATTGCAATTATAATATTTTGTCAAACTACTTTTTATTTCTATATATAATATTATTATTTTTTCAGAAACTCTTGAAAATTGAGTGAATGTTTTTATTTAATATTCCGAAAGAGAAACTTCTTTAAAAGCAAAAATTTCGTTTTTATTAAAATATGTTTGAATGTCTACATTTCAATTTAAAAAAGTACTAGGTCGATAAATTAATGGTATACTCAATGACTAATACCCGAAAGACTTGGATTCCAATTCAATACGAATCTCTGTGTTTTTTTTTAATTTCTGATCTAATCTAATGTGTCTGGAAGATCATAATTAGAGATTATTATACATGTATAATTCTGATCGATTATCACAGATTAGGTTTTCCTAGATTTTCTTAATCTCACGGATAGATATCGTGATGATAAATTCACATCAAGCTAGAGTATAAGTACGTACTAGCTATGAAAAATAATATTATTTATGTATAAAATAATAACAAACAACTGATGTGTTTTGGTACATTTTTTGTAAACTCTAACATCAAGGGGCTAATGAATTTAAGCTTGGATTACAAGTAATTAACGTTCAATTTCTAATTTATACTTCTACCCTGTTAGTTTTGGAGTTTCATAAATATAATTGCTTCTTACATTTTTGTTTGTTTATTTTTTCACTACTGAAAATCTTTGTTTTTTGTAATCTACCTACGATTTTCTTTGATTGCCTTAATATTTTTCGAAATCCTACCTAGTCATATATCCATAGGTAAATCTTTAAGAACACGAAAATGCAATATATAAAAAAAATATTTCATATCATTGAAACACAAGCAAGTAACGAGTTTCCAAATTCGTTTATCTTTTTATTATTACGTTGACAACGATGATCATTAGCATTTCCTTGCTATAATTATGAAAACAATACATCGCTGATAAGCATTTAAAGTTTTAATATCGCAAGCGTTCTTAAATGGCTTTACGAAATATAAATAATCACGTATTATTTTAATATATGCATATCATGCATGCTCATTATAAGTATCAACGAGGAGAAACGGACAAAGCAAACTTCCCTGAGGGACTCCAGCTAATATGTCTTAAACTCATAGAATATTTTTATAAAACGAAGTTAGACTATAATTTTTCATTTTCCTTATACCTAAAATTTGTAAGAACTAATTGCATCATTCGAATATGTTTTTTTCCTCAGAAATTAAGACGATTAATCGTAAGTAAACATCAATAATCATTATCTTATAGTAAATAGTAGCCGATAAATTACAAAATATCACGAGCGTGCATGATTCGTCGAACTCGTTTAGATTCGTCCGAGTCGCTCGTCGAGTCCTCCATCATATTATATTTTCTATGAAAGCGAAAGCCTCCGGGCTACGAATATATTAGGAGATTCTTGTAAACTTTTTTCATTATTCCCTTTTGCCCCCCTCGTCGCGCGGCTCTACCCTCGGGATTACAACCCCAAAAACGCTTTGTACGTCCTCGAAAACCGCTCCGCAACACGAGTGTCCGGGGCCGAGCAATAAATTTTTATTAACCCGCCCAATAAACAATCACAATTTGCGATAATCGTAAAAAACATCGCAAGGCACGAGGGACAAACCCTCTGCCGCGATAATCTGTAACGTTGCTATCTGGGAGACCACACACGTCGCTCTCGGGGTCTTGAAATTCCACGTTTATTAGGCAACTTAACACTTGGCTCCGTTTCTGCATTCGTATTCCTCGGTTAACATCTTAAAATAATAAACACACGAATCCGAAACTGGAGTGGTCCTCGGACCCTTTTCCGGAGACCTCCGATGTACGAGTCACCTGCGTGTCAACTCGTCCACGCACAGGTAACTCACTTATCGGCCGGGGACACTAATAATGCCTTGGGCACACATCCCTTTCCAATGTGAATGCGTTGAAAAAACAGACACACGTGTTTGTTTTCATAGCTTAGAAGAAAAAAATCCGCAATTCTATTTTTCTTAAATTAAATATTATATCGTGATGATTATTGATAAGTGAGTGGTGCAATATATACAAACGTATAAATTTGTTTGTTGTTAATTTAAAATACTACCCTAGAGAGTCGCGTTCGCGTCCCTTATTATCAAGGTGCCAGCGCTTCAACGAGCTTGCCAACTACAAAGATGTTCTCGGCGATAGCTATGAGAAGCTGAAACTGTCTTTTAGGTGTGCGCCACAATCATTATTTCAAATATTTATCGATATAATATACATATAAGTGCATGTTTAGTACAGCAGTGCTACGACATTTACTCCAGATCAAAGTGAACATTTGTAATCGCTCGTCTAACAATATCTGTAGTAGGAAATACTACGACATACTTCTTATTTACATAAACAAACTGTGCGATAGTTTTACGAAGAAGGTCTAAAAAATATTGTTACTCAATCTGAATTGTATTTCGTCATATAGTGTAGATATTAAATAATAATGACACTTGTTTCTAATGTCTACATTATTAATTTAAATTTAACACACATAAAACTGACTGTGAAAGCTATAAGATATTTTCAGAAACCTATCTAAACAATGTCACCAATCAAAAACAACCTTTACTAAAAAAAAAATACCTCCACTCTTCTCGGAAGATTCGGCTAGTATTATTGGCGACACGAAATCACGCTGCTTCATTGCGTCGATAAGTCGCGGAACGAGGGGGTGGAGTTTTTGCTGGGGTGCGTTTAATCTGAGGGCACCCGGGGGTGAAAACTGTGGCTTAAATTGTTTTCGGTTTATATGACGGCATTATTGAGACGGGGGACTCTCGTTTCGCCGCAAGCGTTATGCTAATTTTACTCTCTGCTAATTTCCCCACTATGTAAGGACATCGTCTAAAAGCATAATGTTTAAACATGCATGGTAGTAAAAAAAAATATTTGTCTTTATTATCAAAGCTTAAGAAATATGGAGACACGCCGTCTCGACTAAAATTTCCTACATATTGAAAAATTGACAGAATTAACCTTTTATTAACACAATTAACAATCGACATCATTCGATAAGGCGCAATTGTCAAAGTTCAACAATGATTAATACGAATAAATAATGTTCCAATTGTAAATATTATTCATAGATAACGCCCGATATACATATATTCGGATAAATCAAAACATGAGTACTGAATTATGTATTTCACTAGCTTTGTAAATAGATTGAAAAAGTTGATGAAAGGATAAGCAAATAATGTTAGAGCGACCAATTAATAAGTTCGCTTTATAGAGACATATGCACCAGCGGCAAGGGTCCCGCGAGACCGGGGGCGCAGCACCCATGGGACCCAATAATGGAGGGCGCAACGAATCACAGTTTATACACTGCCGTGGGATATAATTTTGATTTAGCCGAAAAATGGTGTTTCCAAAACATCGCCAAATGATTGTATTATTATATTTTTTACAGTAACTTTTATAGATTTTCAACAACAGTTCGAATATTAAGGATTCTGTTTTGAGAATTCTCAATCGATTTTTCTCAAGAAATCTAAGAATAAAAACTAGCCGAATCTAAAAAAAGATTTATAAAAGGGCAATAACATTCGAGAATAGATGACAAATTAAAATTATGAGGACCAAATGGATGAAACTTAGTTCTTTTATATACTTGACTTTTTCTAACAACATAAAGCTTTAATTAATAAAATATTAAATAAATATATGTTTGCAGCCTTAACGTTTGAACAATTACAGATAAATAAAGAAAATATGTTTACATTTATCTATTTATTCATTACAAATCAGACCATGGTAACTTGACAAGTTTTCCCAATGTGTCCTGGTAGCCTTTATACAAAATAGTTGAAACATACACAAACTTACATACATTTATTATACGTCAGCTTTAACATACAGTAATTCATATACATACACTTTAACAAACGCAAGATTTTTTAAATAAAAATATATTGTGGCGCATACCAGCTACTCGTAGTTTTTACCAAAAACGTCCAAAACATTACTTGTCAACACTAAGGGATGCAATCGTGTCACTCGAACAACATCGACAGATTGTCGACACCACCACCTACATCAGCAATTGAAAAGTGCTATATTTAGCACGCTACGTCAAAAATACGATGAATCCCGACGTTTAATACGGATATGATCCGTACTTTCTCATGTAGAGATCTAATAAATTTCCTCCGAATCCTCTCTAACAAGTTTTACTTTTCTGGGATTCGTGGAAGGTACAAAATTGTTAAAAGTGACACGCACTTCGTTTATCGAAGCCAAGAATCTTCAACGCCATATCGGCATCTTATACTCAAGACATTAAACGACGTATCAAATCGAAACAAAGAAACGATGGAAGCATTTATGGTCAAAACACTTATATGAGCTTTAAGGAATGAAAAAAGTTGCCGAATTCCAAGGATAAAGAGCAGATGACGTAAATTGGATACCTGCAGTACACCATATGATCATTGTCAACTTTATAACTTTTTAATACACGAGTGTATATGATTTTGTATTTAAAATAAAAAATATTTTTTTTATATTTAGATATAATATTGTAGAAATATTTAAAAATTAAAATATAGAAATCTAAAAACCTTCTAGATAGCTAAAATATTGCAAATTTTAATATTTTTTTTTTAAATATTTTATTATAAAAAAAATATTTTTTTTTACAAAATAGTAATACTGTTTTTTTAAATGCTCTAAAAATAATTACTTTGATTTGAAAGACAATTGAACTACAACTTTCTTCAATCAGTGATTTATTAATGATGAAGAAGTTACAAATGAAATTATGAAACAAAACATACAACACAAAATAAATTTGGTAAAGCAAAGAGTTCCTTCGAATTCATATAACAAAATATAACATAACAAAATAGATACAAGACCTAATATAAGTTTAATGCTTTTTTAAGTAATTTTAATGTGAAAGTACATAGCTAGATCTATGACTCTTAAAATTAAACGTTACTTTATGGCTATAAATAGAAAAAAATCATTTAATAGCGACAAAATTTAAAAAATGCTTTATTTTTTACCCTTATTGAAAAAACGGGAACTCGTGAATTCCCGCGTGTGGCCCTGAGTTACGACTTGTGTCCCAGGTATTTCAAGACCCTAGCAGAAACCATACACAGTCAAATAATCTATCTAGTGGGAGTAAAAGTATTATATACTACGAGCTACTGACACCAAATTAGATTCTACTAATTACTGCTCACAGTCGAGCAAACTGATCAATTGACAAGAAGAGTCCTGATTTTACAAATAGAAACGCAATAATAGTATTCCAACATGACAATAACAGAAAAAAATTTCAACTTAGCTGGAATGTTTTAGTGCATCCACCATATAGTCCGGACTTATTTGTTTAAAGATATATGGAACTCTCTTAATGGTATACATTTACCAGAATTAAACTTCTGCAAAAACCACTTCAGAAATTTCACTAAAGAGATTCTTTAGCTCCAGAAATATAGAGAAAGTTTGCTACTACTAGTACTAGTTTGCTACTAGTACTACCAAATAAATTTCTAAGCATATATTTCCATAGTGTATCACATATTTATATAAAGTATTTATCACGAAATATTTAAAATACCATAACCGTTTATATATTAT
This sequence comes from Plectrocnemia conspersa, assembly GCF_051122295.1. Taxonomy (NCBI): domain Eukaryota; kingdom Metazoa; phylum Arthropoda; class Insecta; order Trichoptera; family Polycentropodidae; genus Plectrocnemia; species Plectrocnemia conspersa. The sequence continues at coordinate 10,331,850 of NW_028277165.1, forward strand.
ATAAACCATTTTAAATCTTTCAACAAAGTTATTAAGAGCATAATGTTTCTTGGCGATGTTTGTATTTGACAAACAAATAAAGATTCGCTTTTCGTACGTCGTTATCAAAAGTCCACTTCGCGCCCAATTCGAAACGTATTGTATATGCAGTTGTAGGTACATATATTGGCTACAAATAAAAAAAAGCTACGTACAATTAAAGTAAACGTGTGTTTTCTAAGTACAACTTTACATTACCCTACTTTTAATATAAATTGAGTTCTAATATTAGTCATGGAACTAAATAAACACAATAACGATATACGTTTATTTTTATTGTTTGTTTGTAGTATCAATACTATTGTTTTAACTGGGGTTTAATTGCTTATTTTTTGTTTAAGCTTTTTGTCGTCGATTCGCGACTGATATATAAAACCCCTTTGAATGGTCGAGAGGCAGGAAAGTAAAAAACAAAAAAACAATGAAGCGAAGCTATATACGGCGTAATGATTGTGTACGCACTCGAAGCTGGTCCCGCAATGTTGAGAACCCTCGACAGTCCATTGTTCCCCAGTCATCCCACGGAATATCCGAAGCTGCGCTGAAAGCTCTCGTTAATGCGACTTTATTGAAAAGCGCCGACCGACAAAATAAGAGAAATTATCGTAAACCTAGCCGCGTTTAGGCGAATGGAAGCAATTAATGGAACATCTCTTGTTTATACACATATTTTGTTTTTATGTCTGATGCGCGGTTTTAAAGTGGACTGCTAAAATAATCGAACTAATGATTCCCAATAATTGTAATTATCAATATAAAATGAATTAAAATATTGATAATATTATTTGATTTTTCAACTCAAGCAATAAGACATTTCTATATGTTGAATTCATATCAACACGAGTTACGATATAAAATGTGATTAATTCATAATCAGAAGGTACCGAGTTAAAATTATCACAATCTAATCATATCATTCATATAATATCAATAAGAAAGCATCTTTTACGAAGAATCGTTTAAAGAGCATCGTTTTACAAGCGATCATCTAACTAATTTTTTTTTATTAATTTATTTATTATCAAGAGTCAGTGGACAAAAACAAATACACGCAGAATTTTATGACTAAAACAGGGCTGAATTAGAACATTTTAGTAATAATTATTTTTAGAAACTAAGCAAATAAAAAAATAAATATAACATATGTAACAATATCAATAACTGCGCTTTCTTCGGTAAAACGTTTGTAAACCAGATTTAAAATAATTTTCCGTTCATTTCTTTGTGAAATCGTCCCTTTGATTAAACGTCCACAGCGAATCTGGCACAAAATATATTATCAACATTAGCACGATATATGTTAATAGTTGCGAAACAAATTTATAGGAGCGATAAGATAGCAATCTTGAGAAAAACAAATTAATACTGCCCTTTATCTTTACACGCGCCGGTACATCCCTTCCGGCGAACAACCAATTACCAGGCAGAAATTTAAAAGCACATGATCACATGTTTAATATTTGTATTATCCACTCTCGCAAATAAGATTGTAGTGAAGTTTTGCCATTTTAGGAAATCATAAATATTTACAGATAAGAATCAAATGGGCATCGTGTTTCGTACATTTTAAAATATTATTATATGATTCATCATTTATCTCACGACTAACTTTAGAGCGTTCAACACGAATGCGATTGTTTTTTATATTGTATTAATAATTTAGACTTAAAAAATACTTAATTATCGCTTTATATATAAAGAAAGCTATTTTTATTCTATATGACTACGGTTTTTTGCGGACTGGTTGTACTTTATATCATATTTCTCCAAGATAGTTTGTAGCTATTATATTTTCTATGCAATATTGACATAAAAGCAATTCACATGTATGATGCAATATAAAAATGATTCGAATGCAATATAGAAATGATTCGCCTTTTAGCTAAATATGTCACTAATAAAAAATTAACTAGAATAGTTTTTAAAAAACTATGTAATAAACATATTTTGAGTCCTTTTTTCATTACTTACATCCCATCACCATCAGTCACTCTTCATATGCACATGCATCAATCTCTAACTTATCGATTGAAGATCTTCCGGAGTATTAATATTTGACGTCCGCTAATATTTGACTTTGAAATAGTCCTGATCTGCAAGTAGGTCAGTGACTCCCAACCATTTCAAAATATATTTTTTTTTATTCGCGATCTCAAGTTTGCCATTTACCGTTTTTACCATTTCAAATGTAAAATTTGTTATTGTGTTAATTACTCTAAAATAATAGAACTAAGTCTTAATGTTATTTTAGCAAGCTAGTTCATACAAATGACGCATATACATATGTGTCGCCCATATCTGCGCAATAAATTAAAATAACTAATAATTGGGGTTATTGTCGCTAAATAATTTATAAGACAATTCAACTGTAATATAATAAGAAAAGCAAAACTAATTGATAATATAACTGAAAGTTTGAGTATCTGCGGTTTGCAAGTCGACAAACAACTTTGAGCCGCGCATTGTTAATTCGACAGAGTGGCACAAACGGAAGGACAAAAAAAATCAATTAACCGCTCGCTACTGTAAGCAAAAACCGGGATGATCAATCATATTGACATATGCAAATGTGAGTGACCAATCCAATAACTGACGGCAACGTCACTCGAAAGAAATCCATAATGCAACCGCACTATGAACACACTCCCTTAAACCAATAAACCAATAAATTACCCCAACTTAACTACTAGTTAGTTAGATAGATGATTGCCGCGTAATTGATATAATTAATACGTCTATTAATTATATATACTATATATATATATATTAAAATATTATTATATTCGTATATAAAACATGTATAATGTAGAAGGAAAATGCGATGTAAAAAATCAACGCATTCGTGGACAAAACATTCATAAAAAATATTTTTGACCATTGGATTAATCACGGTCTATTAGACAGTTTAGCATGTGAATAAAACGAAAATAATTCACGCGAGAGTAATAATTTCAATTATAGACTCACCTATGAAGTGCTGGACCACCCACGGCGCAGCTTCTCCGTCCATCTCTCTAGGTGCAGAAGTCACCACAGCACGTATACTATCTCCGCGCACCTAAAGCCACGTTCACATTAGCGAATTTAATCAAATACGATCGAAAGCAATAACAACGAGGTGGACGTTATCTAATTTAATTATCTGCGTTCTCACGATGCGGTTAAAAAAATATATGAGGGTTAACTACGAAGGGTAACCGCCTTATAATAACATATACCAACGTAACGGGGCACGTGTCGAAAACGATTTTTTAATAAGTTGTTATCGATTGTCTGAAAACGAGGACGTTTCGCGGAAGTGCCGGAAATTGATTCGTGCGTGTATTAATTATTTCCAAAAAAGTGTGAACGCACCCTTACATTTGAAATTGAATATCTACTATAATATAACTAGCACGATAAGGGTTAAAACTCAAAGTTTATTAAATCGTTTTTGGAAAACCGGAATTGATAATAATAAAAATAATAATAATAAATTTAATTCTGATATATTAAATATTAATTAGGTTTCCTTATATTTTATTTGATTAGTTAAATGTATTAACTAAAATCGCGTTAGGACAATAATAGTATATTAGGAATTCAAAACAAGCATTTCAAAATCACAAATAGAGAAGTTAACAAAGTTTTTGTCAATAATTCCTCATCTAATTTTAGGAAAAATATAAATTTACGTTTCTCCGATGAATATTATAATTAGTATTAATTAATTTTATTCCAGATTTATTTGTATGTTGTATATAGTTAATATTGATTAATAATATAGCCTTAAACGAATAAATAAATAAATAATATGTATCTAATAGCCGTCTAAAATGTTTCTATAATATATTAAAAAAACAACGCCTTTAATAAACCGAACGCATGTACTTGTATAACTATTAGAATATAAACTTATAACAGATGACTCGAAATCTGCAAAGCGGTTAACTTGAGTGTAAAAAGAGATTAAATAGACCGCGAACGCGCTCTTCATTTTTTTTTCACTACGCTGTAATTAGATTATTTATAAGTCTATTCCCTGTAAATTTCTAAAATTGACCGTAAAATCTGTATAAACATTGTAGTATGTTTTTTATGAAGACAATAATAATAATATCAATTATGTTTAGGTCATAGCATTCAATTAGCAATAATCAAAGTGCTTTACAATTATTTTTCTAGTTTATGGAAAAAATATAGATTTATTTTTCTTAAGTGAATATTAAAATAGCTAGTATTAATAATTTTTAAAACATTTTTATTCCTAATTTATTATGTTTTATTTATAATTAAATAAAACATAATAAATTATAATATAAAAACTATAGATTTACTTTTCTCAGATAAATATTAAAATAGCTAGTATTTAATTTTTTGAAAAAAAATATTCCTGGTTTATTTATAGTTAATATTGACCATATTTTTATAAAACCTTAACCATAAGACCCTAAAGCCGTCAAATTTGTATATGTAATATAAAAAAAAGTCTCAGATAAACTGGGCATTAATAACAGACGACTAGAAACCCAATAAGCTGTAAACGTAAGTATAAAAAGAATGAAAAAGTAGACCCTGAATTTATTGGATTTAAATTCCGATGATTAGGATGAGTCAGGTCGTACATAATGACATATATTAATTGTAATATGTAATAATCGTTTATATAATAATATGAAATTAGCCACTGATTTACAGACTTCGATTTAAGTCTGCGTTCCATTAGTTGTTGATTGTGTTTACCCGGTTGTAATCCATTCGCATGTAATTCTAACGACTGTCATGTTGCAATGAAAAGATTTACAGTGAAATATATAAATATGGTTTAGCGTTTCGATTCCTATGAAATATTCTGATATATTCGGTATTTTTCTACTACTATTCTAGTATTGAATATAATAATATTCGTAGTAATTTTAAGAAAATATTTTGCAAATGTTATGCACATACAATTTTTATGTAAACTAACGTTTATATTAAAATTGTATGTGCATAAGAAAACAGTGCCGGATTTACCTATAAACTAACTAAACTATATATAGCCCGGGGCCTCATAGTTCAGGGAGGTCTAGACCGCCTTATTATTATTATTATTAATTTTTAAAATTAGTTATTTTAGAATATATTTTTGAAGATTTTATTGTATTAATGTATAATGTGATTGATTTCTATTCAAAATTTTCACAACTATTCGAAAATAATCTAAGGAAACTTAGGAGATTGCAAGAAAGAGAAAATTTAAAAGAGATTTTAACTATCTGATAATAATTTAATCCATAAATCTTGAATCCAAATACGTAAATTTTCTCAACAGCAACTATCTGATGGCAATCTTTGTATTCGACAGAGATAAAAAACGAACTACTTCTTGATACATTTGTTATTTACATATATACATATACTGATTTTACTATTTTAAGTTATAAACGTGTTTTTATGTACTTTTTTATAATAAAATATACCGTTATTTAAAACAGAAATAACCGAATTTCGTGTAAATCTAAACGTCGTTAAATTTGAACTCTAACCTAAACTTATCTAGTGATTAATTATTCAGAACTTCCTCAAGTATGGGTTAAAAGGTCTAGAATATGTACTTAATATTCATATAAAATAATCGCAAGAATTAAGTAGGTTTTTGTGTGAACATATAAAGAGTAGTTACATTTATTTATTACTATTTTAGTTTGTTAAAAGATTACAGATTAAACTTAGTCGAGATATTTAAATTGTTCATAAAATTTCGATACAATTCTGATTAAATGGCAGGTATTCATATCGAAATTTACCTAATTCAAACATTTAATTAAGATATGAGTATAAGTATAATATCATGGTACGTGGCGGTAATCTGAAAGTTTTATCTATACAAATAGTTAAATAAAACGTCTGAAAAAATGCTGTGTTTATACAAGCGAAATGTTTATTAGTATGTTAGTTTTTTCGCAATAAAATCTTATTTTGGCAAGTGTAAAATATTTAGTACGTGTAGATATATTTTATTTGAGTTTGTGACGTCATACATATGTAAAATAATGTGTCGTTTTACAATAAAACACCTTCTAATGTTATCGTATAATAAAATTTACAATATTAGTAATCTTTTTTATACATTTAAATTAAACATCGTTTATGTTAATTTACTATTTCAAAGGGATCAAAAGGGTCAAATTTTGAACACTATTGATCCTTGACCTTTATTCGTTTCGATCACGTATAAGATTAATTATTATTATCTCTTATTGACAGACAGTAAAATACAGTCAGAATAATTCTTATTATGAAAATTTATAATAGGATGGATGATAAAATAACAAACTAGTTTCTAATATATTACTATATTTCCTACAATTATTAGTAAATTAAATTAGTTATTACACGTGCATAAACTATTATTATAGTAAATAATTTAGCGCCCCATATAGTCGGCCAGTATGTACCTAACTACGCAAAGGGCGAATTTAATATTAAAACATCAAAAATCGAAACGTCAAAAGTGACGTACCTTCGACCACCTGTCGTCAAATGTGGAATAATTGAGTTTAATTCATATAATGACTTGCGCTTCCTTGCAACGTTTGACAGGAGAATAATCACAGGGGTGTTGCTCATCGCTCACTCAAATCATATTTTAAATGCACGTATAGAATATGGATTAGAGTGTAACCAAAAGTTCAATTTTCAGAAATATTTATAAAAGTAGTGTGATTCATTCATTTAGCTTTTTCAACTTTCACCGAAATGATATTAAACATTTCTTGCATCATTTGGGTCACGGGTTTGTCAAAACTTCTTAAGGTCAAGTAATTTGCCGTTGCATAATCTTGAATACAAAAAATATGTAAGCCAAATCAAATAAGCCGCACTAATTTCTACAGATTTATATCATCACTCTTTTTTCAAACTAGTAATTCATGACACATATGTATTAATACATGTGATTAAATTTAAATTATATAAATTTAATAGACATGTATTTATTGTAGGTATATCTTCCGTTGATACATGCCAGGCGTCAACCCAATACGTCATAACGGGGAAAATACAATCAACAACTACTAAGTAAGTAGTGAGACATCCGACTCAAAGTCGGTAAATGAGGTGACTTAGTTTTCAGATATTTAAATATTTTAAAATGTACCTATTGTACAATTCTATAAAATAATTTCATAAACGAAAAATACTAATAAGAAATGGCTAATAAATAAAATATTCTAAAATATAAAAATATTTAAAAAAAATAAATGCGTAACTTAAATAATCATGAAACAGAATAATACAAAACCGAGAACATTCTTGATGTAAAAAATACAGAAGAAATATAGTGACAACAGTATGAGGAACACTGTATATTCGGTTAGAAGCTAAGCATATTTCAGAAGTTGGAACTATTTACAGAACTTCTCAATTTTGTAATAGCCAGTGCGTTCCACTGATATCATGGCTTTAATCTTTTTTGAACTGAAAAAGTCGTAGAGAAATATGAGTTATAGAGCCATATATTGACATGTAATTGATAAAAGAGTTAGAAAAATGTATTAAGATATTATTGTGGTGACCACACCGCTTCACGAAACAAGATAAGACTGCAAGAAGTTTTAATTATGTGAAACCCCTTCCCTCCAACAGATGCCAGATAACGGATTCGAGATACGGTTGGGAAAGTTAAATAAATATGTTATTGTGAAAATTAAAAGGTCGAATTGCTTCACTAGATCTATAATTTATATTTGGTGTATAGATAAGAAAAATCTTACTAGAATATAGTGTAATAGATAAAAGTGTCGGCAAAAAAACGCGTGTTTACTTCTTTATAAATATAAAATGTGGAAATAAAATTAATATATGTAGGTATCTTCAATATATTTTACTTTGCAGAAAATGTTTCTCTACGCGGCCAATTATTTTTTGCAAGTAGATGTTTGCTTCATCGGTAGCTAACATACTCTTGTTTTTTAAAATGATTGGTAAAATGAGACTAAAATTTTGCTTAATCAAAATTTTGGCAAAAAGGAAAATAAAATTGTGGGAAATTGTACAACTAATCTAGATGAATTATGTTTAGATAAACATTATTTTATATAATATATATTATTTTAGTTTTAACTGAAATAAACTGTTATACATTATTAATTTTACATAAGCTAAATTTTCTAATATGAATATGTTATATTATTACATACTCGAATTTTATATAAATAATTAATAAGTTACGTTTAAAAAAATATTTTTACACGTATGTATATTTATTATAAAAATCAATTTTAACTTGCGATTTCGCTCACTGCGAAACTATGATTAAATATAAATTTGTAATGTTTATCAAAAAAATTTAAAAAAAATATTTGGAGTAAAATATTTCGTTAATATGAATGTATAAATAGGGTTATTTGCACCTTATGTAAAAATATTCAAAAGTTCACACTGTGCGGCCAAACCAATAATTATGAATTTAAAAATGCCTTTTATTTAAATGCACTTTTTTTATAAATCAAACCCTTTTTTTAATCGTTTTCACTAATGACAAATATACTGCACGAAAAATAAATTATTCAACAAATATATTGAACTTAAAACAAATTATTTCACTTTGAATAAATAGTCCACTAAAAATTACTAATTTGCACTAATAATTAATACGTTGCACTAAAATATCCCACTGATGTTTTACTACTAGTATACATTTTGTAATTAAATAAAATATTGAGAATGTTTTTAAAAAACAAAAACATTAGATAACAGATAAATATGTAAATACTATGTCAAAAAGATCTGTTTCTAAGTGCAAACTATTAAATTCAAATTTTAGTGTACAAAGTGCATACTATCAAAATTTTAGTGCAAATAATTAAAATTTATGTTTGTGTGTACAAAGTGCATACTACCAAATTTTTAGTGCAATGTAATAATATTTACATTCGTGTGTACAAAGTGAAGCATGGAAAAGTTACACGATTTGAAATTGTATTACAAATTATTCTTCCGCCATAAAGTGCAAGCTTCTTCCTTAAATGCTTGTTGAAAAGCAAGTTGGCAAGAATACATTAAAAGTGAAAGTTCTATACCATAGCTATCAGTAGACCTTTACTAAAATTATAACTCTATCATATGCTATTGACAAGGAATGGTCTGACAACATACAAAGTGCGGATATCGATGAATTATTGATTGAAAAACCTTTAGATGATAAGGAACTAATTGAAGTTATGATTGCGGTGATAGTGAGCATCCTAATAAAATATATGAAGATACAAGCAAAATTAATCAACTTACAGCTGTTTTGATTCACGAGGGCTTGCAATTTTCAAGCTTTGAAATTCCAACTGGACCTGCAGAGTGTGTATTGAGAAATCTATAAACAACTTGTGAAACAAAAAAACGGATAACAAATATCCTAGTAACTAGAAATTCAAATGTTGTTGATAATAACAAACAAAATGCTTCATCGGTTTCTAAGAAGTTTCCAGCGATGAAATCGAATTTTGTCCAGTCCTTCATAAATGTGCGCGTAAATTATCAAGTAGTGATGATTAATTAAAATATGTACATGTATAAAGTTTTAATAAAAATATTTTTAGAATTTCTTTATTTAGTTTTTATTGTTAACTCTGTATTATAACGATTTTCTTTACTACATGTTGTTATTTTTTAAATAACACGATTTTTAAATTTAGGGTACCATTCTTCGATTTTTCTATGTATGCTATCACTTTTTTTTTATACTGTTTTTTGTGGGACATATCCACCGTGTAAAAAAAGAGTTGGGTGTGTTTTTATACACATAGTTTCTAGCACAGAATTTACTCTAATATGTCGATAATTCAATTTCTACAAAATCTCGATATAACTTCGGGTCACGGATCCTTTTTGTGTTAAAGTGCATACCTCCTTATAATTGGATAGTACAATTTACTTCTTTATAATTCAAACAGTTGGTTCAAGCACTATTTTAATCAAAAAGCATCCGTCATTCGAGACTTAGTAATTGTACATTCATTTCCTTGTGTAAATACCTTATTGAAAAACAATCGGACAAAAACATTTTAATTCTTCCATATTGTTTCTAAAGTATGGTTCTACAAGTGCATGTATATATGTGCATGTTTTGTTTTACACAAGAAAAGGACGGAATTGAATTGAAACTCAAGAAATTGCTATATAACACGCGGTCGACTTGTCGACGGTTTGCTTAGGGCAACGTTGGACGTTATTAGATTCGAATGTCCGCAGGCTACTTCCGATGCACCGGAAGTGCGCTTCTCCCCTCGGTCCTTTGCGAGGGGTGGCTGGGGGTGTACGCCCGGCACGCGCCCCGATCCACCCCCACGAGCAATATAAAACAAATGTAAACACGCCAAAATGGAAATGATGGTGCGGGGACGATAGGGTAGTTCAAACTCATCTATAAATCGACGATGACTAATGTGATGAACTTAAAAATGTTTCGGTGGACAATTTTATGTGAAGTGTTATTATTTAAAAAATCTTACTTTGAAAAAATTCGCCGTTGACACTCTTTATTATCAGCATCCGTGAAGATTCATACATAATTCCTTCTTAGCTAAATAAAAAAGGAAGAAATTTATTATAGAAAATGATAAAATATTACATGTAAGCAAAAACTATCCCACATATCTACAAGCACATAATAATACTATTTAATACGTTTATTTAAATTTTTATGTATGTAAAACTAATAATATACATATTGATCTTGACTTTAGATATTCGATGTTTATAAAATTAAAATTATTTGTAACATTTTAATTTAGTTTTATTCAAACATAAAATGTAACCGTATTGTGTATTATAAAATATAAAAAAATATATATTTTAAGCCATATCAATTATTACATAATAAAAAAAGTTTTTATTTTCGAATATTATTTATTTCGGATAAACATAAATAATATAATATTATATACATATATTTTATTAATATATTATTAAACTAAATATTTTATACATATATACCAATAAACTATTATAATATGATTATTTTATGAGGCACTCTCGATGATTGTGACATTTTTTGGTCGATTAAAAAATTAGCTTTTCATCCTCATTAAATCATTCAATCAGACTATACATTATTTATTAATCCATCACTTCAGAGATTCTAAATCTTGCTTTAAATGGAAAACATATTGAGCAAAATGGTTATCAAATCACACAATTATTAATATTGAAAAAAACACAATGCGTGCAATAACAATTTAAAAGACTAAATACACTATATTTGTTCTATATTCTTTGTTCTTTCAGTTCAAGATTTCGCAAAATCTGCTTATTATAATTATTATATTATTATAGATAGAACAGAATTTTTTTTTAGATAAATTCAAACGTGTTAGGAAGCAGGTGAATAGGTGCAATTAGAATTTGATCTATTTATTTTTAAGTCAATGCGCAAAAACATTGTTCAACGTGTGATGTGCTCTTAAATTTCTGTAATCAGTCAGTCATCCTTAGGAGCGGTACCTGTATATGTAGGTACACAGTGCTTTATTGTTTTTTTTTTAGTATTATTATCGCATCTCTTACTATTGTTAATAATTGCCTTGCATTTAAAAAATGTTGTATTTGTTCTAATTCAGTAATTTTTCGAACATTCGTATTTGATTTTGTGCACTGACTTGAAAAAAATAGACACATGCGAATGTTGTACATTGAACTTAATTTTATATACATCTTTTTTTATTTAAATGGCACTTACATATTTATGAATACGTTGATAAAATAGTGAGATTTACGTCAGAGATTAGTAGTAAGCTGTTGTTAGTCACAAATCTACACATTACGAAATAAATCTCCTTATCCGCATTTCTTTTATATAAAAAAATGTTACTTCCATATATTGGATAAGGAGCTACTACTGTCATATAAAAATGTCGTTTAAAATATAGAAATAAAAGGACATAATAATAATAATAATATAAAATAATGTTAGAATTCAAAAAAATGTCTTCAATATTCATATCACAGTTTTATGTATTATCATGCAAATGTATATTTTAACACATTGAATACCGCGTGCACAAATTAGTGCGCATCGGCATATTAACTAATATAGTAATAAAAAAAATGTTTTTGGCCTATATTTATCGCAAAAAATGTCGCGGTAGTCAATGTGTTAAATATTTTAAATCGAATTTTGAGTAATAGAAAATGTAGTAAAATAGTTGTGATTATAAAATTGAGAAAACACTTATTTGCACACAAAAGTATAACATAAAATTCAATAATAATGTCATAAACTTAAATTAAATTAACAATTTAATTAATATTCAACAGTTAAGATAAAAATATATCATAGTCGCGTTTTCTTTACACGAATAAAGTCAAAACTGTAAGCGTCCTAAGCAAAAATTAATTTTGCTTATTTTAAGATGATCGAAACGAAAAGTAAATCAAGAAAAGTTACGAAGAATATTTCTTCGGAATGCTAGAAGGCCTTTCAACAGTCCTCAAACTTATCGCAGTTTATATCACACTTCATTAAAGTGCGTTTTATCACGCCGTCACAAGAACGCCGACAGACAACTGATAGAAACTACGCCACTGCCCGATCGGCAATTAATCATTAATAATCGTCAACATCGGCGTCGCCGATATATATTATAGCGCGTATGAGCAAACACAGACCGCGGGTCCATTCATTCGTAACACATCGATACTGTTTGAACAGCAGCAAAAGCAACCGCAGAAACACGGCTACTAATCACATCGGCGTCAAAAAGAACGCCTTTAAAACACAAGGCAAATTGCGACGACGATAAAGCAGGCGAAGAACAGACTCTTTGCATAGCAACCTACCGAGGACCACCGGGATGAATAGGATTGCTTACGCATGCAAAACGAGCAGATGCGTGAGTGGAAATATATTTATCGAATGCGCTTAAAAGTAAGAATAACGAGCAGTGTAAAAGTATGTCATCATGAATTCACGATTCAAGTAAAAATATTTCGAATTTTCTCGAAGATTATTGTCGTTCATGAAGATCAATTCGGAAGAACTCCGCCAAAGAAATGCGTTATAAAATATAAAAAAACACATGACACGTCACACGTGCATTAAACAGATAACGTCAAAGAGCGTAAACTTATTAAACGTTAACGTAAGTACCATAAATGTTTGCAGTGCGAATCAAATCAACAAACAAAATCGACTCGACTATATATTATACGCGTACGCGAGTACGCGGCAAATAAACAAAGGTTCGAAGTTAAGCTTCGACATAGTCAGTTCGATGAAGAAAAAGAGAAAAAAACATTTAAGTACACATTAAATCACGTATGAAGAATTTAAAACCTTTGGTAATAATTATACAAGCTACAATATTATTACTAAAAAAGCAACTTGAACAATGTCAATGTAAAAAGCTGACTATTTGATCGAGTAAAATTTCAATCACAGATTTTTTTGTTAAATTTTGCATCGAATATTTTTTCTTATCAAATGGCACTAAATTGTACAATTTTTTTAATTAAAAATATATCACACGTAAGATACATAGTTAGCTGATTATAATCCCCGTTAGTGCCAATACATGAATTCAAAATAGGGCGCCGAAAAACATCGGTACGTCATGCGTTTTCGTTCTATTATTGCGTGAAATCAATCAATCAGAACATACCGACGTAATGCTCAAAAGCTCAGTCAAATGTCGTAATTTCGAGGAAGAGGCGATCATCTTCTTCCGACGGCCAAATCTCTTCATATCACAGGTCCGTTATAGGGCCCATCACCAGATGCCTGGGGTCCGGGGTGGACGTGCCGTTGGTGTGCACGGGGGTATAAGTACCGCCGCGTTTCGCCTGCAGCTGAGTCACCAGCATCTCCAGTCTGGTGAGGAAAAGATAAGGTGAATTGGCAATGCAGTTTTCGCACTCTTTAGCCAACGTCGTGTTATTTATATTATTATTTATACGCACTTGTTTGCTCTGGCGTCGGCTGCGGCGTGAGCGTGTTGCTCTTTGTTTAACTCCAGCTGAAGGCGCATATGATCGTGCTCCAGAGACGAGAGGCGCCCCACTACTCCTCCGAGATGAACGTTAGGATACGCAGAGTATGCCGAGATGCTATCCTTGCTATAACAATAATAATAAAACAAAGATGAATACAGGCGGCAATCAAATGTCCGCAGGATCTGAAAACATTTCAAAAATTATCTGCTGCAAATTTCTAATATGAAAAAAGCGTATGTTTAAATATTTTCCGGAAACTAATTCGCGCACTTGACTCTTGATAGATAGCACAACTAAAGTAGTAGCACAATTATCAAAGACTACGATTAACAAACACTCACTGATTAGTTCCAATCTACTGATATTATCCAAGATTAAAAATTACATTATAAGTAGATTAAACAAGATTTTCTGTCATTATTAGATTAACTATCAAATGTTAGCTTTTCAATTACCAGCTTTATAATAATAGTAAGAAATTTCTTCAGAATCCGTGAAAGTTTAAAGGCATAGCTAAAGCCTATTTATAAACTTCTCAAAACTCGATATATTTAAAAAACACTGTCCGGAAAAATCCGAAAAAGTTTTTAATTTTAAATTTTATATTATTATAAAACATTATTGACATCTTTACTTGTATTCTCTATGATTTTATAAACGGACCAACAATTTTTAAAACTAAATTACAAAAATATAATTTTGAATTTTTATTTTACTGAAATTTCTATTTTTAAACTTTTTATCATATTTTTTAAAGATGTTACAATTTAAAAAAAAAATAATAGCCGCCATTTTGAATCAAGATGACTAATATACTAACGAACTTACCCGAGATATTATTCAGTTATTTTTAGAACAAAAGATATTTTTATTGAAACATTGTAAACCGTTATTTTAAATGAAACGTTACAAAATTGAAATCTCACGCAAATGAAAAAAAACTTTTATCAAGTTTTTTTTTTCATTTGCGTGGGGTTTATGTTTTGAATAACAGTCACTTTGAAACAAGATGGCGAATCAGGCTAACGAGAGATACATTAGATAGTAAAAATATCTATTTTTAGAATAGAATAAGCTTTTATCACAATATTATAAATACTACGAGTCATCGTGTCCCCAAAATGTAAAATAAATATATTAATTTTAATTTACCTTTAGATTTTTATCACGATCAGGCTAACAAACTTAGTCGAGATTTATATATTTTCCCTATACATTGGTGACTAAGAGACGAAAATCTTTGTTTTCCAGTTGAAAGCGGGAGACGAGGACGAAATATTTTTTGTATCGCGATTTCGTTCATTTACGCCCATCTGTTGTAGTAAATAATTACTATTTAAAGCAGGAATCTACTTTACCACTACAACGCGTCTAATAACACACATCTGTTTTCAAAAAATACATTTCAATTTAATTCTAAAATTATTTTACTATTCGAACCGCGAATAAAATTCCAGTGGTTATATTGACGAAATTATAACCGATTCGAAATCAAACTATTCATCACATGAAGACTTTGCTTCGAATGTTTCTATATAACTAATAATGGAGCATCTTTTGGCAATTAAATTTTGTCAACGAATCCAATTGTACAACATAACAAATATTTAGCACAACAAATACAAAAATCCGCTTTAAGGATTATTTTTAATATCTTCTACCTAACTCTCACTGATGTAAGGAATCGCTTCGTGTGTAGTTTATCTCCTCCCGGCAATTATTTGACATGAGTTGTCGAGATCAAGTAGTATTGTCAGAATTTGTTTAAATAAAAAACAATCAATTTTTTTTAATTTAATATTTTTGTTATTTTATTTGTACCTTCATCTATATAAAGCTAGCACGATTGACCATTGGGTATAAGTTGGTGACTAATACCAAAAAGACCAAATTTTAAATCCTAAACAAACCATAGTATTTTTCAATTTGTTTTGTGTCTGGGAGATCGGATTTAGTGATTAATATATAATTCGGATCGAACATCAAAGACTAGGTGTTCTTAGATTTTCACGATTTAATCTTACGAAGAAATATCGTGATGAAGAATTAAAATAAAATCGAGCTAACTATTGATTGTAAGCTGTGATGATAGTTTATAATTAATCAAAAATAGAGGTTACTGATATACATACATCAATTTCACTATTTTTTATTGGGTTTACTCCGTTATAACACATTGGGCTAACACTAAAGATTTACAATAAATACTCAAGACGATCACATGTTCCGCGAAAAATACAAATATTTAAGAGGAAACTAAAAATAAGAAGAATTCAGAAATACTTTAAAAAAGTTTCATGAGATTTGAAACCTTAAAATATATATTGTTTTTTTTTAATGGATTTTGGAGTTATTCCGATACGTTTTTGCGAGAAAGGCAAGTGTTTCCTGACTATTCTTATACCTCAAACCCTCACTAATTCCCATACCCGTGTCCGAGACGATTCTTCAACGTCAATATTTTCAATACAAACATAGTAGGCAGCTCGAAATCAATACAGCTCATTGTACGGAAGAGCCAAGATCGATCGCCACGACGCATACCCAGCGAACGGGCAATAGTGTTACAATTTTTAAAATATATTACCCTTTCGTGGGGGTTGGGCGGGTAGCGGGGTAATTCGGGCCGCGAGCAAACAAGTCTGGCCAGGACAGATAACCTGGCGCCGGCCCATCTGTCTCTGGGGGTGGTGTTATGTGTGCGTGGGCGGACGGTGGGTATGTGCCTCAAAAATGGGGTACATACCTATTAACCGTTAGCCATTTTCCGCAGCGGGACGGCCCTCGTAAGATTGAAGAGCAATATTCAAATGGACCGTCATCAATCTTCGAAAGAGGAGAAAAGTGGCGAGAGATTCGAATGCCATCGGCGATAAATCGAAGCAGGTAAAGTTTATTCGAGTGTGTTGCATGGTATGTATGTATATAATATATGTAAGTATGACGCATACACACATACCTTTGACTGAGGCGAAGATTCTGCAGCTCCTCCTCCAAATGCATCAAGCGCTCGTTGATCTTGCTCTTGTCCGTCTGCGGCGATTGGACATGATTCTGCGAAAGATAAAAAAAATCTTAAGCAACATAAATTCGTTTTAACTAGTGAATAAAAACATTGCAATAATGAAATTTCACGCCGACACTGAAATAGACCACCCGCATACATCATATCAACAAAAAAAGTGTGAAACTATCAAAGTTTACGAACGGATGCGAACGTTTACACGCGCGCACATTACGATCGTTATCAACGGTTAAGATCTGAAAATCATAATTTGATGTTATACGGCAAATTAGCTATGAGTTTTAATTAGATTATACTACTAAAGATCTATTTTTTTTTTCAATAAAAAAGAAAATATTTTTTAACATTTTTTTATATACATTCATCAATAAGTATGAATCCCTATTGAAGCGAAAAGCGATAGTTGTAATTAAATAAGTTTTAAAGGAATAAAATTTATTAAAAATAGTAATTTAATTGATTGGATCGTAATCGGAAATAATGAATGGTTACTTGTGAAATCCAGCACGATAGTCGAGTGGTATAAATAGCTGACTATTGATCTGAAAAGCCTGGATTCGAATCTCATGTGGACCTTGAGTTCTTCAATTTTTATCGTTTCTGGGAGATCGGCATTATTGATTATTATATAATTATAATTCCGATTGAGCATCACAAATTATGTTTACCAAGATGTTTCTATACTTACGGATGAAAATCGTAATGATTAATTAAAATCGAGCTAGGTCGTACATATTAGGTTTCGAAAATTCTCTAATAATAAGCCACTTCAGCTCATAGAAAATATTTTATATGTTTTAAAAAAAAAAGGGATAAAGTGCATTAAAATTAAGTTTCACGCGAATTTTTAAATATTAAAAAAAGATTTTAATGTTTTAAGAGTACGTATGTTTAATATATTTTAAATGAACTGTAGTTTTTGTTGAGATTTTTTTTACAAAATTTACACATATGAAAGTATCAGAGTAACATTATACTTTCCCAGATTATTTACCGTAATAATTATTGAAATACAAGTATTTACCGTTTTTCGTTATTATATATGAATCGTACATACAATTTACTTCACATGAAATAAATTAAGTTTTACAATCACGGCCTATATTATTTCAATGATTCTTAAAATTTATCTGAAAATATCAGATAAAAAAAACACAAATAGCAAAAGGTCAAACTTTTAAAACCTTTAACAAAAATACTATTTTATAAGCGAAACTTATCTTCAAAGTATAAAATATAACTTTTGATTAATACAAAATAACAAGGAATTGGTAAAGACAATTCTTAAGATTTGCTATTATGATACGAGCATATTTCAGAACAGGAAGACAATCATCAAGAGCAACAAAGGTTTGAGAAAGCGAATCATGGATTTTTCATTTTCATGAATTTCATCAAGTAATCAAAAAATCCGTCAAACACATAAAAACAAATCATTTAAACTTTTAAAAATATAAAGAAGTGGCTGTGTAGTGCAAATATTTTCAACGACTTATAGTTTTATTATCCAATTTTTAATAATTTATCAAAATATCCAAAAATCCTTATCCAAAGAATTTAACCCCAGATTTCAGGATTTAGGAAAAATCCAGAAATATCTGTTGCTTATAAAAAATATCTGAAACTTGGAAACTGAAAATATTGAACAACTAGCAGTGTTGGGATTTAATTAAGCAACAATATCTGACGAATTCATCGAGCTTAAAAAAGCAATCTGAAAGCATTTTTTAAAGAAAAGATAGAGACAGAGGAGTATGCTCAATTTTGAAAGCTGGTAATTGAAACTGTAGAGCTGCAAAGGTGTATACGTATGTACATATAATATATATTTACATATACATTATGTATGTGTGTTGCGTTTGTGAAATAAAAATAAGATAAAATTAACTAATAATTATTTGAGTTTTATTTTTACATCGCCCGCGTAACATATCAAACATCTGTATTTGGCCCAGAGGGGGAAAAGGTTGAGTATGACTGAGGTAGACGTCATTGTGATATGCAGGCATTACAGTTATAAATCAGCTGAGATAAAAACATACTGATCTTTAATCAGATAATTTATTTATTTTTAGATAATTTAAATATTTTTAGCTTTTTCGTTCACATTTTGATACGTTTTTGGGAACCTTTTATAAACCAAACTTTAGTAATATCCCAAATTACTGGGTGTTTGTGCATCTCTATTATATCATTCGTTATAAATTTATTGATATTTTCTAATCCAAGGTTTTTTTTTTTTTAAAAAAATTAAGTTTCATCATTATTGATTTTAAAGCGGTAAATTCATTGGCCAAATTGAAAACAAACGCCATTATTAATAAAAAAAGTTCATTTATTTTCAACGGTCACGTATCATTACGTATTCTTAAAATTTCTGCCCTGTGATTGATCGTACGCCGTGAGGGATGTGTCCGTACGTGTAAATAGGTACATATTAATTTGTTGAGTTAAGGTACGTTTTAGAGATTATATAATTGCCTCTTTCACTTTATTTTTAAAGCGTGACATTTTGTCATAAATTCGCTTTTAAATCCAAAAGTATGGTAAATTATTTTAAAACTAGTTTTCGAACGTTTAATTTTGTTAAGTTTTGGAAATGTTTGTATATATATTTTATTTATTTTTGATTTTATGTTTCTAAAATTATTAGTGTTTATTTTTATTTGTTCTGATTCAACCATGTATTCATAGCTATCATTTGACTTCTACGTATTTTTGTATTTGCCCACTGGCTCCTGAGAAAATATAGATTGTATACCAAACTTTCACTGACATGCACAGGAAAGAGAACAAAAAAAAGGTGATTTTAACATATTACACCACGATATCGCTACAAAAATAGTGAGGTACACATTTCAATAATTAAATGGGCAAGTTGATCATTCCATGGAGTAAAAATCTATCGTTAAGCCAACGCGATCAGACCAAATTTCTCTCTTATCACACATATTACACATCCTTCGTCTGCTCTTATTTCCAATCAATTATTCGCGTCGTTTTTATTACGCACGTTTATTGTCGTCGTAAAACGAAAATAGACAAAAATGGAGGTCTCGTCGTCCCTCGCCCAATACGCGCAAACATACCTCGACGCCGTTGACTTGTGACACACAAGCGAACTATGTATTCAATTTTGTTAATATATTTTTTTAAAACCAAAGTAATGCAGCCACGGTTTGCTTCGTGGTCACCGTGCATCCACCGCATCCAGCCTACCGAGCTAGCTAGGCTGCATCAGACGCCGTTGCCGCCGGTCGAACCGATGAATCCATCCACTTACATCGGTCAATATTTGCCGTGAGGAGGGGGAGGGGCGACGGAGTCGAAGGGGGCTTCGCCGGACAAGAAGAGAGAGAAGGCCCTGGAAGATGGCCCCCAGCGGGGCGGCGGCGGACATTCGCCGGCCGTAGTTGTATTAACCGCCACCATATTGGAGATCAAATTACCGGATCAAACCGCCTTCAACCGAGGGGACAAAAATATATACTACATATATTACATACACACACAAAGCGGCGATATTAGCGGCCAGTGTGAGATTTACAAAGCGACCGACATTTGCTTTGACTCTGTCTAATAAATCAAGAGAAGTAAGTGAATATTTTAAACAGCATATATTTTCCACAAATCAATTAATACATTTTAGTAGTAGTAAATTGCAAAATAAACTATCGATTAAACTGAAAAAAATGCACACAAGAACTAAATAAAGCTATCATACTTCACATGGTGAAAAAGTCTCGCACAGTTCTCATACCACCCGAAGCAACGGCGCGGAGCCAATAATGGATTAAGGCTTTTATTAGAACAAGTGGTCGGTCATCCATCCACCCCAACCCTCAACCCCGTGCAATTCTGAAGAACGGCGGGGACTCGCTGAGAATGCGACCGCTTTAACGGGTGGATATGTATTATATAATTCAATGCCACTTCAACGTACGAAACAAATTGATTCTTATTTCGCAATTACTTCAAAAACAATCGTAAGCTGCAAGTCAATACCAGTTGAGCGCTAATGGTTTGTTTACAATATGCAGATTTAGATAATACGAACAGATAACAACGCCTTTTGAAATTGCGCCAGTTCAAAGTCAAGAGGCGAAAACGGAACTATTTCGCAACCTAAACGCATTTATTTTCGACAAGTCAATACACGCTTACTATTATTTCAGAGGGTTGATAATATTTGTGATAAGCGCGCGGTGCGTTGATATGCAACCGCGATAACGCAATATCTTAAAAAAGGCACGTATTTATTTGGCACAGGTAGCACAAAACGAACATTTAAAAAAATACATATTAAGCAATTGTATATTTGATTGTGCTTATTTTAGGTTTATACACACATAAATATGTATATAATATAGGTTGTTTTTACTTTTTGAAACTTATTTGTAAAAAATACACTTGCAAATTAATACATTTTCAAGGAATTTCGATAAAATGTAAAATAATAAATACAGAACATAGTGATACAAAAATATTAACGACAACCCAATTTAAGATTGAAAATTCAACACAAATTAATTATATAAAAATATATAAAAATTATCATGGAAACCAAAGCTTTCTATATGCTCAGTCTATTTATTTGTATTATATTTTATATATTACTAGTACATATTGCTTATCTCATTATTTAAGCGCTTGGGTATGTCACCGATCATTGACATCCCACGTTTGTTCAAGATTAGTTTTTTTATGATTCGTAATACTAAATAAATCATGTATGTCATTTGTAAACTATAAATGTATTTATATGTTTATTTAACAAATAGAGTGATTAATAGAGCATGCATATCATTTCACTTATAATGAATGTGGTTGGTTTGCAACTTTGTTTGACTTATACGGTGTTTTAAAATAGTAAAAATAAGGATCAAACGCCATAGAAGCCAAGACGGAGAAAGACAGATATTACGAAATTTATACAAATATAAATTAACAAACAATATTTTTTTTCAAATTGAAAGGGCATTGCCATTTGAGTCAACAAATTTATTTGTTCTAAATCATATTGTTGCAACATGGCGTGTTAGCCCAATGCGTTACGACGGGGTAAACACAATTGACTGAAATTAACCCGAATTTAATTCATAAATAAATAAATATTTTGCAGTCAATCGCTGGTTGAAATACTGTTGACATTACCAACAGATAAGATTTATTTTCAACCTCAGCAGCACCATTCAAGCGCTTATTAGAAGTACTATTTTTTTATTATATACATGATATACGTTATATTTAATATAAATATTTTAATTCAGGTACCTAACGTATATTATGTATATTTTTTTTTCATAATATAAATGCTAATTAGGTAGACTTCCTTTTTTTTTGTTTAATGATTTTTTAAATCTTTTTATTTTTTATAACTTTAAAATCGTTCACATTATTTTTATTGCTATTTTATTAAATCTTCCATTGTAATCTAAAAGGTGTAATCGCAATGTGTTACAACGGTGTAATATTAAATAAAATAATAAATAAAACGTTCAACGATAATGAAAGTACGTGGTTTGCCTTTGATCGAAGAACCAGTAAAATACTATTTAGTCTTGACTTCTACGTAACATTATACGTAGGCTCACCAACGCATCCGCGTAGTTTATTGTAATTGAGATGTGAGATCGTATGTATCAGAAGTGGTATAGATAGTTATGACACGTTCTCCGTTCTCTTCATGTGAATACGTTTCGGTCTGCATGAGCGCTTTAGTCAAACGCCACACAAGCAGCGTCGGTGAACTAAATTATTACTAAAATACAACCGTGTGTACATTGCGCACGTTTAATTTAAACATTCCTCTTAGCATTTAAAAATAGCACACCGGCAACTCGCACACGACGTCTCGCCCGCCAGGCCAGATGAATGAATTCCACAACCTCTCGAAAGGAATTCGCCCCTCGTCACACGTCAGTCGTTGCCATTCATCGACACTGAGGCACCACCACCTTCCGAGAATTTGCTTGCGATTTCTCGGAAGCGAAATGTTCGCTTTCGGGGTCGCCGATTCGGGTGAGCGAAACGGCCATCAATTAGCGCCGGGGGTAACGAGCCAAAAAGCGTCGCGCGAGACAAAGGGTTAAGGAGCTTTATATGAGCGCGCTAAGCAAATCGTACATTTTTTATGGAACAAGAAAGAACAATGAGGTGTTGATGGCGCGTATCTTGTTTCGAGGTGTGAATATGTACGGAGCTATCCTAAAATTACAAAAAATAATTAACGAAGTAACAGTAAATCAGTGGCGGAACATTAAATTTTGCACCTCAAACACCCCGAATATAAATAAAAATAGTAAATGATTGCATTTGTATTTAAGAGATTTGATACACAACCATGAGTCAATAAGATTGAACAAATTAGGTAAGCATCTGCCTTAGATAAGCTAAGATATTTCAATAGAAATAATAATTACAAATCGAATTAATTCAAGTTTAATAGGATTGCGATAAGATTTTCAATGGACCACCCAACGAGTGGATGAAATTATAAATGTGATAAAATTTCAGCGTATTGAATTGAAATCAATATCGATGTACTAACAGCAATTATCATTACATATGCGACTATTTATAATCAACGTTCATGACATATAAAAAATTAAATTGCACATAAATTACGCGCAACGATCGGATCGAGGTGAAAACGCAAGTCACGAGCTACTAGACATTTTTTGTGATTTTTAAGAGGCATCACAGATACACCTCACATAGCACGGTAGTCCGTGCCTTCTCCTAAAATGTTGCCAAGTGGTCTTCGGTTTTTATTGGTGCAATATTCCAGTCAGATTTTTTGTGGTTGTCACACATAACCCGCTCGGAAGAGAGAGAGAGACCACCCACGAAGTACCACTACAGACAAAGGGCTCTGGAAAAGCGCTGATTTCGATAGCGCGTTAAATAAACCTAGAACCGAGAGACTGCTAAATAAACAAACGCGAAAGGTGGATATCAAAAGTTTGCGAAACGCGCGATTTTCATTACGCGACGTTAAAAAATCACACTCATTAAGACCGGCACTCCCCAACTTGTATAGACACGACAAATGTTTGGTTAATAAACAAGGATTGTTTTGGTTTGAAAAACATACATAAGAGTAGAAAAACCGATACACGCTCAGGTGGGTATGCATATTAATTTGCATTCGCTGTGTGGCCTCAGCGAACGTTTATTGACACAGCAATGCGCTTATGTACTATAATAAATATGCAATATGCATTCGACATACAAATTATTTAAAGAAGACGTTCTCCAGATTCCCTACCTATGAAATAAAGATTTTCTGATACGTAATAATATCATATTTAACGATTTTTTAATAATAAGATAAATTATTAGGTTTAAATATTTCCTCAAATGATCACTTAAAAATAAAATTACGTTTGTCTGAATCATAATTTAAGTGGATGATAATATATCATTCATAATAAGAAATTAATACTTTCTATGATTTATCTAGAAGTATTAGAAAATCTTGAGCTTTTGTAATAAATCATGCCAAAAGCTCAACTAAGGTCAGTGTTATAAAAGAAGGGACTTTAACTCAAACTAACATTTCTATATTTATAAAAGTGCGTCTTGACGCTTGACAAATATGCAAACACCAAACAATACGCCTTTTGTTTAATGCATATTGTTGAAGTATAATAATTGTTATTGTAAATCTATGGATGTAAATTTAGATTTATAGTATTTATGATATATATTATGGCATACATTAACCGAGTTTTTTGAAAATATAATTTATTCAGGATACACAATTTGCAGTCAAGAAAAAGATAATATTTTTAACCCTTACAACGCTATTTCAGATGGCATCTAGTTTTTTTTTAAAACTATTTTAAACTGCAAAGTAATGTCTATTACAGCGGTCGGGGAACCGGGGTAAATTACCCCAAATAGGGTAAAAATGAATTTTTTTTGGGTAATAGGGAAATTTTTCTAATATTTAAATTGCTATTTCATAAACGTGTTAGTATGTTTACAAACTTAAACAATATGTAAATGTAAATTAATTCAATAAATAATGTTTATTTAAAATTTACATTGATTGTTTTCTTTTCAGAATGGGGGGGGGGGGGGGGGTAATATCGACTTACGCAAAAATATTTTGGGGTAAAGGTTAAAAAAGTTCCCCGACCGCTGGTCTATTATATTAGTTGATATTTTTATTTATTTCGTTTACAAACTACAGATTCTTAAAAACAACATTGATAATAAACCATCGATTATCTTATTTTATAAATACAAAACAAGTCATCGATAAACATATTAGAAGTTCTACATTTGACCAGTAATTAAAAAAATGAACGCAGTAAAAGCAAGAAATGTACATCAGGATCTGATAAATATATTATATACACGTATGTATTTACTGCGTCATTTTTGAAATAAATATCCTATTATATATGGAGTTTAATCAATCATAAAATACAATTTTTTTTAAATATCGATATCTTCCTCTGTCTCCATGGTGTCTCTAGGTAATAAGAGCATTTCTAATCTCCCGTCAACAAGACGGAGGTTCACATTGGCTAACGAACATAGTTACGAAACTTGAAAAGTGAATAGGTATTATAGAAGTATGACAAAAACTATAGCAGTTAACGTGTCCACAAAAATTATTATATCCCAGGTAAAATTATATTATATAATACATACATTAGTCAAAAATAAATCTCTTTACTTTTTTAAATTTCTATTATAGAATATTTTTTTTCTCATGATTTTTTTACCGAAGCTCCTAGCTAACGAGCTTATAGATTATTTATCAGAAAAGTTCCATAACGATCTGATTAAAACTACGGTAGTTACTGTGTAGTAAGGTAATGCTTCTTTTCGAGAATATAGTCAAATAAAAAATTCTGATTTCTCAAGAATTTTTATACTTTTTTTGTGTGAAAAACTAAATTTGTACGAATATTTTTTATTGTTTTACAACTACTGCATAGGAAAGGGTGGGTCCGTACCAAACATTACAAAATATGTATTGTGTTTTTGAAAGCCTTGATCACCTTAAAATGCAGCCGTGCGGTCAAGCTTACTTGCGAAAATTAGAACCTAAACTTGTTTTTTTAAAACCATCACATCTATTTAATTAGTTAAATTTAAAATACATATTTGTAATGATCCTTTTATATATTCACAATGGTAGAATCAGTAAACGTTTAACTGTGGATCGCGTACCAATAAAATAAAAAACAAATTTATGTTTAGAATCACCAAATATACATATTTTAAAATACATTTACTTTTTTAAAACAGCACTGTGACCTCTACTATGATCTCAATACTTTTAACAGTTTACAGTCGATTTACGCGGCGATATTCGCACGACCATTCAACTTTGATACTGTTGACAGCGAAAAAATATCGATACATTGTTACATGTTTTAATCCCAGTTTCTCATGCAGCATATCAATAACAATGACCTACGTCAGTGACTCCCAACTGGCGGTACGCGTGTTGTTTTTGCGCCTGGAAGGTCGGAAGTTAACGATTTTCTCAACTACTCTAACCTACCTCATCTTTACTTTGGTAATCTAAGAACTACATTAAAAATCATATAGGAAAAAACCGTTTCGCGTGGGAATCGGCAGATTACAAAAATGTATATGGGTTTTCCATAGTTACACCATAAAATTTGCCCTGTCGGCGAACTTAAATCTCGTTTTTCAATAATCTAAATTTATTAAAAATTATATACATATTAAACAATTAAAAAAAGAAAAGCATGTTTTCCAATTGTATATAATTAAAATGCAATAAAAAAATCGATTCATTTTGGACAATTTCTTGAAAAAAACCCGAGCATGAAGTGAATAGAAAGAGAAATAAATTTTCAAAATATTTAGTTATATTGATTTGTAAGCAACAAGTAAAATGCAGTTGAATCATCATGGAAAACATAATTTATTTAAATTATTAGGATACAACTCAACAGAATTGTAATATTACATTGCTTCACATAGCGTAGAAAGGTAAAACTAAATTGGTCAAGATTCCATAGCTAGAATTTTTAAATTAAAACCCGTAGTTTCAATCGTGAGAAAGTGATATCAAAGCAAGATAGATATAAAGTTTACTGTAGGTTATACCCCATATTCACGGGTGAATTGACCATAGGGGCAATCGAGACAACCCTGAAAGACTAGGGATAGTTAAATGGGTTCGAATTGCATCTATCACAAGTAATACTTTTATTTAATAATGTTTTAATAAATTATTTTTGAAGAAGTCATTGTATAAGTTCCAGCTCTCTTTTATAAAAAATATTGCTAACGATCATCACAACTCATTTTTCAGTCATACGTCTCACTTTCACGAACAACAAAAATAAACGACCATAATACCATATAAAAACATGGCGCATCACGCCTCTGCTAGACTTCCTTATACCATACATAAAAGAAAGGAAAAAAATATTATTTTTTTAATCATCGGTCAAAAAATCGGCGACCGGACCGGGTGTTCTCCTCGGCGAAGACGGAGACCACTCAGCATCCATTCGAAGGTACCAGCGGACCGCATCAGACCACTCTCCGTGCGGGTGGTCTTCCGCACTCGAGTCGGTGTACCGCCACTCGACCGGAGGCTGACAAGTGTCACCGCGGTCCGAGATCTCTTTTTTTCCACTCTTTCCTCCTCTCGACTCTCCATCGCCGCATTTGCACGACCGACATCCCGAATCCAAACTTTCGATACCCCGTTCGAGGGCTGACGCCCCTAAAGCGGGCGGGGGCACCCCGGCGTCGAGAGACACGATCAACATTTGTGTTGGTCAAGCGAAAACAAGACTCGGAGAGTCTCTCTCTTCGCTCGTCGTCGTTCATTACAAAACTAAATATTTTCATAAGACACAATCCGGAAGCCGTATTGTAACGCGAATCGCCTTTCAACCGTGTGTTCCCCGGGCAAATATATGTGGATTTTGTCGGATAAAAGTGTACCAAACTCGACAAGTTTATACACTATCATCAAACATATTACTTTATGCGTGTGTATGTACACATAATACACAAGTCTATAAATATATTTGCGTTGGTATACAATATACACACTCTCGAACAAGTGTGTGTATATATATTCATAATGTGTATGTATATATGCACGGCGTATTATCGCATACGAATTAACTCGTTACACACACTCGAGTTACTGGTTTTTTTATTTTTTTTAAGCGCGCCAAGCTCAAAAGGTTTAATTAAATTAACGATCAACGTGTACAAAATCGAATCAATAGATACATCTCATAATAGCTATTCAATTTTAACAGTTCGTTGCAATGCCCCGCGAAACTTTGATCTGAAGTTGATAATCGATTAAAAAGTTAAATGTAAGCAGGTTGTCAATTAGAAATTATATTTAATAACTTGTTCCCGTTAAAATATTAACATATTATATATTAACAGTTAATCTTCCATATATCGATGGCCTAACGTCAAAGTGTAAGTTGGCCAACTTCACTTTTGGGTAAAAATTATTTAATAATGCTAATTTGCTCATACCGTCTTAAAAAATATGTATTTTTTACCAAACCACTTTTTATACTCACTATTATTTTCGTTTTATTACAGTTGGAATACTAATATAATTTGTAAAAATAAGTTCGACAAATAATGCGTTTTATAATTAAAGTTGCGGCAATTTTACATTTTTGATAATTGTTGCGAACGTTGTGAATGAAACGGAGCAATTCTACTTGAATTTGTAAAGGATGTTTCCACATAAAACAAACAAACGAAATGGACAGAATGGCCCATGTTCAATTTGTGCATTGCAGCTTTTTTCACACTCGAATTGAAAGAAAATGATCATTATCATTTCAATATATTAAACCAACGTGTGTAACAAATTCACTGTAGGTGTATAGAAAATTATTTAAAAGGCAGCATTATTGACAATTTTATTTTATTTATAACTGCATATAGAACGAAAAAATGAGTTTTATTAAGTTTATAAAATATTTAATGATAATTATTAAATGGTCTCAATTTATCTATAATAGTAAACCATAAAAAATAAAGTAATTCTTCTTTCATATATATTTTAGAACTATTTTATAAGTAAAACATTAATTATCTTATGAGCTTATATATTAATTATAATTACATTTTTCTTATAATTATCAAACAATATATATGTTTAAAAATAGCAAAGTTGATCTTAATAATTCACTCATGCAATAGCATCTATTTTTATAAAAAAAATAATCGATTAAAAGTTATTGTAGTATTGGCAATGAATAAAAAATAAGGCTCATACGAACTATTTAACATCATATAATATATAATAGAAATATGAAACCAAACATATTGTTTACACTGATTTACTAATAATATATTTTTAAATCTGATTATCTATTTTAAATACCAGATAAGGCTTAATTCATACAGCAATAAATATCATATTAAAATCACCACCCTCCTATGCAGACCCAAATGATTATTTTTCTTAATTACTGAGAATTTTAAATTAATATTTTAATCAGTGACGTATTTTTATTTATATATTTCATACAAAAAGCAGTAGCAGATTTTATTCATTAGCACAAATACGATAATTTATGTATGAATTAAGCAAATTACATATTAAAAAATAAATTTAATGCAAATATGTTTGATAATACTATAACTACTAAACATGTTAAATTATTACAAAATATATTAAAAACAACTCCTCTACCAGACTAATTGTAAAATTATACCTCCTTTTTATTTTTACTAAATTAAAAATTATTGATATTTATCATCCTTAAGATTTTCAACTCCGTTAGTTGTCTTACCGATTGTTCACACTGTAACTGCTACATAACAATTTTACGACTTAAGTGGCTTCCATAAATTATGTTAGCTTTAAGGGGGGGAGGGGTCAGTGAATCTGAGACAGTACTTGACTGGAGAGGGGAAGGGGGGTCTTCTAAAAATATGACATCACAAATTTTAATTTGTTTATATAGGAAGTATTTTTATTAATTGAAATAAAATAGTTTTCTTAAGACTAAATTCAATTGCAGATATGCATATATTCACTAAGCTCTAATGTGTCGGTGTGAAATTTAATTACTATTACTTTAATATCGAGTACATATTCTATTATTATTATACAAAATAAATTATTGAAACATAATATATATATATATATATATATATATATATATATATATATATATATATATATATATATATATATATATATATTATACTACCTATGATATTGTTGAATTTGTAAATTTGCTAAATAATTTTGGTTCTGTGACGTGACGTACGGGGAAGGGGGGATCTATCATGGTGTGACAACTTGTGACATAGGGAAGGGGTTTAAATTTCACAAAAACCCTGTGTGACATAATTTAAAGAAAACCTTGCAAGTAGCAAGATATTCATATTCAGGAAAAGAGTAAATTTTTCAATTCATGTCAAAAGCAACAAAATCATGAAGGATCAGTTCGACGAATTATGATAAATGACTTTTTTTATGTAAATTATTGTCCTGTGCCTGCCACAGTGTGAATAAATAGATTACATGAGCTGATATTAATTGTAAATATTCAGTGCGCTAATATATTTATTTATCAAAGCCAAAATAAGCATTCTTATTAACTTATAAAAAAAAATATTACACTACACAATCGTTATTAAATCCATAATTAAAACTTATTGTTGAATACACGCAATCAATCGTTAATTGATAATGTAATTTGTGTATTCATTCATTAAAAAATATTTTTTTAATTAAATATAAATCATAATTTAATTAAGTTAATGTAGAATGCACTATAATTTTATAAAATAAACAAATTAGAGAATGTATCATACTTTGACTTCTGTTAGAAAGTTATAAAATAAATATTATGTTTATGATAACTTCAGAATATTATTATTATCTGTTATTTAAATAAACTATGTTATTATTTAATAAGTTTACAACAACATATATACTTTATGAAACAGATCAATTCGAACATTTTAATATAAAAAATAAATATTAATTGAATTTATAATATTTAGACAATTAAAAGTCATTAACCCTTTGATTAGTTAATTTACAAACTTTTGTTAGTTTGTTAGTACACACATAGAAAAAGTTAGTTAATTTTACGAGTTTTTTCCATAATTATTTTTGTTGTTTTTTATTTATTATTATTTTACATTGCATTTAAAAAAAAAATTATTACTATAATTTATTTAACTACAATTTTGTATTAGTGTGCTTTAATAAAATTTATTTTAACACTTTTCTATTATTAAATTTCGTTAATTTATTTTATATATTATTTGGCATTTGTGGATATTTTTTAAATCAATTCAGAAACTTTCAATACTTACAAAAATTAATACGAAATATTTTTGTTGTTAATTTATTGGTATTATTTTCTATGAAAATCATTTACATTAAATCAAATTCAAAAAAGATATTAAATAAATAAAATGTTTTTTATTTATTATTTGTTCAGTTACATGTATATGTAAATATATAACAATCTGTGGTACTACAAAACAGTGAAAGATCGACCACCGTATATGTACGGCGATACTGCTCAAAGGGTTAATATTTGTTAGATAATATCTAGCCTTTTATTAAAAGCCCTTTTGTCAAAATTTAAAATAATTTATTGTTAAAACATATATTAAAATGAATTAAGAAACCTTTAACACATAATGCTTACTATGAGATAAATTTTC
Source organism: Plectrocnemia conspersa (assembly GCF_051122295.1). Classification (NCBI taxonomy): domain Eukaryota; kingdom Metazoa; phylum Arthropoda; class Insecta; order Trichoptera; family Polycentropodidae; genus Plectrocnemia; species Plectrocnemia conspersa. Next base: position 10,363,552 of record NW_028277165.1, read on the forward strand.
AATCATAATATGAAAGCGAACGTAGTAACGACACCTGTAAGCCAAGTGACGGAATTAAATAAGCCAAGTATCAACCCATTATAAGAAATATCATCGTGTCAATAGAAAAGAACAATTATAATAATAATATAAAAAACTAAATTGTAAATATAAATTTATTGGATATAAAATTAGTTTCTGCAAAAATGCATAAAAAAATACAAACAATAGTTGCTGGGGTATTCGTATGCTTTAGTTTTGCTAATCAAACATGGTGAATCATGCGAGCGGTATTCGTATTATTTTTTCGGGCAATAAATTAAAATAATAAATACATATATAAATATAGGAATTTAGCGCCCTTGCTTGGTTTAAGTTGGCATCACTGCATTACTCCCATACACACTCATTCGTAGTTTGACGTTTAACCTGCTTCAACCCAATTACAAGTTAGTTGTCTATTGCATGGGTGATAACATTGAAGAAGTTGTGAGTAATTTGAATGATGAATTAGGTGTGTTAGAGATATGGTTAAAGAATAATGTACTTAAATTAAATGAGAATAAAACTAAATGTATGTTTATTAATTATAAAAATGTGTTAGATGATAGTACCAAAATAGTAATAAATAACTCTAATATAGAAATAGTGGATAATATAAAATATTTAGGAGTAATTGTTGATACAAAATTAAACTTTAAAGAACATTGTAATTACATATTAAAAAAAATTAGTAGAAAAATAGGTTTATTATCTAGATTAAGAAATATATTAAGTATAAATACAAAAAAATTAATTTACAATAGTATAATATTGCCCCATTTTAATTATTGTGCAACACTATTAAATATGTTGAATAAATTAGATAAACAAATGTTGCAAAAATTACAAAATAGGGCAATGAGAGTAATCTTAAATAAAAATAGATTAACTAATTGTAAAAGTATGATTGATAGATTAGAATGGTTGAATGTTCAAGAAATATTGAGTATGAATGTTTTAGTATTTATATATAAGTTAGAAAATAATATGTTACCACACTATTTTAATAAGTATTTAATAAGAAATAAAGATGTACATAAATATAATACTAGAAATAGAGAAAATTTAAAGATAATTAAGTATAAGAAAACGAGTACGGCTAGGGGAATTATGTACGGAGGTTTTAATTTATATAATAGTCTTCCAAGAGAAATCCGAAACAGCAAAAATATAACGGGTTTTATAAATGGAATAAAAAAACACCTTCGTACATATAGAAATAAAATATTATAATATTAAGTCTTTATTATTGTATATTTTTTCTTTCTGTTATGTATTTTTTATATATTTTTATATATGTTTACTAAATTTGTTAGATGTAAAGATTAGCTATTAAGCTAAATAAATTAATAAAATAAATAAATAAATAAAAAATAATAAATAAGTTGTGAGGTGTTCTTAGGCGAATGGGGTTGGACCCTTAATCAGAATTCACAAGAGACTGAAGGCAGATGGCTACATTAAAATATTAAGGCAGTACGCTATACCTTCTGGAGAGCATTTGATTGGGAATAACTTATCCTATTATAATTTTAATAAATCAATTACAACGAAAATTATATTTAAAATAAATTAGCTAAGTATTGAATCAAAAATAATAGTGACACCTTTCGAAAAAATATAAATACATTAGCCAAGTTTCAAGCCCTAACATTTTTATACAAAAAGACTTATTTCAAGGTGGCAGCTGGCAGCTGGTAGCAAATAGCAACGAAAACGAAAACAAAAACAAATAACTATGGTCGTAATTTTTTAGATTGTGAAATATTTCGCAATGCTTGAAAAGGACCTTCACAATTATTATTGTAATTAAACTGAATCAAATCAACATAATAGAAACCGACTCTCAATGGCAAAAGTTTCACCAATTAAAAATGTTGTAAAAATACCTTATTGGAAATCTTCTCTTCGAGCATTAGCCTGACTTTGCTATACATGGCTTCTTCGCGTACTTTAGCTGCGTCTCGTATCTCTCGAACCAAATCGGCTAACATCCCGGGTGCATAAGCAGTCGCCGAGCTGATTCTCGTCTGTCCTTGGCTCGAAACCGATTCTCCTCTCCAAATGGACAACTGCTGCTTTAGTGTCTCCAAATCGTCTGAAACGGCAAATCGGACGTTTAATACAATTATTTCAAATTTTATATAAATTGCGCAATTACCATTAGTTTTATTGAGTTCTTTGTGAAGATTCTTATTGCACTCTTTGAGCAAATTGATATGATCTACAAGGCACATTATCAGACTATCGTTGGGATTCGACGGCTTCGGAGCGTTCTTTTTTGTCGACTGTTGATGCACGGCAAACCCTGGATCGCTGAATCTTCTCCGGTTGTTCTTCTTAGAGTTGTTCGAGTCTTTGCTGTCGGCAAACGGAGGTAAACTAGCGAATTCGTCAGTCGAACTGGTTTTACTGTTTGCAAATTTGGCGACGTCGGACTCGGCCGTCACTTGACAAATCCGTCTCGGCTGCCGTTTTCTTCGATTTAGGTGTTTGACAGTGCGGTTGTTCGCATCGACGTCGCTTGGGACGCGCAAAAGGGAAACCGGGAGAGGAAGCGATAGATTAGAGGCATTTAGAGGATTGGAACAAGGGCAGCGGCGGCACGCTGTATCGGAGTTGGTGCTCTCGTTCCTCGGATGAATTAGGGGCGTTAAATACTTGGCGTACATCGTCAGCAAGTCTAATTTCGGCTCGTTCGTTACACCGTTTTCTACGAGATTCCCGCCTCGGGTTTCTCTGGTCTTCTTGCGCTTCCTCTGGCTCCTTCTCGACTGGTTGGCGAATCTCGCCGCGCCATCGCCTCCGCCTCCGGAAGGCGGTCCTATCGTGTGTTGAACGGTGTTGACGATCCAATTCTGCATGTACTCGTTCTCTTTAGCGGAAACGCCGTTAACTTGTTTGCCGTCTATTTCTAACGCGACCGATGTCATGTCGAGCGAGAATAGACGTAGTGAGAAGCTTCTTACTTTGATTCGAAGCGTAGATTGTCAGGAAAAAGAGTCGAAAGCTTCGACTACAGCCGCCATGACCGCCGTCACTAATCAAATTGAGCACTCGCCAATACAATCGTCAGTCGTAACGCCGCAATTGAAGGCCATGATAAGCGACTCGCATTTAACGAGCATCAAAAAGTAAAAATTAAATAACAACGTAAAATGTACGTATATGTATTAAGTATACATATTTCAAATTATTTTTATTAACTTTATGAAATCCATTTTAATTAAAATTCAACGAAATACCTTACCAATAATATTATATACAGTTACATCTTTGTATACAGTATCTTATATTTAACTATATTAGCTTATTTATAATATATTATATAAAACACTTTCTTATGCATTCGAATAAAATTAATTCGATATTATTATCCATTTTATTTTGTGATAATTTTCCATTAATTGTTAGCGCCGCGAGTTATACACTTATTTGTAATGCTTACATTATTTCAATAACATTTTAATATTACTCGTAACATTGAAACGCTCATCGAATGTACGGCTTAACCGTAGCTATTTCCTGACGTTTTGTTCAGCACGTTGGTACGAATAAGATTATTTCCTGGCGTCTTGTTCGCCAGGCTGGCTGCACTAGCTAATCAGCTTACTATTTTCAATCATTAAAATTAGTTTTAAGTAAATAAAATATATTAAATGTTTTTTTAATAATGAAGCATTTGTAACATAATTTTACTTATATATTTTATACGCTACATTTAATCTTTTTTTTTTTACCAATATAAATCTTAATGTTTATAAATAGGCTTACAAAAAGAAAGAAAGATTTAAAAATTATTAAATCTAACTTTTTATTTATACTGAAGAAAGATTATTTATAAGAGTATATAACATATTGAAGAAAGATTGATAATTGAAAAACAATAATTTTATTTGTATCACTTTAAAATTACATTTAATGATAAATAAGATCTTGAGACTAAGTATTTGCCCTCTGGTTTAATTTCCATTATGAACAAACGAAGGTCTCCTCTTTGGGTGATGGTCAAACAATTTCTCTGCTTGGTCATAATATTATTAACCGTACTGAAGTCTAATTCAACAAGGTAAGAAATGGGAAAAAGTATTGTAGCGCATGTAAGTTTTGATGGCTATTTAATTAAACCACCTTTTTTGGAGAGCTGGTGGGGACGCTGCGTGCGTGCGAGAGAGAGAGAGAGAGTGAGAGAGAGAGAGTTGCCAGTTGTTAAGAACACCCGCTTCCCAAGTTGGCGGTGTGGCAGCACTGTGAACTGTCAGAATGCCGCCACAGTATCAATAAATGTTTTACCATTTTCCATATTTTTGTATAAAGGAGGCATTTTTCTATTTTCCCAGAGATTTTAGGTTCAAGATTTATCCAATTATAAACCTTGAAATTAAAAATATCTAGGAATCGATTTACTGAACTTTTCGATTGCTTCTGGTGTTATACCATCTTTTATATATGAAAATTCTGACAACTAATAAAATTCTCTTTTCAAAAGGTTATGGCGGAAATGATTAAGTTTTTCGATAAATAAAGATACAATGTTTGTAAACTGCTATAGTGGCGCCTTGAAGCTGCAGAATGATTTTAATAAATCTCTTGAAAATATCTGCCAAATAAAATACATCATTCTTTACTGTTTTGAATTGTTGACAGATATCAACCTCATTATTTTCTTTCAAAAACTGTAAAACACTGTCATATAATTCTTTTGAGAGCCAACGAACTTCTGTGTGTAAAAGTAGCTTAATAAATTGCTCATTATTGTCTTGGCACAGCTGTCAAAATATTCTATTATTTTTAGCATTAGATTTGATCTAATTTACAGCTCTAATTATTATATTTTAACCACAAGATGTTGTCTGTGCGCACAATGAAATAAGCAATAAATCAATGATAGCGACCAATTATTGATAGTGATTCATCAGTAGCACATGTAACGATATTGTTCACTGGTATGTTATATTTTTAAAGAATGATTTCACAGCATTAAATATTGATAATTCTTTTGTATCTGTAATTAGATTTACAGTGAACAACATTTCTTCTTGTAGTGTATTGTTTTCATACAGGTATTGTATATAAATAATCAATAGAGAATTATTATCTACAATAGTAGACTCATCCAGTTGTATGGAAAATGAAGAGTTTTTGAGAATAGTTACAAGTTTTCTTTCAACGTTAATTGCCATTTAATAAATTTTTCTCTTAACGGTAGTTCACTTAAAGGGGGAAAAAACAAAATCACCCACCGTACACCATGTAAATTTTAACCGCTAGTGGGCGGTTTTACGGGTTTAACTAGTTTTCGGGTTCCGTTATTCCTTCAACTAGGACAATACGACTTTTTACTGGGAACGACTATAAGCGCAGTTCACATTAAATGACTAACTTTACTTATGCATAAAAGGTCCTTCTTTTACCTGCTATTTATTCGATTGTGAATCTACTATAACTTATTTTCAAAGCTGTAATATTTTTAATTAGCTGTAATAATTTTATGTCGAAAATATTTTTAAAACATTCGTATAAATTTAATTTTTAACAAAAATTACATGAACTTTCTGATTTCGAACAATGGGTTACCAGAAACTTTTGATTTTTAACAATAGGTTTCCGGAAACCAATAGAAACTTTAGGGTGACACCGTTGATAACGAGACATAAGACTATAGTGACTCTCAGCGGCTGCAGGCTTTTGAGCAAAGGATTCTGGAGAAGATTTTAGGGCTACTTGCGAGAATGGTACTCGGCATAGTCGGTACAATGAGTTTTATGGGTTGTATCAGGAATTTGGCGTCGACAAGTATATTAAAATGCGTCTCATATGAGCCAAACATCTGTCCCGTGTGGACGCCTCGAAGCTTGCAAAGCGACTAACCCTTTATAAGATTAAGGGCAAGAGGAACGCAGGTAGACCATAACTACAATGGCTGGGTGGTTTAATAAAGCATCTACGAACGCTCGACGTCAGTGAATTGCACTGCAGGTCCATGGATAGAAAGTAATCTTAAGCTGTTATGCTACAATAATTAGAATAATTATTAAATTAAAAGAGTCATCTTTATTCCAGGAACATTTTTGATTATTTTTTTAATAAAAAAATTCACGAAAATAACTTTTTTGACAGTCTTACTTACACAGGCTGTCTAAAATATCTATGCGATTAACTTTTTACTTAACCATGCACCAATATTATGTTCTCTTAATCTTATTCCACTGCTACTCTTCATGAAGTCAAATATAAAAAGTCTTCTTTGTTAATGTGTCTTGAATATTATTGATAATATTTCAGTTACTATGCTCTTAATTAATTTTGAATTACTAATCATTAAATGATTAAAAATGAGTAACAATAATTGATATGATAACAAATTATCTAAATCGAAATGAAAGCTAAAATTATTCCTAAGATAAAACGATCTTTCTCACGAAGAAGAGAGAATTTGTAAGCAAAACATTTAATATTTTATTTGACAGGGAGTGTCATATCTATCAAACTATATACTATATTTTCTTAAAATACGGTATCTTCTATTAATGTGCATTTGAGAGACAATGAGACACTTTTATATAATAATAATATAAAAGTCTCGGTTCAAAGGTAGATAAAAAAAATCATTTGTATACATATAGCATTTCACCCATTTTATTTATTAGATAATAATATATAATGTATGAATTTTAATTTTTTTGATGAACATTAATGTGATTTAATATCAGAATTATTTATAATAAACAAAAAATTTAATTTACATCAACAATTTCAAAATATACATATATGTGTGTAATTTCTATATTATGCATTGACTTTTTGCTTATAAAACGTATTAAATATATATCATCTGTTTATTAGTTTTATATTAATAATTAAAAGATAAAAATGATCCATAAACGTGTTTTATTTAATACATTAAAATTTCTTACATTTGTTTCCTTGTGAACCAGCATCAAGTCGAAAGTATTGTACATGTATATTAAAACTTAAAAGTACTAATATATTCAAATATATAATATTACATGTATTTGCTTATAAATTATTTAACAATATATGAAAATTTTCTTGTCAAACTTATACATAAAAATATTATTGTATTATAATTACATTTTGTATAGAAAAAAATGTTGTCATTCGATGGCAGTGGATAAAACTGGTAATATTTATGAATAATCATAAAAAGTGGAGAGATCTTGATAATGATATATAAATGTTTAACTTATTTTTTTATATTCTCATGAAAATAATTGTTTTTTTTTTATAAAAGTGATTCACAATAGAAATTCTAATGTAACTTTAATGCTATTCTACATTTTTAACATTTAATTTAGCAAAATACAAAATCAAAATACTAAAAAATACATAAAGTTGAAATATAGTAGTACTATCACAAATCTATATATGTATTTTTACGGAACATTCTCTCAAAATACATAACTTTACCTTTTTTTTATTTTTTATTTTATGTACTTAAAAATAGAAAAAACCCATATTGTTTCTCAAAATTTATTAGTGTTTCTAATTTAAAACAAACAAAGTTTTTTGTTATAATATGATTATAGCTTTCTAAGGTAGCAGCGGTTTTACAATTTTACATAATGTGCTACATTTTTACATTTGCCAAAATAATCGGACATAACTGATACCACGATATAACATTATATATTTTTTTATTTTGCTTTTGAGAACAAACATAGGCTCAATTTTATTTACTTATATAAATATATATAGTGAGGTCACTTTCGCTTTGAATCTATTACATATGAAGATCTAGTCTATTTATAGTGTGATAAAATATATATATATATATATATATATATATATATATATATATATATATATATATATATATATATATATATATATATATATATATACATATATATACATATATATATATATATATATATATATATATATATATATATATATATATATATATATATATATATATATATATATATATATATATATATATGTATATATACTAAATATATATACTATATATATATATACTATTTATATATAGTATATTGTATAATTGATTTCATATAAATTTACAAAATAGAAATCTATAATTTACATTTTAAATTATAAAAAATACTTAAAAATAAAAATACATACTGACATGTAAAAATATTGAAGCAAACAATTAAATTTAGTGACCTCCGAATGTTAAAAATACAACAAAACTGTTTAATATGTATGAAATAATTCAATAAATTCGGTAAATTTTAAATTATTATGCCTTTGCTAAAAACTAAAAATACATAATATATACTTACCGGTAGAGTAAAATAAATGCTTAAAATCTAAATATAATATTTCTATAGATCTTACTGATACTACATATCTTATAGAAATATTCTAGATGAATCAATCACCAGACTAAGAAATCTATTGCATTTTCAAAAATATATACATATTATATTTATGTTTTCATTACAAAGTTGTAAAAATAAATTAATATTTGTTCAAAAGCATTTAAAAAAATCAAATGTATTTTATAATGTCGGTAAAGTTCGGCTTCCAAAGTCACAAGAAGCATATTTGAATACATTTAAGGCCTATATAATTCGAAGGTAACGTTTTATCTTGCGTTTTATTTTTTACAAAAATACATTTTTATGTGAATATGTTACAAATAAAATTGTCTGATGGTAAAAAAATGTTAGTAACTAAAATAAAATCTAATAATATAAATTAAAATTATTTTAGTACGTCAAATTCAAAACTAAAATGGCATCATGAGTATTTAACTAATTTATTAAATCGTTCGTGAAAGTGTCGTTTCGTATAGTAATTTCACAGACCTAAACGAATTGAATCGTTGTCAGATCTACGTCCAATTTACAAATATACTAATTTATACGGTGAACGTTCGTTCTACCAGAATTGCTTTGTTACTATTTACTTTCTTAAAATGTGCCAAAATAAAATTATAATAATTCCATTGAAAGAATATAATATACACATATACAATTTGACAATTACCAATTAACAATTATGTGAAGAGTACGCGAGTACACCGATTTATGTTCATACTTACGAATATAGTACCTTATAGAAGGTCTTCGAACAACAATCATATGGGCGCGTCGAATTCTCCCAATAGATCAGGTCCCTCCAACAGGCTATCTTCCCTCATGTCCCAGTTCTCCGAGGACATCTCCTCAAATAGACTACTATCCGGATCGAGGAGTAGAGACCCTGGCGATTTCCGCAACGGGCTTTTGCCAGATTTGTTTGAGTTCTGATCGAACACAACTGTCAGAATGGGATCGGAGCCGTTTTGCAGTACGTTTGAATACGCAGCCATGTAATTTTTCCGGTGAATCGGAGATGTGCTGATATCCTTTGTGATCTTGACGTATTTCACATTACCTGTTTTACCATTCATGTTTGACAGTTGATACTGACCCACGTCGTAGTTTTGCATTGTCAGTTTCTGATTGAAATCCAAATTCAATTGTGGCTTTTGTAATAATAAGCTCTCATCGGATTTCATCTGAAAAATGTTAAAAAATAATTAGTATCTATACTTTACAACGTTGATACACACAATTATTATACAAAGGTGAATAAGCATTGTCGTATTGCTTTAACTAATTATATACAATTACACATAAATTCACAAATAAATTATCTTTCCGTCATGTCAAAAGTGAAATAAGCAGGAAAAGGGTAGGATTTAAAATGAAGGTATCAAAATGTCAAGAATTTCAAATTATTATCTATAAAAGTATTATACGACTTTGCACAACCAAAATGTATTTAAATGTCAAGTTTAAAGATCAACTAGCATTTAATTCAAAACATAATTATATACACATAAACATGTAATTATATATTTTTTAAATGTAATTTTATGTACATAATTATTATAGAATGATAATCATTCACTTCCTATATGTGATTGGGATATATGTTAGCAATTTTAGTCTGATATAGAACAAGTGCCATTGTGATACATAAAAGAGAACTTTTTTTTAACTATATAAAAATAGATATATAGAAACCAAAATAAAAGTTGGCCATTCCGGAACTCTCCGGATCGCTGTTCTGGTTAAAAATACTGAGTTTTAAAATTAGGCTTACCATAATTATGAAACTCTAAAGCAGAACAGTTAAAAAAAGTCATCTCAGACATTTTTATTCGAAACAAACGAAAATGTCTGAGGTGACCATTTTTTTTAGCTATGTGTGAAACCTTGACAAAATGTCTCACTGGCTGTGATCAATATGTGAAACTGAGACAACGTATGGTAAGCCTATTTATAATTATCTAGCTGACTACCCCGGCGATGCCCAGGTTTTATTGAAAAGTAATCTAAAAAGTTGGACTTAAATGTCATCTGGACTGTCCAGCTATCGACACTAATCACGGTCATTTTTGACAGTTTATTTTTCTCCCCTTCTCACCACCCATGTTGATGAGAGGGGGGGGGGGGTTACTGGACTTAAACGGCTTCTGGAGAGTCAATATTCATCTCAGCGACCCCGAAAACTATGGATTCGACATCAATATATTATTTTTCTATAACAATAGTATATACAATAGTATTTTTTTCCAAATAGTAAGACATATGTTTACAAAGTTTGACTGAAATTACTCCAGGCGTTTCATAGTTATACCACACACATCCATTCATTTATTTATATACATATAGATAGAAGATAAATGTAGCGAGATTTCAACAACTTATTTCTTCATGTCTTGGTAAAATGCTGCGAACGTTGAGAATGGAACTTAAACATACGTTTTTTATTTATTCTTAATAATAGTAGAGTATTGTATTTTGATAAAAATCAAAACTTCCACAACATTATATAATATTATATTAATGTAGTACTATTTATTTATTGATAAAGACAGAAAATAAGCTACGTATTTCAAAGTAAAACACATAATGTGATAGTAAATATAACATTACGGATCAAAAAAACAACATAAAGGCACAGCAGTGCCTCTAAATGATTGCCGCACTTACAACTGAGTAGTGAAGTGGCAAAACCAATCGAAATTCATCAACGAATGAAAGTTCAGTATAGTGATGCATGTCTGATACTTCAGTAAGTATACAAGTGGACTATTTATATATTTATTGTATATCTTTCGATGCAACATAAGGCGTCAGTCCAATGGGTTACAACGGGGTAAACACCAACAACTACTTTTAAAATATCGCATCGCAAGCTGTGAATAGTCCGTATGACGTTTAAATAGCGTCTTTAAAAAAAATTATATAAATTAACAATTAACAGATAGTGTATCTTTTTTATTTTAATTATTAACAATCTTTCGTTGTAACTTGATAGGTGTTACAACGGTGTAAATAGATTCAACAACTATTAATTAAGTTGTTAGAACTCAGACTGAAATCAAAGTCTATAATTCAATGATATCTATTTCATTAAAACTATTTTTACATCTTACAATCTATGAAAACTATGAAAAATAGTCTAGGAAAACCTTTTATGTGATGATCGATAGGTATTATAATTACATAAATTATTATATTACACTAATTCCGATCTTTCAGAATCGATAGCAATTTAAAAACACTAGGGTCCATATGGAATCCTAGTCAGTCTTTCAAATATTAGTTATCGACTTATACCACGTTGACATCTACCTCTTGTACATATTTCGAGGGATTAGCATTTACAAATGCATTAACAACGATCGTTTGGTCTTTAAAAACGTAAACTAATAATATTACATTAACAAGTCTTTGAAATTACTATCCCATGGCAAGAGAAATGTTGCTAAATCTCCTCCTATTCAAATTCCAACGATTAGATAACGAAAATAAATAAATCTAATTTTGCCCCTAATCCGAGTCAGAACAAAGGGATCGCCTTTGTTTCGCCTAAGGGTATATAAGTGCATATATTCACTTTCACCTGATAATTAACACACGAGATTTTACCCGAACTCTGACAAGCGGAGCTACGCTAAACACTGACCTAAAGAGCAGCCGCTTCACTCTTCACGTCAATCCTACAACGAAATACAGAGTTCAACACAATTTTCGGAAACTAGACTGGATTCTACAGACAAAGAAAACGCAACGAGAACATCACGTATTTATAGTAATTACACAAACTGTTCGTGATTCAATAATTGTTACACGATAATAATAATTCATGAATAAATAACCTCGCCTTCTATAAAAATAAACCGATTGACAGCTTGGTCCGTACTCGTCGTATTGTTATGCGGCAGACAGTAACATATACAGTGTGGCATACATTAACATATTTTTATGTGTCTGGAATTTCCTGCTGTATTCTTATTAGTGAACTATAAAAAAATCAATAGATTTGATATCCAGTAATTTATTATAAAGTAACCACCGAAATAGAACAGATGAAACACAAAAACAACGAATTGTGTCTCATAGCTTCGTGGCATCCTTCCAAATCAATTTATCTAGCGACATCGGGCTAAAATAATAACAGTCCAAAAGCAAAAATCGAAAGTGCTCAAACTAATATAGCGCTCAATGCAAATCGTTTCGAAGCCTTTCTCGATTTATTTGCACACCTTCGACAAACTTTTCGGGAGTTGAAAGGAAAGTTAGGATATATTTGATTTGCGTATCCAACAAAATTATGCAGTTCGATCTCTCTTTGATTAAGATAGGCCCCGATTGTCTACCGAGACCTTGGGAAGATGACACCCAACCCCCAGAACAAGGGTGTGGGTGTACCACCTTTAACCACTCCAAACAACGCGAAGGCAGCCTGGCATCAACGCATAAATTTTTCATCACGACTCGCTTTCCATTTTTTATTTTTCCATCCTAAGTGGAAAACTGAGTCTAATATAGTGGGAGTCGCATTTTTTGTCACAATGTTGTCGCAGTTTTGAGAGATGATATTTTAAGCTAAAAATAGCAACAAACTTTAAAATAATGCGATCCAATTACATAACTACATCAACCAGTTTAATAATAAAAAAACACGTCTCAATAAATTGCACGGTTATATAACATAATATACACAACAATAATTACGAACCATTAACGTTTCACCAACAGGCTTGAATTTGATGTTAATGTTTTGCGGTTCAGTTTAGCACAAATCGTATTACCTTCGTTTATAAACACATTTAGGTTACAAATTACGTGTGGATTTTCGCTACTGTGTGTAAATAAGTGTAATAGTAGGCTTTGAAGTTGAACGTTCGTGCATGCGATTCATTATTCAAGACTTGGTTAAGGCTTTCTTAATAATAATATTGTTTCATATCGAGTGGCTAAAACGGACTGTGATTGGAACGAGACGTTCGTAGTAAATAACCGTATTTTTTTATTTATGTTATGTTCTTAGCTTCAAAATCTCTAAAATTATACCTGTGCTGCTGAAAAGACGACTACGACTCGATATTTTCTAAAATATGAAAAAGCAATATTAGCTATTGAAAACACCCACAGCTGCACAATATTTATTCAGAAATATGAGAAATTTGTAGAATTTCGGCAATTACACGGTGTTTTTTTATTATTATTTTGTTTGTCGGCTATTAGTTCTTATGACCATAACTGTTATAAATTACATATGGATAAAAATATAAATCTCAAAAAACAAAAAAGTACTATTGGGCTGTATATAATGCAGCGGTACACCAAAGAAAAAAATACTATCCTCATTGTTATAATACACAACTGTGTTTTTAGAGTTAATCCGCTCTAGGTGGTTTTAGAAATTAAAAGATCAAAATATTAGCAAATAGTAATGGGTGAATAAAAAAATTGGCAATATATTTGGTATTAGAGTCTCTACTCCATTTACTAGATTTCACCATAAAATAATAAAAAAAAAAATTTACTGCAAGAATGAAAAGTATCACATTTTCTAGTTTAGACGCGATACTGAAAATGTCATTAAAAGTAATAGAATAATTTCAATGTCAATTTCTATATTTTTGTTTTAAACTTGATATGTATATAATATAAAAAAACGTGAATTAATTCTGTCAGATTAACTGATCGAATCGGGCAGATCACATCTCACTTCAATACAGTTTGACAGCAATAAACGACTATGTAACGATCAACGATTAAGATTAATGCTGATGAAAGAACGAGATTTAAAACAGTGAGATTTTTTAATGCTTGATAAAATTTATTATAGCATAAGAGCAGTATTGCCAAATACAATACAAGACAGGAAAACACAATTAAATGTAAAAAACTTGTGACTGACACATTACATGAATACTTGTTTTTTTATCTAGTGTTTTTTTCAGGTCTGTGGAGTCGTTAAGAAAAACACGACTTCGACTCCGACTCCGATTCCGATATTTACCAACAAACGACTCCACTCCGACTCCGACAAAAAAGTTTAATTTTATCAGGTATTTTTGGTGTTTTTCTACACGTTTAATATTCATACGCTATACACATTCATTATTATGCAATTAAAATTTCATAACTTAAAAAAATGCATTTTATAGAAAAAATGGTCGGAGTCGCTCATTTTTCACGACTCCGACTCCGACTCCAATTCCGGCCAAAACACCACGACTCCACAGCCCTGGTTTTTTTAGTTCTTTCGGAATATATTCCAAGCATAAAACACACCGCTTTTACAACGGATGGATTTAATCTTAAAAACAATTTAGTGCAATTGTATGTTATTCGAGTTTAACCGAAAACATTTGTTCAGTTGTTGCATTGCATTTTCGTTAATACAAAAATGGTTTAAGCAAATAAAATCTGGAGATTTTTGTATTGAAGACAAACTTTCAAGTAAAACCTTACAAGTAGTCAATGAAAATTAATTAACCGCTTAAATGGAGGTAAATCTAGGGAAATATTCGATATTCAGTTAATTTCAAAAACGGCTTACAATAGTGAATTTCGAAGATACATTAACTGGAAGGTTTGGAAGCATGAGATATGGGTACCGCAAGCATTATTGTGCCTTGGCTGCATAGGAATCAAATACACATTTCTAACGTAATAGGAGACAACAATGGATACTATGTGATGGCAAATATTGTCAAATGCAATAGTTGAATAAGAAGAACAAATCTATAGCCAAACATTATAATAAGCAATAGAATAACGACACAGTAATACTGTAAACAGTCGACGATTTTATATAAATATAAAACGTATTACGTCAATTTTTCTTTTACTTTTGTACAATATATAATATTTGAAATAACTATAATAAACCTAAGTCAGCAGATCAAATGCAATATGCAATAGTATTTTTACCAAAACACTATCTTATTATTTTTATTGGTATATCGCCAACCATTATGGATGGACGTTATATCAACGCAGAGTTAAAATGTTAGCAATTTACTTTTATTGCTTAATAGCACAATAAAAATAAATTTAACGCTCAATACACAACCGCGTGACGCGTTTGTAATCTGAACTATCTTAATATATCATATGATAATTTGAATATCATTTGGAACATTAAACGCCAGAACGTTGAAATTCAGCGCAATCTTTCTGAATAATCAAGATATGTCTGTGTATCAAAGCAATATTCATAGCTGAACATATTGATACTTCTCAGTATTTTTTTATGACAAAATGACGCATATATTTTTTTATAAAGGCACCTTATAAAAATTTATGACTAACAAAGAGATAAAATAAATAAAATAAGTCACGTAACATATCTATTAATCTCATCGAACGTTTTAGTCCTTTACCCGTGGGTTATTAGCGTGTGTGGCTTCGAAAATTCGGCATGGAGTGCTATTGAAAAGCAAAATCAAATTAAAAGCCCGCCGTACACGTTCTAACATTTTATATTTTACGATAAGCTGTCAATTTCCGCAATGGAAATCGTCGCGCGAAATTCAATTTCGTGAGTGATAATAATAATCATTATAACTGTTAACATTTGAGAAACGTGATTGAGCACCCGATAAATTTATACAGCACAATAGGGTGTTTCGTAAAGTTCAGGCTTAGTAATTCATTTTGAATATCTGTAAAATAATTCAAGAGCCCTGCACGTTCGTTCCATCGCACTGAATATAATATGACAGATACTAATACATAATGGAATATAGCGGATGTTTCCAAAGGTTACATGAAGTAAAATAAAAAAAGAAAAGTTGATCAAATCTATTATTCAAACGATTCGAACGCGTGCATTATTTAGGCATAAACCAAATATAGTGGTAGGTTTTTTGCTTGTTTTTGTTTACTTTCTTCAGAAGCATTGTATTATTAAAATTCGCAGTTCGGATTAAAGACTAGTGTGATAAATGTGCACGCGAAAAAAAATCAAACTAGAACGCGATTTATATTCGCTGAATTTGTGAAATTATTTACAATTAATAAGTTAATTCTAAAGGTCTGACCTTATTTTTAATAATAATATAATTTCAAACGGAAAGCTTCAGTTCCGCTCCGGGACTCAAAAATAGTCCCTTGGGGGACCTATACCTATACGCTATTACGACTACTGAATTATTATTTGATTATATAATATAATTACTATTTCGTATTTAGTTTTTAATAATTAATTTAATTCGTAAGCATAGAATTATTTATTTTATTATCACATCATCTAGCTTTACTATATAATTCAACGTAAAAAATAGAGAGTAACGTATTTGCATTTTACGTTTCAATCAGTCGTAGTAAATCGTAAAAGTGTATCGTCAACATCTGGATCGACTCGTTGGAGAAAATTCATCTCGTAGCAAACGCCAGCTGACGAGGCGAATTCCTTGCTCTATCTAGGAGCTTTCTACCAAGAATGTTATCAGCAAACGTTGTTTTTCATCCGATGCACAGCAAGAAACGTGTGACGAGCTGTGTTGTTTTCTTTTGGTTCTTACCCGAGGTGAATGCACCCGGCGACACAGAAAGCTACTTTGCAACCGCATTCATAAAGAGAGATAAAAAATATCTTAGGGGGCTAAAAGATAAATGAAGCTTGTCTATTTTATCTACACAATGTCGTTAAGTCACTAAAAAACCGACTTGTAGAGCAAAATCAACAGTAATATTACGCATTTAAAAGAATATACTTATTCAAAATTCATATATCATATTTGAGAATGAAAGTTAAATATAGCAAGCAATTCAGTAAGTGAACTATTTATTTAGTTATTTTAAATCACCCCTTGTGTTAACTAACAGTCGTTAGCCCAATGCGTTACAATGGGGTAGACGCAACTCAGCTAAACAATTAACTAATAGTATTGATACACCAGACTGAAAATCAGTTACATTTATTTTATTATTTATAAACTGATTACAGCTAACAATCAACATATGTCACTATGCACGACCTAGATGGATTATATTTTTAATAATATATCACGATGCCTAGCCGTGAGATCAGAAAAATGTATGAAAACATAATCTGCAATCGATCTGAAGTATGATTATATAATAACATGATATACAAATTTAAAAGCACTAGGGTCAATATGGGATTCGAATTAGAGACTTAAATATTACTCAAATACTTGTTCTGAAACTATTAATTATTCAAATATTTTTATTTACATTTTTGAAGACTAATACACGTTGCAATACAACAACTCAGGTAGTCGATTTTGATGGCAAAGTTTATTTTTTTATCTTTATGTTATATACATCAGCTATTCGAAATAATAATAAAAAAAACATATATTCGAATATTTTAATATTTTAGCGATTCTTTTCGATATTCAGCTACTTTTATCACTAGACTAGTTTATCGTGCTGGTAAATATAATAATGGGTGATAATTAATTGCACTTTAGTTTAGATCTTATCCACTTTGATAAAAACAATTTGCACTAATGACAAATATATTGCACGAAATATAAATAATTTCACTATAAAAATTCATTCAATATTAAAATAAATATTTTAACGTTGAAGAAAT
Organism: Plectrocnemia conspersa; assembly: GCF_051122295.1. Classification (NCBI taxonomy): domain Eukaryota; kingdom Metazoa; phylum Arthropoda; class Insecta; order Trichoptera; family Polycentropodidae; genus Plectrocnemia; species Plectrocnemia conspersa. The sequence goes on from NW_028277165.1 coordinate 10,381,429, forward strand.
ATAATGCATACAAGAAAAAATATTGTCACTTATATTGATTACTTTCCACTATAAAAGGATACTTTTCAGTGCTTCTTTGGCATGCGGTCTAACGTTACGTTTCTACAGTTGCGAAACGTCTATTTGCTGTTCAAACCAAAACCTAACCTTTACAAATGAATTAAACTCAGAAAAATAGACCGCACGTGCAGAGTATTTTTGTTGTGCTAAATAAATTTAAGCTTTTACCAAGTGCAAAGTATAAAATGTATAGTGAATTCTCTCCTAATTAAAGTTTCATGTACCAAGTGCACACATTTTACATATATTTGACTAGTATGTCCACCTCATTTTAGTCCCCTTTCAAACACACAAAAGTAAAGATGGTAATATACCAAAAAATAACACAAATAACAATTAAAAAATCTGAACCAACTAACAGTATGTGTAATACAAGAAAATAACTCTCCAGATAAATAAATTAACACTTATTTGAAAAGATATAGTGTTTTTAAAGGGAATATTTATTATGCTGGTATATAATATATTTATTTAACATATTTTATATCGTTATATAAAGTAATTTATTTTTGAGTTTCATCACCTTATATTTAGTATTCAACTCCAGAAAAAATTTGATAATTTTTTTTGTTAAATTAACTAATGAAGCTATTCTTGAAAAAGTGATAAGTCAAAGACGGTAGCCACGTAAAATATGTGAATATATTTAGTTTGTCAAAATTCTTCATCATCAATTCCAACAACGAAATTTATTTTTGTTTTTCTGGTAGAGTTAAGATCAACATTAAATTAAAAACATAGACACTGAGAGATAGCACATTACCATGGCAATATTTACGAGACGGGCGAAATTAAATTTCAAAGCACAAACATACCCTAATAATTTTTGAAATAAATTTCACCGGGGAGAATCTGGCGTAAATACACTTATCCGATTCGTACATACGAAGGATACGTAACATTGTTGTGTAACAATTAAACTCGTTTTACTATTATTAATTATTATTCACTTGGCGTCCTAACATTTAGATTGTGCAAATTAATACCGAGCAAAAAAATATGCGAAATTCATACCGGGAAATAGGATTAGGGATAAATTGACAAGACAGATACGAATGCAACGGTTTCGTGATGTTTTATTATTTTTTTTCTCCATTTCATTAATCAATTTCAATAATCGATAAAACGCTTTACAATATAATTAATATATACACATATAATTAATATCGAACAACAACATCGAATAAAAGATATCGTCTAAACACAATTGATTCATATTAATTTATATATATTAAATATAATATATATGTTTAAGAACATCATACACGCACACATTATTACTTTTCTTTATGTATATATTTTATATATATAATATATTCGATAAACCTCTTACAAACGTAATGGGAACATTTATTTAAAGCCACATCATTAATTATATAGAGACATGTTTTTGAGAAGTTCAATATTTTTAGAATAATGTAACACACCGAAAATACATTTATTATAAGTATATAATATATTTGAATTTATATTTATTATGTATTTGCTTGTATGTATATATTTGTTTATATTTATATATGTATTTGTGAAAACGTAATAAAATGTTTATAGTATTGCTAATAAATAAACTTTTATATACAAGGTTTGCGGTGAATTTAATATTATAATATTAAAAATTCTAGTTTTACTCGCATTAATTGCATAGGAAAATCCATACATTTATCATATATATCATAAAGTAAAATTGCAAACCGTGACATGTTTAAAACGATTTATAATATGTTACATATTCAATTCTATCTGTAAATAAAATTTGTATTTATATTTCGATGTGATGTATATTCGTAGTACAAAATGATCTTTTCAACAAAATATATATTTATTATGTTATCATGTCATATTGTCACGGTGTGCAATTTCGACTAAATTTGTACTGTAGCAATGGCCCATATGAGATTTTGTTGTATTTTCAAAAAAAAAAAACTTTATAACACACAAAGCTAACGTTGATTCATACACATATACAAGTATATATTTTGATAAGTCACAAATCGGCAAGTCTCCAAGACTGTAAAATGAGTAAAATCCATGGCTTTAAATTTCACCGTCACTATTACTTTATAATATAAAATTTATAATAAAAATCCAATCTCCAAAAATACTCAATCTACCTATATTGCGTCTCAGCAATGACTATCACATTTTCATTAAAAAAATCAACAACTTAAAATATCATAAACGGATTTACATACGTATGTATTAAAAAAACATATTCATTCACTATATGTATATATTAATATAAATATAATCAAAAAATTACTTTTAAATCGTTTAAAAAATGCTATTATTTTAATAGTGATCGGACAAATTTACGAATCTAATAAAAAATACGTCCGATAAAATTTCAGCTAAGTATTGGTAAAATGTTCTATTAATAAAATACTTACTGGTTTATGTATTTTTAGTGTATACATATACTATCGTACAATCCATTTACTAGTTAGAAATTTGTCTATTTTTTTATAATTACTTATACATACATACATTTTCATTATTATAATTAAACGTTTAAGCGTGATTGGACAGCCAACTAGCTTACACTGTATCACTTTCTAGCGTTGTTGTCCGATCATTCTAAAACATCGGACGGTCCAGAATTCTCGCAGAATTCGCTCAAATCTTATCACACTGGATCGACAACCCACAACATAATCAATGCAACATTTATGGCACCAACACGACCAGAATCACACAAATATATACAGAAAAAAAACAACAACGCAAACAATGTATTTATATTTATACAATATTCGTTTTTACAAAAATATTACTATATATATATATATAATCAAAACACATATGTTGCAGTAGTAGATATGAAACGATCAAGGTGGCCGACAATGACCCAGTATCATCGACACAAATAAAACAATTTCATGTCAATCGATCAATCGCACCAATTATACGTTCAGCTAGACCGTATCGCCAATCAGCGCCTTAAAAATAAACGACACAAAGCAAGACACTAGAAGCGGATCCTAATCACCGGTGAAAGCGAAAGGAAAAATAATAATTGACTCTGAGGTAAATCCGCTTCTATCGATTCGGTCCGTCCGTTTCAATATATACATATAAAAATATCAGTCCGATTTTTGTAGAAGTTAACGAATCGAGTTGGCAGTGTAAACAATTTGTAGATTCATATCATAAGATTTATTATTAATTGATTTAATAATATAATTATATAAAAAAATTGTGAACGAACCGAATTTTGTCGAACGTGTGTGGGCTGCGCATTTACACCGTACATGCCCATTGTAAACCGAATACGCGCGAATAATTAATTATATATTATTATTACTTAGATGATATCGGAAAATATGTACATTCACATAATTGAAAGAAATGTCTATTTTGGACACCATATTCAACCAAATTCGACTACTATACACCATTAAAACGTCAATTACAATTATTTAAAAATTTGTTCCTACGTCGTAGATATATTGAAGATTTGACTAGATAGTGTTATTATTATATTATTTTAAAAACGAATTAAAGAGTGTTTTTTTTATTTTTATATTAAAAAAATAACAAATCTATTGATAGAATAATATTAATAAGCACAGGAACAATATCTCACATTGTATAATTAAAAATAAAATTTCTTCTGAAAACGAAAATATTTATTTTATTACATAAAATTCTCAAAAGTCTAATAAACATGGTGTCGTATAATAATCGTGCAATTACTCATATTTATCATACGCAAGCGATTCAACAATAAATAGCATTTTTTCTCTATAAACATCAATAGTAATCTTTATAGTCGAAGCCAATTGATTGATATAAGCCGCGCATGGAAAATTTTGCACGGCTTAGAACTAAAGAACGCATCAACGTGGCTTTGACTTAACAAATTCTTCTAAATTCTAAAACAATCTTCCAAATACATTCCTCGCACGTACACGCTCATTATATTATATAAATCAATAGGCCGAGGTTTCGCATTTTCTAAAAATAGTCCCTGTGTACGATTAAAAAAAAAAGAATAAAACATACAATGGAATGATGTTCATCTTCTTGAGTTACCTTACTACATATATGTACAATTGCATATACTAATCGCCGTCTTTGAACGGAAGCACTTTGGAAGTTTTAAACTTTACGACAATGTTATAACACCGTACGAGAAAAATAAGAGAGAGCATTTTACGTTTTGTTGAAAACGTTTTAAATATGCGGCAACGTCGTTTGCGCTGCGTGTGTTAAGGGTAAAAAAACATAATTCTAAAGGACCATTTCCAATTCGCACTTTTCACGGTCGGATAATTTTTCGGCAATCCCGCGGGTTAACCGCGAACCCTCGTCTGTGCGTTTAACCCTTATATAGCGTATAATATAAATATAATACATCTTAACAATATTAACAATGAAGTAATTCGGATCGTGTTTTATTAACGCATTTGACACCGATTGCGTCTGAGGCAACAATTTAGAATATTGATTCGTACCCCTTTTGCTGTGTGAGAATATGTGACGCGTGATTCAGTCTAATATTAATATCACCAAATATTATTCTTATACTTTTTGTTGCATTTTAACGCGATTGGTTTGAAACAGGTGCGTGTGACAATGCCAGAGACGCGCGGAGGATAAGCAGCATAATTAAATATGTATACCCAACTAGCGCAAAACGTATGATCCTATAAGAAAAGGTCGCCATTTTTACGAATGGCAACCTATGTCAACAGTATATTGATAATTGTGTAGCAGAACTACACGAAATACGCTGTACTCATCAAAATGTAGAATAATTGTAAATTCATTTCGGCGAAGATTTTGAAATTGTCGGGGACCATCGAGTCCGGCTCGAATGGTTTTTCTTCGATTGATAGGTTGGGCACTCACGATATAACACAAGTGTGACCGGAGCGAATTGGAATGAACACTTAAGTATACTCATCGCCGCTAAATAAAAATACTCTTTGTGATTATTGCAGCGAAAACGACATTCTCGCGATCGTTTAAGGCCTTGCCGGCCGGGGCCTGCTTTGAACCAGGCAAATGTAGCCCGCACTCACATCGCATCCGCTGACGAGAAGGTTCATGAGCACGCTACTAGCCGGTGGCGGGGGCGGAGGCGCTGTGGCCGCCGATCTTCGAGGTTTCGCTCTCTTGGGCCCCCCGGCCGATTGGGGGCTCCCAGCGCGCTTGCTTCCGCGCTCCGTTTCAATGGGAGGCAGCGGCGGCTCGTCCGCTTTCCAAGCATCCAGACCGTCTGAAAATCCGAAGACTACATAAATAATATAAGCTAGACGCTTCTATTTGAAAACATCGCCAATTGATACTCACTTTTCTCCGTTTGGGTTAAGTTATTTTTTAAATCGGTCACGACAGTCGACAGTAGACTGTCGGTGTCCGTTTGCGGAGAGGCGCCGAGCAGCCTGGCTAAATTGCTCGACTGAACCTCCGCGGGGGTTGGACTTATGGGCTGCGGGATGGCTTTGGGTCTTTGGGGGAATTTGAGGTGATCGGGCAAAGCGCCCCACATGACGCGGCCGTCGCCGGGGCCCATCAGCGGCAGCTCGTCTCCGGGGCCCATGGGTATGTAGGGAGCTCTGGATTCGAGATCAGCGTCCAGGCCTAGATCGGTGAGCAGCGGACTAGCGGTCAGCTCCTCTTCCGGTAGCGAAGAGATTGGACTACACAACGACGTTATACTACTAGCGTCGGAGTTCTGAAACATACGTTTAATATAAAATACACGTATATAAATACATATCATATATAAGAGTCTCAAAATCTTATTCTCAAAAAGATTTCGAATCCCTCTCAAATACAGTGGTTGAGCATTTTTAGAAACACTGTCAATATTTCGAAAATTTAATCAGAAAATCGATTGGAATTCTGAAGTATTAATATCACTAATGACCGTCTACTACGCCTAAAAGTAGAAGGTTTCATATGCATTCGATCAGTCATAAAACACCTCATTTGGATAAAAAGATTGAATCAACCTGTCAAACGCAAATTGCGATTTATAACATTTTTCGTTTATGTTCTAAGATTTTTTAACAAAATTACGATTTTTTTTTAGATAGCCGCTAATTTGATACAAGACAGATAAAAGAGATAAAAATACAATTTCGTTTAATTTAATTTTGATTTTTATTAATAAACATTTACCAGCTACATTTTTTATTGGTTGACATTTTGAAACGAGATGACGGATCAGGCTGGCTAATGAACTCAAAAGAGATATTTACAAAATGTATTTTAAAAAAAATTTCATGTCGATTAAATTCAGATTGACAAAAAAAAATAAAAATTATTTTTATATTTCAAAACCTTTTTTTTTAATTTAAATTTAATTTGTATTTCGCATCCTAATTACTTTTTAATCTGAGATTTTTTAACAAAGTTGAATAGTCGCCATTTTGAAAAAAATATGGCGGATCAGACTGCCTTTCAACATAGCCGAGATACTTACAAAATTTATTTTTAAAATAAATTTTAGGAAGACATTATAAAAAAAACTTCAATTTTTAAACATTTTTTATCTTTTTAATCAAAACCTGTTGTCTGAATATTTTTTAACTGAGTTAATTTTGTTTAGAAGCCGCTGTTTTGAAATAAGATCAGATCTCTTACAAGGGCTATTTTTAGAAAAATTTTCATGTCGATTCGATACTAATAATAATTATTTTGTATTTCTTAAATATATTTTGTATTAAACATTTATGTATTAGTACTACTCATATACGCGAGACGAAACAGTTGGCAAACATGGAGCTAGGCTGGCAAAACCAGTGGAGGTCTTTCGCTACACGTTTAATTATGATATTAACAGTTAATTGATAGGCCGATTTAATTTACATGTAAAATGTGTTTTATTTTTATTTAAAAATAAATAAATTTAATATAATTGGCGGATGCGAGTCAAATTAAATTTGTAATTTAAATTCAAAAACATTTATTCAATAAACTTTTGGGTGAAACTCACATACCCGACGTTTACTACCAGACGGCGAAAACGGCAGTAGGTAATACCCATAAGAGAAGAATGTATACTTTATTATTGGCAGTGTTTCTAATAATATAATCACCCACACTATATATGTATATATAAATATCAATCGATTCGATACCTTTGACATAGACGGCGATAGCATAACAGGAGAGTGGCTCATGTCGCTGAGAGGAGACGAATCCACGTCGTCTCTGTAAAATGTGAAGGAGCCCGGACCGTTGGGTCCGAGACCGTCGAGCTCCTCCGGGAGCAAGTTATAGTCGCTGAGTATGAACTCATCGAACACGTCGAAGGGATTATCTTCCAGAGGAATGCAAACGTCGCCGGCGGTGGGCGCCAAATGGGTTAAATCTTCCGGTTCTTCTTTTAACACTAAAAAAATAAACGATTTAAAACGTAGCCATGATTATAATACAACGGAAAAACAGTCGAGACTCACTGGTGAGACCGGGCTCTTCCTCTGAAAACATCAAGAATCCCTTGCTCATTTCTTCAGTTCTCGGCGCGAACAGTTTGGCGGTGGCCGGCTGAGGACGAGTCTGGGCGCTCGGAGCAGAGGGCGGAACCCTCACCAGGGCGCCCTGATTAGCGGGCGGCTGAGCCTGCAGCTGAGCCGCCGATTTGCGCTCCTGCTGCAGCTTCTGTTGTATATGCTGTTGCTGAAGTTGCTCTTCCTGCTTCTGCTTCTTCTGCTGCTGCTGGGAGACCGCGCGTGCTTGGGTGCACGAGAGGATCTCATCTTTGCACTCGACACCGCTGCGAACAAAACAAAAACGCATCGTTGTACGGGGGAAGAAACTTTGTAGTATTGTCACTCTTCTACTGCTCAACTCGACATTCGTTTCCGTGTAACAAATATAAAATGCAAGTAATTATTACGCGTTTGTAAAGACTGCTAAATAAAATACCTGACCGCGAGTGCATTTTTAGCGTGCACGTGCAATATCCAGCAGTGTTAATTATAAACGGACCATAAACGCTCCAAAATATTAGAATGAAAATCATAAATCCTCTATAAATAAATTACTAACCTATAAAGGTCGCTATTGAAAATACAAACATTGCGTAGGTTGGATGAACGACTTTCCCTAAAATGTCAATATTGAATAACGCTCAGATTTGATACCCAAATATAATTTTATGGTTCAGATTATTTGCTTTGTATATGATACGCAAATATCTTACAAGTGGCATAATACATACACTTCAAAGTTTATTAATTAAAAAAGTAACAACCTTTGCCGCACGAATAAAATAAATATGCTTTTACCGGAGAGGCGAGAGTTTTCCTCTACACATCGAGCAGCAGGAAAACTTACTAGTATTGGACAACTTTTTTAATTATCTCCTCGCCCACAAATGACAATTGCAAAACCCAGACCGGCTCGAATCGATTTCTTCTCTTGTTTTTGATACATTAACCTAGTTAGGTGAAAAAAATCGTGGGCGAATAACCATCGATTACCTCACGGCTCGATTGTGCATGATATGATTTGTTACAAGGCGAAAATGGTCACTGATTGCGACACGACAAGAGTA